>NC_044915.1:31818137-32189383 GCF_001633185.2 Quercus lobata | reverse complement strand
AGTAACGCCCCGAATAGACCAGTGCGACGGGACATTAGCATCCCTTCCCTGACGGATACGGCTCCACAATCCGTCATCGCGGAGATGCAGGCGATTAAGGAACAGATGGATGTAATGATGAACGCTCTCAAGGGGCGAGTGTCAAGTGATCTTGACGACCTTGTCAACTGGACTGACTCGCCATTCACGACAACCGTCAACTCCTTCCCCCTGCCAAATAAGTTCCGCATGCCAAATATGGATAGTTATGACGGAGTCAAGGACCCTCTAGATCACTTAGAGACCTTCAAGACCCTGATGCACCTTCAGGGAGTGGCAGACGCGATTATGTGCAGGGCCTTTCCTACAACCCTAAAGGGCGCAGCAAGGATTTGGTTCAGCCGGCTAGCACCCAACTCCATCAGCACCTTCAAGGAACTAAGTGCTCAATTTACTACGCACTTCATCGGAGGACATCGGTATAGAAAATCCACGGCTTGTTTAATGAATATCAAGCAGCGAGAGGAGGAGACGTTGCGGGCCTACATATCACGCTTCAATAAGGAAGCACTCTCGATCGACGAAGCCGACGACAAGATATTGGTAGCAGCATTCACGAATGGGCTGAAGGGGGGTAAGTTTTTGTTCTCCCTATACAAAAACGACCCCAAGACCATGTCGGAGGTGCTTTACAGGGCCACCAAATATATGAATGCTGAAGACGCGCTATTAGCCCGAGAAGATAGACCCAAGAAAAGAGACAGACAAGAGGATCCCCGACAGGACCAGGGGCGGAAGAAAGGAAGGATGGGAGACCGAAGGGAGGACAGACGTCCAAAACCCACGGGCGGAAGGTTCACAAGTTTCACCCCGTTAACCGCGCCGATAGACCAAGTCCTAATGCAGATTAAGGACGAAGGGTCCCTGACGTTCCCAAGAAAGCTGAAGAGTGATCCCAGCAAAAGGTCCAGAGACAAATATTGCCGCTTCCATCGTGACCACGGCCACGACACGGCCGATTGCTACGACTTGAAGCAACAAATCGAAGCCCTTATCCGACAAGGGAAGCTGCAGAAGTTCGTCAACAAGGGGAGAACGGATCAACCCCCACAAGAACAACACCCCCGCCGAGAAGACGAGCGACCAAGACCCCCATTAGGGGACATAAGAATGATAATCGGAGGAACTGCTGCGGCCGGATCGTCAAAAAAGGCTCGCAAAACATACCTTCGGATGGTACAGAATGTCCAGTTGGCGGGCACAGTGCCAAAGATAGCAAAAAGAGAAAGCCCTGTTGTTGGGTTCTCGGAAGAGGATGCACGGCGCCTACACCATCCACACGACGATGCCCTCGTCGTCAGCATGCGGACAGGAGACTACAACGTGCACCGAGTGTTGATCGACAACGGCAGCTCGGCCGATATCTTGTACTATCCGGCATTCCAGCAAATGAGGATTGATAGGGAGCAGCTAATACCGACAAACGCCCCGCTCGTTGGTTTCGGAGGGAGTAGGGTATTCCCTTTGGGCTCGGTAACGTTACCGGTGACAGTAGGAGATTACCCCCAACAAATCACCAGGAACGTGACATTCTTGGTGGTCGATTGCTCGTCCGCCTACAATGCTATTCTTGGACGACCTACGCTCAACTCGTGGAAGGCGGTAACATCAACTTACCACCTAATGATCAAGTTCCCAACGGAGTATGGGGTAGGAGAGCTACGCGGAAGTCAAGTTGCCGCACGAGAATGCTACGTAGCTATGATGGAGATGCAAGACCAAATCCAGGCCTTGAACATAGAAGAGCACCGAACGATGGCAGAACCCACAGAGAAGCTGGAGGAGATAACTCTTGACAGTTCCAATCCGGACAGAACAACCAAGATCGGAACGCTTGCCAAACCCGCAATCCGTCAAGAGCTCGTAGCTTTCTTGAGGAGCAATAAGGATGTGTTCGCCTGGAGCCATGACGATATGCCGGGAATCGATCCCTCGGTCATGGTACACAAATTGAATGTATTGCCCTCATTTCCACCCGTCCGACAAAAGAAGAGAGTGTTCGCATCGGAACGAGACCAAGCAATAGCGGAAGAGGTCCGCAAACTCCAAGAGGCAAGCTTCATCAAGGAAGTCTACTATCCCGATTGGCTGGCGAATGTGGTAATGGTGAAGAAAGCGAGCGGCAAGTGGCGGATGTGCGTGGATTTCACCGATCTTAACAAAGCGTGCCCTAAAGATAGCTATCCCCTTCCAAGAGTCGACGTCCTAGTAGACTCGACGGCTCAACACCAATTACTAAGCTTCATGGACGCTTTCTCGGGTTACCTGAAGAATGCGGGGGCAACATACCAAAGGCTAATGAACAAGATGTTCGCGCAGCAAATCGGGAGGAATGTCCAAGTCTATGTCGACGACATGCTGGTGAAGAGCCGGAAGGAGGAAGACCACCTGGAAGATCTTAAGGAAACATTCGGTACGCTTCGATCCTACAACATGAAACTCAATCCGGGAAAGTGCGCATTCGGCGTAACGGCAGGCAAATTCCTAGGGTTCATGGTATCCCAGAGGGGGATTGAGGCTAACTCGGACAAAATCCGAGCCATAGTAGAGATGGCCCCCTCGCGAAATGTGAAGGAGATACAAAGCCTTAACGGCAAGATAGCGGCATTAAATAGATTCGTGTCGAGAGCCACGGACAAGTGCTTGCCCTTCTTTCGCACATTAAAGAAATCCTTCGAGTGGACGGACGAGTGTCAGCGAGCGTTCGAGGAATTAAAGGCATACCTATCTTCACCACCCCTATTGAGTCCCTCGCAACCTGGTGAAGAACTTTTCCTCTACTTGGCTGTCTCCTCTGTCGCCGTCAGCGCGGCCTTAATTAGAGAAGAGGATAATGCACAGAAGCCTGTATACTACGCCAGCCGGGCGCTCCGCGGTGCCGAAGAAAGATACCAACCTATGGAGAAACTCGCTTTTGCATTGGTCACGGCGGCTCGCAAGCTCAAACCCTACTTTCAAGCCCATACCGTGAACGTAATGACCGACAAGCCCTTGCGAAGGGCACTGAGTAATCCTGAAGCCGCAGGTCGACTGACGCTGTGGGCAATAGAATTGAGTGAGTTTGATATCAAGTACCGTCCATGTGTGGCCATTAAAGGACAAGCTGTAGCCGACTTCATAGCAGAGTTTACGCGTGACGAGGACAAGGGGGCAGAAGAACCCCCCCAGTGGAGCATCTACACCGACGGATCATCCAATCGGCGAATTGGAGGGGCCGGCATAGTATTGCTGTCACCTGAAGGAGACAAGATCGAATGTATGGTCCGTCTCGACTTCCCCATTACCAACAATGAAGCAGAATACGAAGCGGTGGCGGCAGGACTCGACCTAGCCAAAGCCGCCGGAGCTGAAAGTGTGGTCGTTTATTGCGACTCTCAAGTCGTGACCAATCAAGTAAACGGAGATTATGAATGCAAGGGGGAAAGGTTGAAGAGATATCTTGATCAAGTAAGGGCGAGAGTCAACGGGCTAAAAGCGATGGTCGTCCAAATCCCCAGGGGAGAAAATGAGCTCGCCGATCGGCTAGCCAAAGCCGCTTCAGCAGAACATATGATGACACCGGGTAATGTACTTTCCTTTGTTCAACTCTTTCCACTAATAGACCCCGACAACATGCAGGAGATACGCTCCGAAAGAAACTGGACTACACAGATAACTTCATACTTGAAGGACGGGTTACTGCCACAAGAGAAGGAGGCAGCGAGAAAGCTAAAAGTCCAAGCGGCAAGGTTCGTCTTGATAAAAGACATTCTTTACAAGAGAGGTTTCTCCCGCCCTTATCTAAGATGCCTCGGGGTTGAAGAGGCAGACTACGTAATGAGGGAAGTACACGAAGGGATATGCGGGAACCATTCTGGATCGCGGTCGTTGGTGCACAAACTGGTACGGGCTGGGTATTACTGGCCAACCATGCAGAAGGATGCCGAGTCTTACGTTAAAAGCTGCGACAAATGCCAGAGGTTCAGCAATTTTATCGGACAGCCAGCTGAGGAGCTGACCCCTATAACGGCTCCATGGCCGTTCGCTCAGTGGGGACTAGATATCATGGGACCTTTCCCAACGGCGGTAAGGCAGCTAAAGTTCTTGGTAGTGGGTATTGACTACTTCACAAAATGGGTAGAAGCGGAGGCCTTGGCCACCATTACAGAAAAGAACATTAGAAGTTTTGTTTGGCGGTGCATCGTATGCAGGTTTGGTATTCCTAGAGTCCTTGTCTCAGATAACGGGAGGCAGTTCGACAACGGCCACTTCCGAGATTTCTGCACACAGTTAGGAATAAAAAACCACTACTCATCATCCGCCCATCCTCAGGCTAATGGCCAGGTTGAAGTCACGAACCGATCCCTGCTAAAGATTATCAAGACTCGACTCGAGGGGGCAAAGAGCATATGGCCCGAAGAATTGCCGAGCATACTGTGGGCATACAGGACAACGGCGAGGACTCCAACAGGAAAGACGCCATTCCGACTGACATACGGGAGTGAGGCAGTCATCCTAGCAGAAGTTGGGCTCACAAGTTACAGGGTTCACAACCATGACGAAAGCAGGAACGACGAATCTATGAGGCTACAGCTGGACCTGATAGATGAGGTAAGGTCGGCGGCGGAGCAGAGGATCGCTAGATACCAGGATCGCATGGCCAGACATTACAACTCCCGGGTCCGACACAGAAACTTCCAAGTAGGAGACCTTGTACTCAGGAGGGTCATAGGTGCAACTAGAGACCCTACACAGGGAAAACTCGGCCCCAACTGGGAAGGACCTTATAGAGTCACGGCATGGAAAAGGAAAGGAACATACCACCTGGAGACAACAGATGGAGAGAAGCTACCGCATCCATGGAATGCCGAGCATTTGAGAAAATACTACCAGTGATAGTAACACGACGAACGACAACCAATTTTCTTTTTGGCTTTTTAAGCTTTTTATAAGTTTTTCTTTTAACTGTGTTTCTTTTGCTACAATCTTGTCGTGCATTTTTTAAGCCCAAGGGGGCAGGCACTTTTCCTTTACGCATCTCTATAATTAGATACAATTATGATCTTCTACTTAGATGTCATTACAATTGTCCACAAAGTTAACGAAAGCTAGTTAAAAGTCCACGAGACGGACGAATACAAAATGAAGTCCACAAGATGGACGGGGCATCCTAAAGGGATGATAACATCCTACAGGGATGACAACTTAAAATCCACAAGATGGACGGACACAAAATAAAGTCCACAAAATGGACGGACCATCTTACAGGGATGATATCATCCTACAGGGATGATTACTTGAAATCCACAAGATGGACGTCCGACGGATCGTCCCAGAAGGATAACTACATAGTCCACAAGATGGACGGATCGCCATAACAGTAAAAGAACGTGTCCGCAAAGTGGACGGATGACGACCATATAAGAACTGTCCACAAAGTGGATGGATCACCGAAAAGGTGAAAATATTTTGCAAAGTCCGTAAACCGGACGGTGTAACCGCCACAAAATGGACGGACGACGACCATATAAGAACTGTCCACAAAGTGGACGGATCACCAAAAAGTTGAAAATATTTTATAAGTCCATAAATTGGACGGTATAGCCGCCACAAAGTGGACGGATCACCCAAAACGGTGAATAATTTTACAAGTCCATAAAGTGGACGGATCACCCAAAACGGTGAATAATTTTACAAGTCCATAAAGTGGACGGTATAGCCGCCACAATGTGGACGGATCACCCAAAACGGTGAGTAATTTTACAAGTCCATAAAGTGGACGGTGTAACCGCCACAAAGTGGACGGATCACCCAAAACGATGAATAATTTTATATAAGTCCATAAATTGGACGGTATAACCACCACAAGGTGAACGGATCATCGACTCGATAAAAAGCTACCCACAAAAGTGGACGGACCATAAAAACGGCTGAAACAATTATGCTCCCAAAACGGACGGTTCTAAAACGCCCACGAAGTGGACGAACAACAAGACGATAAAGGTCAGCCAC
This sequence comes from Quercus lobata, assembly GCF_001633185.2. NCBI lineage: Eukaryota > Viridiplantae > Streptophyta > Magnoliopsida > Fagales > Fagaceae > Quercus > Quercus lobata. The sequence goes on along the minus strand of NC_044915.1, from coordinate 32,183,353 downwards.
CACAAAGTGGACGGATAGTATATCCTATCCGTAATAGACGGGTCCGATTAGAGGTGAGAAAAGCTTTTTAAAGTGGACGGATCAACAGACCAGTTTGTCCAAATTAACACTTAACATACAAGAAGACGGAGAGAAAAATCCTTAACGGATACAAATACTTAACCAGCAACAAAAATATGCGTAAACATATAATGAAAGAAAAATATTGTTCGGTACAAAGGCTAACTTAAAACAAATCGTCTTCAAAGTACTAAGAACATATAAAAAAGGGGACGGATCCTCCTCAACATTTACAAGAGATTAATCTACTTTCTTGGGGTCGGCAACAGGAACCTCCTTCGGCACAGCGGACTCTCCATCACCCTGAGCTGTTTCGTCTCCGAAGAGGTCCTCCGTATTTTCTGAAGCGACGAGCAGAGCAGATGTCTGATCTTGATCACTGACGGTTATCATGGACACGTCCAGATCTGGGTAGGCCTTTTTTATCTGACGGAGTGCATCGTCAAAGCCTTGAAGGAACGATCCCCCCAGCTCCTTCAACAAAGCCTCAGAGTCGCGATACTCATTGACGGCGTCCTCCCTGGCCTGACGGAGTTTCTTCTTCAAATCCTTTACCTCATCTTCTTTACCCTTCAAGGCCTTCCCAGCTTCCTCCGTCCTTTGTTCAAACTCTTTCCTGGTCTTCTCAGACAGTTCGAACTTCTGCTCCATTGTGGACTTCCACTTATGTAGTTGGCTAAGCTCCTCCTCCGTCTGCCCAGCTTTTGACCGTACACGTTCCAGAGCCACTTCACGATTGAGGCAGCGGTCCATCAAGCCCTTCATCATAACCAAGGACTGAAATAAACAAAATTAAAAAGGTGTTAAATAGAAAACTAAGAAGAGTGGACGAACATACAATGACGGATAAAAAAGGTTACCTGTGCAACGGCGAATAACCCCGTCTCCCCCATTGCCTCCGTCGAATGATTCACCAGATCCTCGTAATCCTCTGCGGAAATTATCGACGAAAGCTTCTCCAAAGCAAACTTCGAGTCGTCACGGAGAAGGGGAGGGGGCTTCTCCTCGCTGACGGGTGGGGCTTGCATTAAGCCCTTACCGGATCCATGTTTGGCTGGGGTGACGGTCTTAGCACCCTCAGCCATCAAGCCCACAACGGGTTCCAATGAAACCTTCGGCTGCTTGTATGGACGGTCAGACTTTGGCGGCTGCTTCCTCTTAGCCGACGACCCCGGCACCTTGGGAACCACAATCTCACCCGTCTTCTTTTGCTCGACGGCTAGAGATTTTATCATTGCCCTTCTCTTTGCGTCGTCCATTTCTGCAATACAGGACGGATGAAAATGTTTTCTCAAATTGAAGGCGAATTTCAAGAGTAAAAATTGACGGACTCACGTTTGTGTATTCTTTCGTCGTATCTAATAGCCTCTTGGGTGGGCTCAGGATCGTCACAGTACCAATGAATGGTCTTCGGATTCACCAATTTAGCCCAGGTCCTTTCCTCCGGCTTAGTTTTTCTGCAAACCTTTTCAAGGAAACTAAATTCCTCGAGGCTAACTTGCGGGCGCCGTCTACCTGCAGAGAAAGACGATTAAGATGTACACATAAAAATGGACGGATATGAAAAGTATTGCAAAATTAAGACGGGTGCATACACGATTGATTTATCACTGCCCAGGTTGTGTCAACGGGCAGGTACTCCGTCTCCCCTGGACGGTTCATCCATCTGTCACCCTCCAGGAAAAAGTAACGACTCTTCCAGTCTCTATTTGAGTCTGGGGTCTCAAAGATCACCTTCAACAAGGAGCTCCGACTAGCAAAACTATACATCCCCCTTGACCCAGAAATCTCGTCTGGACGGTAACAGTGAAGAAATTCACGGACCGTCAGTCTCCTTTCTCCATTCGACATTGCACCATAAAGAATCTCCATGGCTATGAAGACCCTCCAGGCGTTAGGAGATATCTGTGTGACGGACAACCCTAGATAGTGCAAAAGTTCCCTATGAAGTGTAGAGAGCGGGAACCGAAGTCCTGCCTTCAACGCCTGCTCGTACACTCCGACACCTCTTCATAGTAACACTTCTCCAACACATAAGGTAAACGGATGGAAATGTAGTTCGGGATTTGGAAGTTGGTTCTAAAAGTGCTGAAATGTCTCTCCCTGATGACGGATGTGAACCTATGCACTGTCCACTCTGGCATCATGATGAACTGCCTTAGTCCATCAGCACCTACAACGGACTCCAGTGCTTGATTCCCATCGTCATCAGAACCCTCTATTTCAACTATCTCCACATCCTCATTTGTTGAGGACGAAGAGGAGGCAGACGGACTCCTATCTTCGCCGGGGCTCTCTTGGTCTTTATGACCGGACGGGTATACATCTTTGTATTCCGTCCCGTCACGAACCACCGACTAGTTACTTGACGCACTAGACATTTCCTACAATTGACGATGAAACCTAAGATTGACGGGTTTGAAAGCATTAACGGGTATAGTAAGCCTAACAACAATGCAAGGACGGAAATGTAACTTGATTATGGTATTAAAGTAAATACTTACCACACTTGGCGGAAGATGGGTGACGGTTGTTGTAATCGGTAGATACTCGTCCTCGACGGAGTGCTCTGACAAGGTTGACGGCTTCGCTCTGACAGACGATTTCTGGTTGGAAATTGTGAAAATGGGAGAGTGAGGCGCCTTATATATATATATAGGAGATGCACGGAAGACGAAGCAACGCTTCGATCCTATACAACGGCCATTCAGAGATTGACACGTGGCATGCTCAATAAATGTTGACAACCTGTTAGTACGCATCAACAGATTGTACCCTTCATGTAACCGTCAACTTGATGAATCTTCTTCTGACGGGTTGATCCATCTGGAACCGTCATCCTATCTTGCATGAATCCGTCAATCAGTTTAAACCTTCTTTTTGTCTCACGGATCCCATTCCGTCATACCCCTACGTTAGGATCGTCACCCCATTGATCCTTTGACCTAAAAGCGGACGGACCACTGGGGTGAAGGGGGCAACTGAAGATGATAAAATATAGAGCCTGATGGGCCTACCTTAATGGGCCTGACGGATTGGAACTGTTGGGCCTGTGTAAAGATGGTCCCACGCGCTTTGAAGGCCCATCGCTGACAGACATAGTAAGGGCCCATGATCCGAAATCTCTATCGCCTAGAAAAGCCCTAAGATCCAAAAAGGGAAAGCCTTGCTCACCATGCTTTGGAGAATTTGTATTAGAGTCCCACATTGGAAATATCTGGAGGTCAAGAAGAAAAGCCAACTCTCTACCACTATAAAAGGACTAACACTTTCGCAAATCAAGGTACGATTAAGTGACCCTCTCTAGTGCTCTAAAAGTGAAGAGACGAATTCTGACTTGACCTTCGGAGAGTGTTTGGCCGGCATCACACCGGTGCTCTCTAAAGGTTTTCTTTCGATCGTTCTTGTTGTGCAGGTTCGCTTTGAGTCGCGAGTACGGTGTGACCTATTGGTGACAATTTTCAACGTCATCATTAACAATTCTTTAATGATTTAATAGCCTAGATTCTGCCAACATTCCACTAACAATAATTTTAATTGTTTTGTTTGCAACATTATTTTATTATTTTAAGAATATTGTTAGTAGAATGTTGATATGGTAGAATCTAGACTATTAAATCATTAAAGAATGGTTAGGATTTAAAGAAATCTATTGTAGGGAATTTAACCAAAAATTCCTAACCTGTGAGAAACAAAACAAATAGAGAAAACACACGCCAAAGAAAACAATCACACGCACAAGACAATATTTACGTGGTTCGGCAATTTGCCTACGTCCACGAAGTTGCAGGGATTTCACTATTATCAGGGAAAATACAATAGTGCACAAGAACACTCTCAAGAAACCCAAATCCCAATTACACCCTAGCACTCTCTCACAGAAAAAATAAGAATAGAAGCTGGCTGCCTCTCTTTTCTCTATTTTCTCTCATGTGGCTGCTCACTAAGTTAATTGAAATTTCTCTTAAATCAATTCTCTTCATCTAGCCGCATATAATAAAGCACATATATATATATATATATGTTACTTTATAAAGTCGGCTACTGGAATTCCTAATACAACTTGTATTAGGTCAATTTCTATGACCGGATTGGGCTTGGTTGGGCCTTATGGGCTTGTGGCAAAATTCAAGCCACACTAACAAATCTCCACCTTGGCTTGAATTGATCAAGCTGCACTAGCAAACTCCTCCATTAGCTCCACCTTAGCCCTTAAGGGCTCACAAGCTACAAACATCAACCACAATCCTCCATAACACAATCTCTCATCCCTGCAACTCATCCTCCTGTCCTCAAGTTAGAAGACCAATTGAAGCTGCGCACAGCTTCAACTTCTCAATAGTGACACCCTTAGTCAACATGTCTACCGGGTTCTTAGATCCACAAATCTTCTCAAGTATTACCAGTTTATCTTCAATAAGGTAACGAATAAAGTGGTATTTTGTTTGTATATGCTTCGACTTTGAATGAAAAGCTGAATTTTTGGCAAGAAAGATTGCACTCTGACTGTCATTGTGTAGAATGCCCATCTTCTGCTTCTTACCCAATTCATCTAAGAAACCATGTAGCCAAATCATCTCCTTTCCAGTTTCAGTTGCTGCAACATACTCAGCTTCTGTAGTAGACAAAGTAATAATCTTCTGTAGATTTGAAGCCCATGATATAGCTGTACCACCCAGAGTGAAAACAAACCCTGTAGTACTCTTTCTACTATCAATATCACCAGCAAAATCAGCATCTACATAACCCTGCAGTTTCAAACTTGCACCTGTGTAGTAAAGACATGTATCTGATGAACCCTTCAGATATCTCAGAATCCACTTGACTGCCTCCCAATGCTGCTTTCCAGGCCTACTCATGAATTTGCTTACAACTCCCACTGCATGTGCAATGTCTGGCCTTGTACACACCATAGCATACATTAAGCTGCCAATAGCTGAGGCATAGGGCACCTTGCTCATGTGGTCCCTTTCTTCTTCTGTCTTCGGTGACTGTTCTTTGCTTAGTTTGAAATGACTACCCAAGGGTGTGCTCACTGGTTTAACTTCATTCATGTTGAACCTACTGAGAACTTTCTTCACATACTCTGACTGTGAAAACTTCAATGTACCATTAGCCTTGTCTCTAATGATCCTCATACCAAGGATTTGCTTTGCAGCTCCCAAATCCTTCATTGCAAACTGTTTGGATAATTGCTTCTTCAGATTATTAATCTCCTCAATGCTAGATCCTGCAATAAGCATATCATCCACATACAACAGTAACATAATGTAAGAATTGTCAAAAGACTTAACATAGCAACAGTGATCAGCTTCACATCTCTTGAACCCAATTCTATGCATAAAACTGTCAAATTTCTTGTACCACTATCTAGGAGCTTGTTTTAGGCCATACAAGTTCTTTTTCAGTTTGCAGACTGGATTCTCTTGTCCTTGAGCAATGAACCCTTCTGGTTGAATCATGTAAAGGTCTTCCTCCAAGTCACCATGAAGGAATGCTGTCTTCACATCTAACTGCTCAAGATGTAAGTTTTCTACAGCCACCATTCCCAGTACCAGTCTGATTGTTGACATCTTCACAACTGGAGAAAATATCTTTGTGTAGTCAATGCCTTCCTTCTGCTGGAACCCTTTAACAACTAATCTGGCCTTGTAACGTTTGCTACCATCATGCTCATTCTTTATTCTGTATACCCACTTGTTGTGCAAAGCCTTCTTTCCTATTGGCAATTCAGTCAGTTCCCATGTCTGATTCCCCAACAAGGAATCCATCTCATCCTTCATGGCTAACTCCTACTTGCTTGAATTCTCATCTTGCAAGACTTCATCATAACACTCTGGCTCACCACCATCAGTCAACAGGAGATAATTTATAGTGGGTGAATAATGCTGTGGAGGTCTAATGTTCCTGCAAGATCTGCGGACTTCAACTACAGGTGTACTCAGATCTACTTGTGAATTTACATTCTCCTTATCTTCTTCACCCCTTTTCTGGACAGTACCTTCAGTCAATTCATCTAAATTGCCAAACTCAGATTTCTTCTGATCTATCTCTGTAACATCTGACACTACAGTTGACCTGTCCTTATACATAACCTGTTCATTAAATATCACATTTCTACTTCTGATGATTTTCCTGTTTTGTTCATCCTAAAACCTATAGCCAAATTTCTCATCACCATAGCCAATGAAAAAACATATTTTAGACTTTGCATCAAGTTTACTACGAGCATCAGAATCAATATGAACATAAGAAACACAACCAAAAACTTTTAAGTGTGAAAACTTTACCTCTTTACCGCTCCAAACCCCCTCAGGAAGTCTGAACTCCATGGGAATTGAAGGTCCTCGGTTTATCAGCTAAGCTACAGTGCTAACAGCATCAGCCCAAAAAGTTTTTGATAGTCCAACATGCAACCTCATACTCTTAGCACGCTCATTGAGAGTTTTGTTCATGCGCTCAGCCACACCATTCTGCTGTGGTGTCCTAGGAATGGTCTTTTCCATCCTAATTCCCTGTGCAGCACGATACTCACTGAACCCTCCATCTATATACTCTCCTCCATTATCTGACCTTAAACATTTTACTTTCAAACCTGTTTCTATCTCAACCATGGCCTTCCACTTCTTAAAGGTTTCAAATACATCAGATTTATTTTTCAGAAAATAAACCCATACCTTTCTGCTTGAGTCATCAATGAAAGTGATGTAGTACCTTGAACCTCCAAAGGATGCAACCGGAGAAGGCCCCCACAAATCAGTGTGTACTAACTCCAATTTTTTAGCCTTCGGTGTCTTGCCAGTTTTCAAGAAGCTCACTTTTTTCTGCTTTCCTAAGATGCAACTTTCACACATTTCAAAATCAATAGACTTCAATTCTGGTAGTTTTCCTTTTGACAGCAGCATCTTCATTCCTTTCTCACTCATGTGACCAAGTCTACGGTGCCATAGGCTTGTATCAGTACTTGCATCAGCAAATGCAATTGTGTCTCTTGGACTTGAGGTCATGTACAAAGTACCAGTTTTCTTTCCACGAGCCAATACCCTAACTCCCTTTGTAACCTTCCAAGTACCACCAACAAATAGTATTGCATGCCCTTCATCATCAAGTTGTCCAACAGAAATCAGATTCCTCCTTAGGTCAGGAATATGTCAAACCTTCTCCAGTAACCAAACAGATACATTGGGCAATAATATCCAGACGTCTCCCATACCTACAGCATCCAAGGCTGAACCATCAGCCAAATACACCTTACCAAAATCACCTGCAACATAATTCTATATGATTTCTCGGTGTGGAGTGGTATGAAACGAAGCTCCTGAATCCAAAACCCAATCATTAAGTGGACTGTTTACTGCAAGAAGTAATGCATCCTGTACCTCTTCTGTTACAGCATTAGCAGAATCATCTCCATTTTTCTTCTTAGAACTTTTGCATTGATTCCTAAAGTGACCTGTTTTCCCACAGTTCCAGCATTGTATTTGTTGGCCTGATCTAGATTTACTTCTGTTTCGATTAGAATTTTTGGATTTTGATCTGCCCCGGTTTGAATTTCTGTCATTACCTCTGCCTCTTGTCTCAAGGTTTAGGGCAGAACCAGATCCTGAGGTTTCGCCTGCATCTCTTCGGCGAATCTCCTCAGCCAGAATTAAATCTCGTATATCATTGTACTTGAGCTTTTCTTTTCCTGTAGAATTGCTTACTGCCATCCTCATTGCCTCCCAACTGTTTGGCAAAGAAGCCAAGACGATCAGAGCACGAATCTCATCATCAAAATTAATTTTTACAGACGACAATTGATTTGTGATAGTATTAAATTCATTTAGATGTGCTACTGATGCATTCTCTGCCATTTTCAGATTGAACAGTTTCTTCATCAAGTGCACCTTATTGTTTGCTGACGGCTTTTCATACATACCAGACAAAGCTTTCATCAGATCTGCTATGGTCTTCTCCTTTACAACGTTGTGTGCAACAAACCTAGACAGAGTTAACCTGATAACTCCTAGTACCTGTCTATCAAGAAGAGCCCATTCCTCAGCCTTCATAGCCTTAGGTTTTTCCCCTAGAAGCGGCAGATGCAACTTCCTCCCATAAAGGTAATCCTTGATTTGCATCCTCCAAAATCCAAAGTTTGTGCCATCGAACTTTTCTATTCCAGACGCCTTTCCTGCTTCCTCTGCCATTGCTCCCACTCAAACCTAACCCTAGACTCTGATACCAGTTGTAGGGAATTTAACCAAAAATTCCTAACCTGTGAGAAACAAAACAAATAGAGAAAACACAAGCCAAAGAAAACAATCACACGCACAAGACAATATTTACGTGGTTCGGCAATTTGCCTATGTCCACGAAGTTGCAGGGATTTCACTATTATCAGGGAAAATACAATAGTGCACAAGAACACTCTCAAGAAACCCAAATCCCAATTACACCCTAGCACTCTCTCACAGAAAAAATAAGAATAGAAGCTGGCTGCCTCTATTTTCTCTATTTTCTCTCATGCGGCTGCTCACTAGGTTAATTGGAATTTCTCTTAAATCAATTCTCTTCATCTAGCTGCATATAATAAAGCACACACACACACACACACACACACACACACACACACACATATATATATATATATATATGTTACTTTATAAAGTCGGCTGCTGGGATTCCTAATACAACTTGTATTAGGTCAATTTCTATGACCGGATTGGGCTTGGTTGGGCCTTATGGGCTTGTAGCAAAATTCAAGCCACACTAACATCTATTGGTAGAGTACCCTAGAAAATTTAGAGGAACTGAATCCGTCTAGTCTTCCTATGCATTAAGCACTTAATGTGATCATTTTAGGGCACAGATACTGTCCATGTCCCTTTGTGTGTGTGTGTGTATATATATATATATATAACCAAAACTGAGAGAAAATCCAACCAATATATATATAAAAGCAAAGACCTCATGTGAGAGTGCATGAGGTCCTGCCATGTGGCACTCTAATATTGCATTTAACATTTTTTACCTTTTTCCATTAAGTTTTTTTTACTGTTACCCAATAAATCATAGTAAATTATTTTTACTATTATATAAATTTAGCATTTTTTACCTTTTTTTATTAAGCTTTTTTTTTACTGTTACCCAATAGATCATAGTAACTTATAGCATTTAACATTTTCTACCTTTTTTCATTAAGTTTTTTTTACTGTTACCCAATAAATCATAGTAACTTATTTTTACTATTATATAAATTTAGCATTTTTTACCTCTTTTTATTAAGTTTTTTTTACTGTTACCCAATAGATCATAATAACTTATTTTTACTATTATATTAATATAAACTGTTCTTGACAATTAGACCAATTAGACCAAAAGTTATTCACTATAAAATGGATTACCTTTTAAAAGTAGACCAAACCTTATAAAAAACTCAAGCCCAGTTCTTTCCTTACATATTATGACCCAAGTTTGACCATTCCCACATGTAAATCAAAGCAAAAACCCTTACCCTTTTACAAACTCTTTTCTTCCTCCCCCAAGTATAAATGATACTTTTAGAAAATCTCATTCTCATGAAATATCTCTTCATTTTTCCCCAATTTCAATTCAATATGCTTTTGTCTATTAATAATATTCTATGCAATTTATGCAGACAAATTCTTTGTCATCGACCAGTGCAACAAAAATATATATAAATCTTGAGATCCCTCAGGTTGTTGAAATAATTGACAAGTGCATATTTCTAAAATTTATAATAACAAAAAAGTCTAATAAATAGCACATACTATCTCACAAAATGCCATTAACTTATTATTTTCTTTAAAAAAAACTCAATGATAGGAATGGTAAAAAACATGATCCTATACAAGAAATACCAAAAATTCATGCAAAACAATTTTCATAGGAGGATTTATCTTTAAATAATATGAAGACAATAGTAAAGATAAAATGCATTGAATGAGATCCTATGAAACAGGTTCGTTAATTATTTCAAATTATACTCATCATTTATGTAAAATAATAATAATACATCATATTATTTACATTAAAAAAATAACACATATTAATTTCAAAGTTCATTGCAAGATGTGAATTGCTAGGGTATTGCAATAATAAGTAACATTGATACAACAATGGATTGATATTACATTTTGTGCGTACTTTGTGAAAGGATTGTCAAATTACAAGCAGGATCATTTTGGTGTGCAAAATGTAAAACAAAAATAAATCTTTCTATCCTAAAGTTAGAGGCACTCACATTAACTACATACTCTCCAAATATTTATAATATATTTATCTCACTATAACTACTATATATATACAATTGCAAACTACTTCAGATACAAGATTCAAATTGAAGTTTTTAATGCAACTAACAAAACAAAGTTTGTGATATTTGATCGAGATGCCGAGAAAATCCTAAATAAATCTACAAGATCAAGATCTTGCTGAAAAATAAACTAAGGTACAACTTATTTAAATTATTGTAAAAATATTGATATTGGAGAAGGAATCCCACGTGATTTGAAAAAAAAAAAAAAAAAAGGAAAAAAATGGATTTCTCTACTTCATTTGAATGAATTCAATCTAAAAGATGGTTTTGAAAATTACATAGTTGCTAAGATTTTTGATGCGCCTTCAAATGAAAAAAAGGTATGGAAGGAAAAAAAAAAAAAAAAAAAACACAATTCAACATGCTATATTAATTCTTTTTGCTGCACTATTCCAAAATTAACAAAAATAAAAAATTTATAAAAAACTTTCACATCATTGAAATTTAATATAAATGCAAATATCTATGAAAAATCTTAACGACAAAGTCCAACTTTGTAAGATCTAATCAAGAATCTCTCGGTGCCAATTCATTAGTAATTAACACAAATGATGCAACAAAAGGAAAAAAATAATGAAAGCTCAAAAATTGAACAAATATGGACGGACTAAATTTCAAATGATGAAGATGGAGAAACTGATGATGACAACAAGCGTCACCATACCGCAATAACAAAGCATTGAAGAAAAAATATTCGTAATGAAGCTTTTTATTACATCACATAATAAAAATCAATAATATAGAATGAATTAATATGCTTTTATCAACTTTTATTATACAATATTACTCCAAGTTGTTTTCATTATTGCTCATTACTGGAACAAAATAATTATAATAGATATATGTGTGCAATTTATAATTGTTACTTTTTATGATGAACTCATTACTAACAAAGTTTTATAATAAATATGCTATAATATATGTATAATATTTTCCAAAAACAAATTTTTATAAAACATTATAACATTATCCGTGCATCGCACGGGAAACTTACTAGTTAGATTTCAAATTAGAATTCATAGAGTCTAATTTTGTGCCATGTGTCTCATCTAATTTAAGCTTTTAAATTTTTGTGCCAAGTGAGGTAATTCAGTGTAAAAATTAGATTTCAATTAGTTTAATTTTGCGCCACGTGTCTCATTTGAGTTAATTTTTGTGCCAAGTGAGTTAATTCAGTGTAGAAAACGAGAAGTCCAATATAAATAAATCATAAAAAAACCTAATCATATATCTAACTATACATATAAAATTAGAGGAAAAGAGAGTTTGAATGATTTTATATATATGAACCATTTTTTTGTGTAATTAAAAATAATTCAAATTTATAAGTTATTTATGTAATATACAATGACTATTATGTACGGTCCATTACTAACTAGGTTATACACACACACACATATATTAAACCAAAGTTTAGAGAAAATTCAACTAGAATCAAAATTAGATTTTGTTTTTTTAGCTTTTCATAAAAATTAAATTGTTTAGATTTTTATTGTTATTTTTTCTCTAAACTAATGACTATATTTTTTATACTGTTTCTATTCAGATTTTTTGTATGCGAATATCTTAAACCTAAAAAGTTGTAATTGAGCTAAACAATTTCATGCATCTATTCCCATTCAATTTAGGAGATACAATTGGACCAATCTTTTTTTTTTTTTTTTTTTTGGGTGTGTGTGTGTGTGTTGTATTTAGTAGAATTTCATGTTCTATGATTGTAAATTGATATTGTATATGTAGTATTCAATAATAATTTTCAAAATTATATATATAATAGTAATGTAATAAGAAACTTAGCGTATCTAATATTATGAAAATTGCAAAGAAAAACTATTTTAGTACCTCTAAATATTTTAGTCAAACTAATATTCTATATGTTTAATAACTCAAGCTAATGTCAATAGCACTACTTCAATTTATTATTCACGGGTTACATACTAGTATGTATTCAAAGAGGGGAAATCTTGCATGGGTCAGAAAGACGTTTTGCTATCTAAGAGAGATATACCTGAAAAATTGAACTTTTGGCAATAGTTGTATTTGACCAGTATGATTCCAGACACACAGCCTTGGTGCAAATTTCCAATAAAACTGACTTGATCTATGAGTGTAGTTGAGATCCCATTTGGATTTAGCTGCCTTGAAAACTCCAAAAGTCATACCAAGGGGGCTTCTTGTTGATTTTTTGTGGTAGTAAAAGTAGAAGCCACAAAAGAACAACAAAAAACTTGCTCCCATCACCTGTGTGGCAATTCTGAAGATTTCTTCCCATGCAGCTTTTGAAAGCCAAAAGACACCAATGGTGTATCCAGAAAGAGAGTAAGTATACCAACAAAAATTTGTATGACTAATTTTTTGGTCCTCGTCTATGTCAGGATTTTCTCTCTCTCGCTCAGCTGATCTTCAAGAAAGTCAAGTAGAAGTGAATCTAGACCAGATTTGCCCAATGCTATGACCACTGTTGCAGCATAGATACTTCCGAATTCTATACTTGGATTTGGAGATGTGGTTGAAAAACCTAACAACATCAATCCCTGCAATAAGAAAAGCAAAATGATGTTTGGATTGTTAGAGGTAAAGTCTAATCTTAATCAAGCCCTAGCTAAGTCCCTTGTATGTTGTATCCCAATACATGAAAGAATGTCTATCAAGTACTCCAATTTCGAGGTCTGTACATGTTACTGCAACAAGATACTAATAATTGTCAAATTTGAATTTACCCTATAATTTGGATATAAAAGTTTTTTTTTTTTTTTTTTTTTTTAAATCGTTTAAATCAAGAACTTTTTGTCCCTATTTGTATTGCAGTTTTTGACATTGAACTTCCAAAAGACCAAGGTTCAGAATTCTTGTACCATTTGTACGAACACGTTCTGATATTTATCCACATAATAATTACAATTTTATTTTCCAAAACTAGTTATACACTAATTTATAAATACAACATCCAAAACTGGTTATACTATGATTGGTGAAACATAAAATGAAATACAAAAAATGGTACAGAGGATTTGTGTTCTTAATATATTGGTAACGACTCTACTTTATTGACTAATCTATGGACAGGAGACTAGGGGTCCGTTTGGATACAGCTGAAAACTGAAAACTGAAACTGAAAACTGAAAAACATTGTAGCGAAATAATTTTTAAATGTGTGAATAGTATCGTGGGACCCATTTTTAATGAAAAAGTTGCTGAAAAGTGAAATTTGTGGGTCCGTAAACAGTACACGATGTGCTGTGATTGGTCCAAAAAAATGTGAAAAGTCAAAGTTTGCGGCTACTGTTCATTGAACAGTGCATGAACAGTAGCCGCAACACCTAAAACGCTCCAAAACGCGTGAAAAAAAAAAAAAAAAAAAAAAAAGCAAACAAAACGCAAACGCAGTTTTTTTCAGCCGAATCCAAACGCTCTCTAGGAGAGCCAAAATTTGCCCAAGCTAAAGCTAACAACAACACCCTTGCTAGAGAATCTCTTATCCAAACTACTTCAAATTTATGATGTTTTGGTCTAGAGTTTGTGTTTCCTTCAATGTAAAAGAGGATAGGGGGGCATGTTTTGAAGTTTGGATAGGGTAGTGCTTTAGAAGAACATTAGGGCATAGGAGGTTCCAGGGTGAATTGGCCATAGCCCTATCAAGTCTCTCCTTAATGTGGGCTTTAGTAGTTTTGTTGTTGGTCCAGGTGGAAGGGATTCTCCACGAACCCATATCAAAAGACGGAGGCTTACTAGGATTGGAAGCTTCTGGACCAACCGAACCAATTATGGGCAGGTTGGATCCAATTGGGGTTAAAGTCTCACAGACCAACGGGATGGTCTTATTCGTCAACTGCTTCCATGGACGTGTCACTTATGCTGTCTCAAAATTCTTTCTAGAATGGTAACCCCCAAAAAGAGCTTAGGAACACTTTTATCACTCTCATTCCTAAATAAACCAAGCCTCTCATGTCAAAGATTAATGACCAATTAGCAATGTTGTGTACAAAACCGTATCACTATTATTAACTTTTATATTCCATAGTAGTGGTGCTAAATCTGGGCAGTGCTAAACTGAGTTTGTGTGTGCGTCGTCGAAACGGGAGAGGCTGTAGTTATTATCAGAGGCTAAACTATTGGGGAACCCAGTACTCAACTAACATTAAGAATTTTTCATACCCACGGAGTATTCACAGGTGGTACTATAGAACATGTACGAGCCCCTTCCAATAGAAAAATTAAATTCAATAAAGATTTAGTTCATCCCACACGTACATGTCATGGGCATCCCGTCTGGGGGCTTTACCAGGACAAACTAGTAAAATGCCTAAGGTTGGAAGTGATCTTAGAAACCAATCACGTTGCAGTAAAAAATCTCAATTATATATATGAAGAAGAATTTTGATAGCAAGTCAATTTAGTTTATATAATTTTTAACTTGGAGTCAATTTGGTTTTCATCGTCAACTCACTAACGGAAATTTTATTGAAAGTTGAAAATAATAAGTACCAAATTGACTACTACTAAAACGTAAGAATTAAATTGACAGTGATTTCAAATGTAGGGACCAAAAATGGTATTTTTGCCAATTTTGATAGCAGTAAATTTGGTTTATGTTATTTTTAACTTGAAGTCGATTTGGTTTCTGTCATCATCAACCCACTAACCGAAATTTAACTGAAAGTTGAAAATGATAAGGACCAAATTGACTACGTGTGTATGGTTTGGATGACGACAAGGCTGTTAATTTCCGGTAGGCAAGTCCAAGCACTTTATCAAAAGGTGGGGTTTTTGAAAGTGATTTGTGTTAGCAATGCATTGATGTCCATGTACGGGAAGTGTGGTGGAATATATGATGCTAGACATGTTTTTTGATGATATGGTTCATCGAGTTTCTGTTTCTTGGAATTCTGTGATTGCTGGGTATTCTGAGAATGGATTTAGTAGTCAGGGTCTTGAAGTGTTTTCTCAAATGAGTGATCTTTCACTACAGCCAAATGAATATACTTTGGCTAGCATTCTTGAAGTTGTTTCTAACTCGAATTCTGTAATTCAGGCAATGAAAATTCATTTGCATATGATTAAATGTGGCTTTATGTTCAATGATTCTATGGTGTCTTGCTTGATAAAAACATATGGGAAATGCCATGGGATAGATGAAGCAAAAGAGATACTGCCTTTAAATTTGTTCTACACCTCAAGAAGCTTGTACCTTGAAGTGGACAGTACAATCTTCCGTATTGTCATCAAAGCTTGTGGTGCATTGACAAATTTGGTACAGGGAAGAGTAGTTCACTCACTGTGTCTTAAATCTGGATTTGATCAGGATACATTTGTGGAAAGTAGTGCTATTGACATCTACTGTAAGTGCGGAAGCATTGGTGATGCACAGAAGGCTTTTAGGATTACATCTAGAGACAATTTGGCTTCTTGGAATGCCATGATAATGGGATATGCTCAACACGGTTGTTTTCATGAAGTTTCTGAGGTTTTTGAGAAAATGTGTAAATCTTGAATAGAATCAGATGAGATAACTTTTCTTGGATTTCTTACTTCATGTTGTCATGCAGGGCTAGTGAGAGAAGCAAATGATTACTTAAACTCTATGTTTGAATTTCATGGAGTCATCCCACATTTAGAACACTATGCCTGTATGGTTGACCTGCTCAGTCGAGTTGAACTCCTAGAAGATGCAAAGAGGACAATTGATCAAATGCCTATTCACCCTGATGCTCATATATGGCAAATTCTTCTATCAGCCTGCAACATCCATGGAAATGTCATTTTGGGGAATGTTGTTGCCAGAAAACTTCTTGAGCTGCAACCTGAAAATGAATCTAGTTGGATTCAAATTGGAGGATCAGTACATTACTTTTTTGCTGGCGACATGACACATCCTGAGAGTAAAGAAATATATATGGAGCTAATAAAGTTGTATGATCAGATGTTAGTGTCTCCAAAATTGGATCAAAACGATGCTTTCCTGATGAAAATATGAATTAGAAGCAAAGAAATGTTTTCTAATTTATTTTGCAGCAATTAACTGTACAGGGTGTGTGTTTCCAGAGCTCATCAAGTGTCGTTACCTATTGTCTAAAATCAGTTGGCATATGAAATCCATTCAACATATGTATTACAAATGACTTGAGAAAAATTTATCTGACTAGTGGTCAGAGGCGCAAGTCTAAAAAGGCCATAAATTATGGCTTTGTAGCTATTTGTTCCAAGTTAACTAACACGACTCTGAGAGAGAATTCTCCATAAACTGCCATTAGCCAAAATTATGACTGCACAGGTGTGCATTGCTCACTAAAAGCTCTGTCGTTAATCTACAGTGGCAGTATTTCTAGTCACAACTGAAAGCAATGATTGGATTCTACTTTCCATCACAGATACTGTTAACAAGTGTGGCCTTCTTTTGACTAAAATCTACAACATTAGAAAGAAAAAAAGTGAGATATTACATGTAAATCAGCATTTATGGTGCTTTTTTGGCTGCTCAAAGTGAGTTTTGACATCGGAATGTGGTCATAACAAAGTTTTAGAAGTTTGCTGCTACACAGTCCCCCGTGGAGAGTGTCTGCTTCTATCCTTGACTTCATCTGATCTCTTTTAAGCTGTGGCATTCTGCTCCTGATATTTTTGCCAAGGATAGATGAATCTTCTATCATAAAAGGAAAAATGCTTGACTGATGAGTTGGGAGTCCAGGTGAAGGTAAGCCAGTATATAGTGTTAGAATAATGGTTAATTGATTAAAATTCGAGAATCTCCTATCAGATTGAGCTTTTGGGATAAGTAGTAGTTTATCATATAACTCTATTGGATTCACTATCTTTTGAGATTGTTTATGGTTCTTGCGGTAGAAAGTGGCCAGTGGGTGAATGACGATGTGGCAGAAGATACATAATAATTAGATTTAGGGCTTCATATGCTTAGGATATTAGTTTTGTTTCATGTTGACAGTCTCATATTTTATGACATAAAGATATATCATGGAGGCTACTTTACACATAGCGACCTCTTGTCCCAGTGAGAACAAGCTGGGCTCGTGACATCTTTCTACAACATGTAACTTATACATTTTCAAATGACTTAGTAATAGGGGCGAAGCCAGGAATTTTTGTTTGGGGGGGCCAAGTTGCGGTACTAATATATTTATCAAGATAACCGCCACATACACACACACACACATATATATATATATACACACACACATGTTTTTTTTTTTATTATATATACACACATATATATACACACATTTTAATTTATTTGATAAGTTATATATATATACACACACCCAACAAAAAAAAAAAAAAAGAGTTTAGTATTTTCAATTAACAAATATAAGAGCACATTTTACAATAAAAAATAGAATTGCGAAAAATAGAGTTATATCTTCATAACTATTAGAGCAATTATTTTTTTTAAGAGCATCATTAGACTAATTCAAATATTTGGGGGGGGGTCAACTCTTATTTTTATAGACTAAAATTTGAAAACATTAAAATAATTATATATATATTTTAAAAAAATAATTAAAATTTTGGGGGCCATGGCCCCCCCACCCATTAACACAGCTTCGCCCTTGCTTAGTAATGAATGTTTATAGGCATTGGAATTGGTTGTTATTTTAATGATAGGCAGCATTCATCTATTTAAAATCAGTTCAAATTTTCAAGAAGCAGGATGTAATATCTTGACTTGAGTAAGCTGGAGGTGATATCAAGGGAACTGACACCTAATTTCTTGAGGACACTTCATGTCATATGGTGTTTCTACACAGGGTTTCCCATAAATTTGATCTCATGTTGTTTCAGGTCTACGCATTTTGGTTTGTGGTTGTCTTTAATCATATCATTGTGCTTTCTATTGTCCCCTTTTTGATTGATAAATACTTTAGAGTTGTTTACATAATCTTTGCCAGTCATGAAATTATGCATCTCCATTTCAATGCTAATATTACCATGAATAATGTAACCTTCAACTTCATGGGAAAAGTAAAATCTATCAGAATGGAAACACTCCATTTGCAAAAGAAAATGGGATAAAGAAAGTAGTAGAAGAAAAATAAGTAACTATATTAATAAGATAATGATCACTGATCATACGATGTCTAACATGGATCAGTGCTTTCAATTGTTTCAATTCTTCCTCATATAAGTTTTCCTGCAGGAGTGTTGGTGATCTCAAGAGGCTCTAGAGAACATAGAGACTACTGAGTGGAAAGCATTTGCTGATATTCTTGATTTTATCTGCCCCCTTTTTGGAAGAGGCCTTCTACCCCTAAGATTTTTGTTGATTATTGTAGTTGGAACATTGCTGATCTTGTTACACATATTGTAATGCAAGGCAATTTCACCCTCTTCCTTTAGGCTGTTGCTCATATTTTATTTATTCTATGGATCTTATTCTTGTTTCGTATTCTAATTTTAATATGCGTATCCCTACAATTTCATGTCCTAACTTTTAAAAAAATTACCTTCTTGTTATATCCTACCCATACTTGTGTTTGTGTTTCCTAGTCCTTCGTTTAGAACAATATGCCAACATGTTTGACTTGCTTGGACAAGTTGGAAACCTAGAAGATGCAAAGAGGACAATCAAACAAACGCTCATTCACCTTGATGCTCATATATGGCAGATTTTTCTATCAGCCTGCAACATCCATGAAAATGTTGTTCTAGGGAATGTTGCTGCCAGAAAACTTGTTGAGCTACAGCCCGAAAATTAATCTGCTTATCTTCTTCTATTAATCTATATGCTTCTGCTATTGCAGCCTATAACAAGAGCATCTTAGCCCAATATCTGATTTTGGGGATAATTAGATACTTCTTTAAATAAAGCCAATTCTCAAAAAAAAAAAAAAAAAAAAGGTTAATAAGTAATATAAGATGGAAATAACCAAAAAAATGGAGTACTAATAGATAAGATTCCCAACCTATTTATTAAATTCAATTACAATGTACAAACATTTTAAAAATGTTCTTGCTTAATTTTTAAACCGTGGAACTTAGTTCCTAGGCTCATCATCATAGATTACCTCCTCAGCTTCAGTGGATGCGTGGGACTGCAAGGGGAGAGTCTCCATAGATTCAGCATAGTGTACATCCGGGGAAGATTGCATACCAACCATTTCAACATTTGCTAAGCGAGAGTAGAGGTGGCGAGTGGAGGCCATGACTATGGACACCTTTGTCCATAAGTGGTTCCTAGTCGGCAGGGGTTCGGTATAGTCTTCAACACCATCTCCTTGGGGTATGTTTAAAATAGAGTGAGATGGATGGGGATGAGAGGAAAGGAGAGGAGAAGGTTGGACAGAATAATCGTCCAAGTCCTCATTTAAAGGTGTGTTTCGAGCAGAGGAAGAAGCCAACAACATTTCATCTTTCATCTCTCCTCCTTCCATTGAAACATTAGGGGCTAATTCTGCTTCCTTTGATAAATCTCTTATGTCGGCATACTTGGAGTTAGATATTGAAGCGTACACATAAAAGCAAAGGAACACAGAGCTTAGTATTGCTAAAGTCAGAAAATACCTATCCAGATGACTGTCGTTTATGGTGGCCTTGAACCAGCTTCTTACTAGTTGAACACAAGGTATGCTGAAGAAATTTCCGAAACTTAATATACATCCAGTCAACAATGGCCCAGAATTCCACATCGATTCAGTGACATGCTTAATGAAAAATTCTTGGAGCCCTTCTTCAACAAGTCCCTCCGTTAGTCCCAGCAAAATAAATTGTGGAAGTAACCAGAGGATACTCATGGAGATGGTGTCAGTCTCAGATGGCTTGTTAGGATAAAGTCTCTTAATTTCTTTCAATCTGTGGACCTCCACCTGCCAAGCTGCAATGCAACACAATATAGAACAAATCATCCCAACACCAATTCTCACCAGTGTGACTTTGGGATTTCTTGCTTTCTCTGACCAAAACAGATGCGGGATTATGAAGCGTAGAAAGGAATTGAGTTTGAAGAAAGCAGCTAGAGGAACCCTGACATTTTTTTTAGTAAACGTATTTTTCAAGTTGCTACTTTGTTCAATAAAGAAAGTATTTCCGGTAGCCTGGACCAAACTATAGGCTAAAAAGGTTGTCCACAAAGGTATCAATGTCAAAAAGCACTTTACTTGGGTCACTTGTTCAACTGAGCAAAGATTCTCCTCTTCCTGCGGACTGCTTGAGGTTTTTTCTACAGTCACAGCAGCTTTGTCTAACCACCTGCATCAGCATAATTACCCCATGAATTCCCCACATCATATGTATGGATTCTATGGAACACCACATCAGTTTAAAAAAACATAATTTTAGTTAAAATTGTAAAATGTGTTTTGAAAACACATACGTACGAAGTGTGTGTAACACCGAGAGAAGGAGACCAACCTGAACCAAAAAACTTTTGGCAACAATAGTATTTGACTATTTTTCTCTTCGTACAACTTTAGATTTGGTTCAGATTTCCAAGATAATTGAGTTGGTGTACCAGGGTAGGGGAGATAACGTTTGGATATAGCTGCCTTGAAGACTTTGAAAATAACATGGGAGTTCCTTTTGTGTCTTTTGGGACAGTAAAATTTGAAGCCACAGAAGAACAATAAAAGAGATGCTCCCATCACCACGCCGGAAGCTAAGAGGGTTCTATCCCATTTTACATTTGAAAGGTAAAAGACAGCAATGGCAGATCCAGAAATCGAAGCAATACACCACCAAACATTTGTATGACCCTCTATGTGGGCTTCACTTTCGTTGGAATTTTCATTTTCTCCCTCAATCAACTGTTTAGAAAGAAATTCTCTTAGGATTGAATCTAGGCCATATTTACCTAGTGCTACAGCCAACGCTGCAACATAAATAGGTCCATATTGGATACGGATACTTCGAGAATTGACTGAATGCCATAACAGCATCAATCCCTGCAACAAGAAAGACAAATTGATATTTAGATTTTTATGAAAATTCTTAAATTATAGTTAATATATTTCGACACATAAAAAATGTCTATCATCATGGTGCTCCACATTTAAGGTCTGATAGAACAACCTTAGTCACTACATTTTCCTCTCTCTCCTAAGATGTATAGGACATGTAATACAACTCTCATATGAGATGGATACCTTGTTTGTGAGGTTCACCCTTATGTGAGAAAGGAGCCTTAGAGCATTCATATCAGTGAATGTATAAATAGAAAAAGTGCCCAATTTTACAAATTTAACTCCAAAATTCTTTCACATCAATTAAGCTAAAGTTGTGCAAAATTACAAAGTTGCTACAGCTAGTAACCGTGTAAATATACAAGGTTACTTTAGCTTTCTATTCCAATTTTTTAATATTTTTTTCTAACCTCTCCACTCTCATCAAATTCTCTCTCTCCCTCTTGTTTGCTCTCACAGATCCTGCTACAACCCAACACCATCTATATCCAAACACAAATCCCATCCACCCACCACTACCAAAACTTGTTACAACAATGGAAAATCAACCCAAAATACAACCAAAAATCAAACTTGATCTACCTTAAATAACCCAAAATCAAAATCAAACCCAAACCCAGTGGACAAAGAGAGCTTACGGTTGAGGGGGGAGAGAAGATAATTAAACCTTTGATGTTAAACAAGAGAGAGGGAGAGAGAGATTTAAGATGACAGATAGCATTAAAAAGAATGAATATGAGTATTTAAATAAAATGGAAGGTAGAATAAATAATCTAATGTGAGTGTTTTGTAAACATGGTTGTATAAAATAGAAAAAATAAATTTTTATGCTTAAATAAACAGAAAAATTTAGACAAATTGATGCGAATACTCTTACATATGCCCTCTCATCCTTATTTTAAAGGTATAATTCAAATACGTGTTACCATTCTATATATTGAGAAAGTCTATAGACATAAAAAATTTCACACCTAACTGATGTGGCAGCTTATTAATAGTAGGTAAGAAAGTGATGTCATATGTGGGTCCTAAAAAAAACTAATAAAAATTTATCAACTCAATTGTTGTGGAAAAATGTTGTAAACTTTTGTGTTTGTAGCATTGTCCAAGGGTGCTGCAAGAGCTTGTAACACAAAAATTGAAAGTCCTTATAGTGACCATTAACCTTGTTTGGCTATAATGGTGTGCCATTTTGCTGTAGTACTATGCATTATGGTTACATGCTCTTCAAACCATATCCCCTGGAAACTACAAATATGTAATGCCTACTAACATAATTAGAAAGAAATACATAAGAAACCATAATTGAGTTTTGAAGAATTTGAGTCCATTAACCAACGGTGACCCACAACAAGGTCAAGACCATGGTTTTAAAAATTGGAATGGTTAATAAATCAGGAAAGGGTCCAATTCCTAGATTTTCCCAGCTCTTGACCGGTTTTGACTGATTATTCTAGTTTTTACCAGACCGGTTCAATCGATTAGGAGTGCTTCCATATTCCTAGCAACCGGATCTAGATTTAGGACACAACCGGCTAGGAGCGCTTCCATATTCCAGGCAAATACACAAACTCATTTTGACCAATGGTAACCCACGCTAACTCATAGAAATCACTCATACCACACAATGACCCAAATTGCAACCTCCATACACAGTCACCACCATTAATCGAGACCTACAGCTCCATCAACACCAGTTTGGGAGTTTCTTTATCAAGAAGTTGAGAGAACACGGTTGAAGGAAAAACATAGGTCGCATAGCTTTTGCAATAGTTAAATTGAAGGATTTGAATTTTTTTTAATTAAACGACATGTTGCTTAGTCACTATGGCAAGTCGTGTTGTTACGTTTATGTAGGCCGTTTGGTGACGTTGTTCTAGTAACGTTGTTTGTATTTTTTGAAAATACGTGTAAGTAAAAAAGTGTGTGGCAATATGTGTAATGTTGTTTGAAAATTGAAAAGTGTTGCTTAAACTACCATACCAAACGGCCCCATATGTTGTGAGTTTGTTTTGTGTTGTGCTATAAGGCTGCAAGTCGTAGTTTTATTTTGTCCCATCACGTGTTTTGCTTGTGCCTCACTAATACGTGTCTCATGTGTATTGGCCAAGGTGGTGAATGGAGTCGGTTAAGTTTGTTGCTACTATGCAACAACTAATGAACAATGTTATTTAGTAGTTAAGATTAGTTTAGTTTCTCTGATTTTGGCTAATATAATAGATGCATTGTAATCTAGGTTAATCAATGAGAGAAATTAACAAATTCTCATCAATTCTCTTTCATTTCATATGGTATCAGATCACTATTGTTCAATTTCGTTTCAAATTTTCAATGGCATTTACTTTTTTTTTTTTCATCTACATCTTACTACTGATCATCATGTGTTCTGCTTGTGCCTTACTAATACGTGTCTCACATGTATTGGCCAAGGTGGTGAATGGAGTTTGTTAAGTTTGTTGCTACTATGCAACAACTAATGAACAATGTTATTTAGCAGTTAAGATTAGTTTAGTTTCTCTAATTTTGGCTAATATAACAGATGCATTATAATCTAGTTTAATCAATGGGAAACATTAACAAATTCTTGTCAATTCTCTCTCTCTCATTTCATATGGTGTCAGATCACTATTGATTAGTTTCGTTTCAAATTTTCAATGGCACTTACTTTTTTTTTCATCTACTTCTTACTGATCATCATTTACAATCAAGAAATATGATCACTCTTATCCATTCTACATGGTTTAGGTCAATGCAAATGGCATTGATAGACAAGAAAAATATTGGATTTAATTTTAGATGGTTCAATGTCACAATCACGTACTGATCTAGCGCCTTTGTTCAATACATGGACAAGGTGTCAATGTATGGTCCTATCATGGATCTTGAATTCATTGTCTAAGCAAGAAGGAGCAAAGAATTTTTACTTGAGGACCAACTTGTGATATTATTATTAAGTCTTGTTTTTGTGTTAGGCTTAATGCTGTGCCAATTTGCATGTGATTCAATTCAACACATTGTATATTATTGGTATTTTCTTTTTTGTAACCGGGTAGAAGGTTTAGAACTTAAAGTGCTGTTGTTGAGAAGAGAATTTCACTTGAGTGAAATTATGTGTTGCACCCACAAGATGGACACATGTTTGTTGATTTGAAATTCTACAGGGACCATTCCACTCGTTGTTCCAACCTTTACCCATCATATATATACATCATTTCCCACAAAATAAACCCTAGAATTCCCATCTAGCATTAAGAGAAAACCTACCCATTTGTGAGAGCCAAATGCTTACCCATTCACTCTTCTCTTTTCCTTTTAACATAGTCAATTCTATGAGAAGAGATCATTTCCATCACAATCTACACTATTCCTAAGTGTTGAAAGTTGATTGGATTGCCAGGAATCATTAGAGCACACCCATATTCATCCAAGAAGACTTGGAATATGAAATTGGAGCTCAATTATAGATTCTACAACTAGATGAAGAAAGGACTTAGAATAGTTGGTTGCTAATTGGAGCTTAGAGGGCTTAAGTATTAGAATAGCACTAAGCTTGGAGGGTTTTGTGTGCATCTTTTATTGCAACTATTCTTTCTAGTGGATCGTTTCAGAGTCAATGCCACGGAGAGGTTTTTTTGATCAATTTTTGAGTTTTTCTCTTTAATAACACATTTGGTGATATCATGTAGTATTGTGCTCTTTATTTTGCTGCTATTGAGCTACTTTTATTGATTATCCATGCTTGCTATTGTTGTATAGTTAATTGGCTAATCATGTAAACAATTTGGCTAAAAATTGGTAGATTAGTTTAAAATTGGAATTACCCGTAATTACAACTTGTGGTCTAAATCATTACCATAATTAAAGTTTGGTAATCTTAATAGCTATTAGATCATTGTACACATGATTGGTGGATTTATTTCCTAAGTGTGATCGATAACCCTTGTTGAGGACTAAAATTTCACAAAAAAACCCATTCCATGAAAAGTAAAGAAAGACCATGAGTCTTAACAAAAGAAGTCCTAATTCATGAAGTTAAGAAGGATCATGAAGGCCTAAAGTCCTGAAAAGAAGGAAAAAATAAAGAAATAATAATAATAATAATAATAATAATAATAATAAAAAGAAAAAAGCAGAGAATCTTGGTCAGGCCAGAGGACATGCAGCAAGGATCTCGGTCAAAGGATATGCAACAAGAAGAGCATCAAGGCCTTAGGACCTTGAAGTGTCCTTTTGAAGCCTTGAGAAGAGAACCTCGGCTAACACATGGAAAAACCAAGATGTATGCAAAAAACCATTAAAAATCCAGCAAAAAACCAGGTATTATCTTTGTAACCCATGGTCCAAGCTCGTGGGATCCCGCGTAGATAGTAAGGGAGAAATGGTTTGGTTGGTAAAGGACTAATTTCTGGTGAAAGGAGAATCCCGAAGGTTTCCCTTGGTTCATATATTTGCTTGGAATGCATGAACCAATGGAAAAATCAGATCCCTCATGTGCATGACACCTCCCCACAATTTTCTCTCAATTGTCATTTTCAACTAAAGCTGTCATCAAGTACATTGAGCAGCCTACCCACTCCTTAGACTTTCCAAAAAGGAATTTTTTATTTATAGCTAAAGCCAAATGCCCCTTTTGAGTTATAATTGCCTAAATAAGCTAAACCTCTGTTCAATGCACATTTTCAAGTTCCAGAAGACATGGTTTTACCCAGCAGACCAGGGACGTCCTCGCCTGGGGTACCAAACCATGTCCACTATAAAAGGAACACTAAGGCATAGCAAAAAGAGGATTCAAATGAAGGAAAAAGGGGAGAGTTTAGAGGTTCAAAAGATATATTCTTAGAGTTTTAAGAGCCAAGCAAGGGAAGGGAAAGAAAAAAAAGGGACAAAACAAGAGAGAGCCAAGGAGTGGGAATTCGTCCCATATCCTTGAGATTATTCAAAATATCACTTAGCCTCCAAAGAAACATATGCCAAAACATGCACACATCATATATCATTCTCTCCCACAAAATCCTCCTCACCTAACTATCTTGGAAGGCAATGCCCAAGTAAAGCCACTTGGACTTGAGTTCCAAATCTCACAAGTCTTGTGCAAAAGCATTAAGTCTGTGAGAATTGGGGCCAGGATCCTTGTGGCTGACTCATTCTCATGAAATTCATCTACATATATGTATATGTATTAAAATGTATATCTTAATCTAAGAAACTAATAATTATTTGAAGATATGTGTATTAGTAATGTGTTCTTATGCAGGGCCTATAGAGGTAAAGGGAAATGACAAAACTCTATTGCATAATAAGCATGGAGAAAGATCGTATAGTTCAGAGAATCAGCATTTTGGGATTACAGGCCTAGTACATCCGGGGTACCATGATAGTACGTCCGGGGTACCAAGTGAATGAACTTTTTTAAATGTTTAGACAATAAAAGATAAGCCTTAAATATTCTATTTCAATTTCTTTCTCATTGTGAATATTATTAATAATTATTTTACTTGTTTCGTAAGAATAAAAGGTCATTTTATGACATTAAAACACTTATAATGGTATTTTATTGCCTAGGAGGAATTGCTTTTTTGCCTTGAGGAGTTTTATGTGACTTGCGCACAACTTGGTTTGTAATTAGCTCCATTTAGCTGCGGTGAACCAAGCCCAGTCCACCAAATAACAAGTAAAGGGCCCAAGATCCTTGTTTCTACTTGGGCCTGGGTACTGTCCAAAAAAAGGACCCACACAACCCTCAACTTGCCATGGATAAAGCTTTGTGTGCTTCTTTGCATGTATTGTGATGCTATTGAATCTATGTATGATTATTCTCATGCTTGTAATGATGTTTTATATGATTCTATGGATAATTTTAAAAATGGTTGGTAACAAGCTCTTCAAGAAAAAGTCTAAGAAATTCAAAGAGATATTGAGCAATTTTGTTTGTTAAAACTTTAATTATAATACTTGATGAATCCAACAAGTTGGTTGAAAAATATTTTAAAAAAAAAATGCTTAAAATTCCTTGGAAATATTAAAAGTGATTGAATGTATTTAGACGGATTTGGATGCTAAACTTGATGTAACTAACAAGTCGGTTGATGAACTTAAGTGTGAAAATGACTCTTAAGGTACATGTCAAGTGTTTGAAAGAAGACATAGCTTAATCAAATGCTGAATTGGAAAAAGGTTCTTATGCCAAACTTGATGTTATGCCTGATTTTGTGCCAAGTGTGTCCTCTAACTCCGAAGGCAAATTGGTATACATTTCTCCTCATAAGAGGAATCCTAAAGTGGAGATAAATGCTAATTTAGCTAGATTTGATAATGGCTAAAGGCTTATGGTGGAAGCTCATAAGTTGAAGCCCGTGT
Source organism: Quercus lobata (assembly GCF_001633185.2). Classification (NCBI taxonomy): domain Eukaryota; kingdom Viridiplantae; phylum Streptophyta; class Magnoliopsida; order Fagales; family Fagaceae; genus Quercus; species Quercus lobata. The sequence goes on along the minus strand of NC_044915.1, from coordinate 32,155,711 downwards.
TTAGGTCTCATCCTAGGAAAATGGTTGGATCAAATTTTGTTCCCACTTACCACCATTGTGGTTTTATTGGTCATATTAGATCACATTGTTCTTTGTTGAGACAAACAAAATCATGTTGCTAGATTGATTCCTAGAGGAAGCCCAAGGAAACATGCTAAATGTGGAGTTTCTAGAATTGTTGATATTCCTTCTATCGCATACCAAGGTCAACTTGTGAAGAAAATTTAGTCAATCTTAAGTTCTTTGAACCTTGGTAAGCTTGATACCAAATCTTTGTCTTTGTGTAGACAATTCCCCACTCCTCATGTTTCTTCACCCCTAAGTTGAAGATTAAAGCTATTTGGGTGAAGAAAGACGCTCTAACTTGAGAGGTTTCTACTCCATCTTGATCTAATTAATCTGATCTCTGTAGGACATATTTTGCATATTAGATTTTTTATTCACATGCAATATACATCCCTTTTTTTGGGAGTTATTTATCTTGTTTGTTGTTATATGATCAATGCTTTTCATTTGTTTTTTTGTGAGTTTTTAAAAATCTAAAAACACAACAATTAAAAAAAAATGAAAAATCTAAAAATTTAACCTAAATATGGTTGATCACATATTACTTGTGTTTAGCCTAGTACCTTTGTACTAATGGCATAGTGCATTGTCAAGCTAGTTATGATTATCTAGTTATGATTTGTGAGTAGAGTTCAATGTTCTAAGGATGTGTGTGGAAATACTTAGGGTCTGTTTGGATACCGCTTGTTGCTGAAAACTGAAAATACTGTAACAAAATAATTTTTAAATGTGTGAATAGTGTTGTGGGACTCAGTTTTAAATTTTTTTTTTTTTTTTGCTGAAAAAAGTACTTGTGGGTCTTGTGAACAGTGCACAAGACCCACTGTTTTTCAGCCAAACACAAGAACGCATGGAAAACGTGCATTCCAAACGCGTACTTAATCATAATTTTCATACTTTATTTACTACAAGCTTAGATTGTCTTCTACACATGCTTAAGCGGATTTATATGCTTATATTTCACATCTAAAATTATGTATTATTACAAACACCTTATTCTGCAACTTAGATTTAATCTCATATGAAGGGTAAAAGGGTGATTTCATACCTAGAGATATCATATTAATTCTATCCATTTGATCTTCAATTGTCCCTTATCAAAATGATGCTAATGTCTTAATGATCAAAACAACTGGTCACTAACCTCAATTGGATCTATGGATTGAAAGTTATCATTAAATCAGATTTCAATGACTTAGATGCATCTTCATAAATTGAGTCTAATCATACTTGATAAATGAACAAATAATTTTATTGGTACCATGAAAACTGGCACATGTCAAGCATTTGAAAATCTGTTGGGAAAAACTTTGTTTGACTTTCACCCAACCCTTGGTCAACTAAAATGGTTAGAATAGCGAAGAATTCACTCTGTTGTTGCTCTAGCCTATACCCATCCTTTATAAACGTCATTTCCCACAAATTAAACCCTAATTCTCATTTGAAAGTTAAGAGAAACCAATAAATTGTGAGAGCCAAACACTTACCATTTTTCTCTACTTTTTCCCTCTCACCATAGCCAAATTCTTGAGAGGAAATTTAATTCTTCACACCCATCATCACTAGAGTGTTACCAGAGTGTTGTGAGTGTTGTTGGCAGCCTTGGGAATCATTGGAACTACCACAAAATCAGCCATAGAGATTTGAAGATGCAATTGGAGCTCAATTGCATATCCGATTGCTAGAGTAGAGAAATGAGTCGAGGAATTGTCAGCAAAAGCTTAGAGTTCTTGAGTACAAGATTACAATATATCTTGGAGGGTTGTGTCGTGTAATTTGTATTGCAACAATCTATTCTAGTGATCTTTTAAGTGTTGGTGCCACAGAGAGGTTTTTCCAATTGGCTCTCGTGTTTTCTCTTTGATAACACATTTAGTGTTATCTTGTGGTATTGTGTCTTTAATTTTATGTGGGTTGCTCTTTATTAGGAACAGACCTAGGATTTCGAGTTAAGGAGGGCCGGAGTATAAGTAAAAAAAAAAAAAAAAATCTTGAAATTTCAAATAAGTATCTATTTAGTATTAACAAACAATCAACAAAGAAAAATACAAAAAAAATTTGTTTCATAATACATTATAATGCAAGTAATCATCTACTAATAAAGACAAACAAAAAACTACATTGTTTCTTAATATATTAGGGCATTTGTATTAGCTCATGCAAAAATTTCTATTTATTTTAGTATAATAACCTGCTTTTATTTATATATATACTCACTGTTATTTATTTCTACATTTCATCATATACTACTTCCTTATCAATTTTTTATTATTATCTCAAATCATCTCTCTCTTCCTCAACCAAAAGCCACTGTCCTCAATCTAAATAATTTCTAAAACATTCATTTGCATAGGAACAATAATTGGGTAAATTTTCCCAATCAACCCAAAATACACCCACATTAGTTTATCTATCATTGTACAAAAATACATTTGTATTATCGTAATTGTGTAAATTTGCAGAAATACAATTGTGTTACAGTAATTGTGTAAATTTACTTAGTTACTATAGCACAAATGTATTTTTGCACAATGATTCATAGACTGATGTGGGTGTATTTTGGGGTTAATTGGAAAATTTTGGAGCCTTATGCTATTTTACAACTAATGCAAATGCTATTATAATAAAATCAATGTAAAATTGTAGGGGAGGAGGCCTAAAATTTTTGAAAGTGGAGGCCCAAATATAAAATGGTCAAACACACACACACACACTCTTTTTTTTAAAAAAAATTTCTTAAGAACTAGGTAGTGGGGGTTGAACCCTAGTTCCGTCCTGCTCTTTATATATGCTCTACATGTTTATCCATGCTTATTTTGATGTTCATGCACCCTATAATTGACTAATCACTTAAATTTGGTTTGAATTGTTATTCATTATATATATATATATATATATATATATATATATAAAAGGTTACCTTAAAAGTGATTAAGCTGTAAATTAAAATTTGGGGTCTTAATCAATACCTAGGTGGGGTTAGGTATTTCTCAAAACCATTATGCATTTTCGTTCCAAATTATTTTTTTAATTGTTTTTACCAGCCAAAGGCTATTTATTACACAAGAAAAGAATGTGGAATTACCATAGTGTAGGACAAAGCGCAGATGACAATCGTTGTGAAACATTTTAAATAGGAATCTGCAATATACGCAACAATAACTGCTGACACGGTTGATATGCCGTTCTGAAGATTTACGATTGTTGCAGCTGTTTGCAAATTGATGGAATTCTTCTTCTTCCCGATGAAACCGAGGCAATCAATTAACATCTCCACCACTGCCAAGTTGATCATGCTACGGCTCACAATCAATCCTGAAGTTCATTGAAGAAAATAATATATATATTTTTTATTTTTACAAAAAAAGAAAGAAAGAAAAGAATACGAATCTATTCTCTGTCAACTCCAACATTAATGAAACTTTTACTTTATTTTCGGAAATTATTACCAAAGATGAATGGCACAGCCTTTGAGAAGAAGATATAATCGTGATACCATTTCCCGACTTTGCCGTAGATCCTTGAGAACCACTCACCACACATTACCATTATGGGTGGGAATCAGAGATTCAGAGTACCTTAGGAACGAATGATGGTTCTTAAAAAAGCAAACACGTTTGGTTAGTGAAACTAAACATAAGTGAATAGGATAGCCTTTAATGCTAAAAAAAACTTAATTGCTCTTTTTAGCACTACCATGTACAAAAAGTATGCAAAATAACGATGGTATAGGTAAAAATTTTACCAACTCATCTACAGTGCACCGCCATAAAGCTCTGCAGTGTAGCTTAATGCTAAAAGCAAATAATATTTCTTTATTTCTTGTTTCTATTTTTTTTTTTTTCCTCCGCCGTTTTTTTTTTTTTTTTTTTTTTTTTTTCCGCATAACAAAGGATTTTATTGGATAAACATAACAGAGTTTGATAAACAGTACAAGACTACATTACAAGACGCAAATAACATAACAAGACATACACGAGACATACAACACAAGACATGCACGAGTCATCCGCCATTTCACTCATTCTCTCTTTCTCAAAAACAAAACTCTCACCTCTCTCTCAATCTCTCGCCCATCATCCTCCTCATCAAACTCTCACTTCCAATTCATCCATCATCCTCACCGTTTCGGTCGGCATGAAGCTTGGTTTTTCTTTTTCTTTTTTTCTTTTTCCTTCTTTCTTTCAGTGATGGAAAAGAGAGAGCGAACTGAGGGAGAGAAAGTGATAGAACTTTCACAAAATGAAGACTAAAGACTCACCTGTTTCTACTCTCTGAGAGTGCTGTTGCGTAAACTTGTAAACTGAAGGAAAGAAAAAGAAGAATGGTGCAAACTGGGAAGAAGGAAACAAATAACTGAAGAAGAAGAATGAAAAAGGAGAGAAGAAGTATATATTATATTATTATAGAGGAGATTTTTTTAAGGTCTTGTGGTGCAGATTATATTTTAAAAGTGGAAGAGATAAGACATGAGAGCGATGGTTGGCAGGTGAATTAAGAGGAAAATGAAAGAAAAGAAAAAGAAAATTTTTTTTAAATTTTTTGTTGAGTTAATATTTTATATAATAAACTAGTTAAAGGCTCGTGTAAATGTAAATAAATTAAAAGATACAAAACTATATTAATAATTAGTTAGTCACATTATAAAATACATTAATGCTATAATATATAATTAATATATACATTTGAGTCACTTTTTATGAGCACAGTATGTAATATATAAATTTTACATATTCAAACATCAAATTATGATATACAATTAAAATAAATATTAGATTTGTTTTAAATTACTTGAAACTTTTGCTAATAGAATCTTAGATGAAGTAGAATTTTAAATTTCTTATAGTTTAGAAAATAGATTGTTATTCATAGTATGTATTGGTAAAAGAGTTTGATCTGCGTTAATTATCTGTTGTCATTATATTAATAATTAATGACAGTATGCATTGAGTAGTATAACCTATTACCTAAACACTTTAATTTTGGAAGGAAAAAAAATTGAAAAGGAATGGGCATTTTGAGGAGATAAAACATGGCATTTGAGGCTTATGAGCATTATTTTGACTTTTCTAATGCATAATGTAAACAAAGAAAGAATAAGTGTTAACCTCATGTGTGGAGTAAAGTTGCTTGAGATGATTATATATGAGATCTTCACATGTTTTGTAACCAAATTGACAAACAAACTCTTCATAAGAGTGTCAATACAATGTAAAATAAATACAAAACTAAAACTCTTAACTCAGAAGAAAAAAAAAAAAAAACCGAAATTTGTAAAACTTAAACTTTTTCAAGTGCGTGGATTGAAAATTTTAAAAGTAGATAAATTAACACTTAAATTAAAATTGATGACAAAAAAAGTGTATTGACAATATAAAAATTGTAGGTAATTCATATAGTGATGAAGAGGAAAAAAAAAAGTTGATGTCAACAAATAAACTTTTGTATCTATCCAAAAATTAATATAGCAATAGTTTAAAAGCTGTAAACTTACTCTAGATTTAGTTGAAATTGAATTTTAGTGGAAATAGAATTTTATACTATTAAAATTTTAGCTAATAGAGTTTAATCTCAAGAAAACTATCTTCATAAGAGAGTCATTAAAAAGTAAAATGAATACTAAACTTAAACTCAAAATCTCTTAATTTGTGGAGGTGTGAAGCTAAAATCTAAATCTTTAAAACATCATGTTGTTGCTCAATTATTCTCCTTTTTATTAATGAAAATTTTATAATAAATTTGATAATTCGATCTTAAATAATAAATAGATAAAGTGTAAATATTTATAGTGGTTTATAGAATGGATTTCATGGATTTAAAATTGCATTTATGAATCATAAGCAAAACCTTAAAAAAAAAAAAAAAAAAAAAAGAACACAAAAACAAAGAAGAGAAATACATACTTGTAATAGTTTGGATGGTAGGTAGGGCTGTCCAGCCAGATCCGGAACCCGACCCACTTGCCCCAAATGTCTGATCAGGCCCAAGAACCGGCCGACTCGACGCCGGTGACGGATCGGCGGCGGGTCTCTACTCCTTGAACTCGAAAACGGCGGGTCGGTTGGCGGGTTTGAGGCTGAGAAACCAATATTTAACTGACCCGACAGTATTTGACCAGAAAATCACACATTTTCTGTCTGATCTGTTGAGATCCGGCCTGAACTCGAAGGAAAATCGCCCATTTACTGCTCGATCTGTTGCGATTCGGCTTGATCTCTTCAAGATATGCCAAGATCTCATCGAGATTCGGCCAGATCTCGTCGAGATCGGCCTGATCTCTTCAAGATCCGTCGAGATCCGGTGACTTTTGGCAAAATCCAGCAGATTTTCGCACAACTCGAAACCGATCGAGGACCGATCTGAACCCAACGAAAATTCGACCACCCGAACCAACTCCGTTCACCGGTCGACGGCGGGTCTAAGCATGGAAAACCTGAAGTGATCGGGTCGGTTTCGGGTTGGGCACAAACCCGACCCAGACCAACCCGTGGACAACCTTAATGGTAGGTTTGATAAAGACTTCTACTATGGATTTCACAAAAATCAAATTGCCCAAGTAATAAGAAAAAAAGAAAAAAAACAAAGGAGAGTTAGATTTCTAAACAACATAGAAATTGTAAGAGAATGAAAATTATTGGTAATGGGGGAGAGAAAAAAAGAAGAAGAAGAAGAAGTAGTGCCTAAGAATATATAAGAATACACCAAAAAACAAAAACATATATATATATATATAGAGAGAGAGAGAGAGAGAGAGAGAGAGAGAGAGAGAATTCTCAATTATGAGGAAGTTAGATTTCAAATCATTCTAGAAATTATAAGAGAAGAAAAATTAACTTAGGATGTATGAGAAATATAACTTTATCCAAAAAAGTGATAAAGTCATAGAAGAAAAGTTGATAAGAACAAGGAAGGTGATTTATTTACAATTTTTTTTTAGTTAAAAAGAATTGATGCTATTTGAATTATTAAAAAAAAAAGTTATATGAATAGTATGAAAGGAAAAAAAATGTTGATATGAACGTAACATAAAAAATGAAAAAAAAAAAATAAGGAAAACGTGATTGATGGTTGTAAGGAAATAGGATAGAGTAAGATTATGATTTATTTACAAAGAAGGAAATAGGATAAAGTCATAGAAGAAACATGATTTATTTATCAATTGATGTAGAAATTAAAACACACAAAGACGAATAAGTTGTTATCAACATAAATTTATCCAAATAGGTGATAAGCCAATGGAAGAAAAGTTGATAAGAATTAATAAGATGTTACAATAACTATCTAAAAAAAAAAAAAAGTTAGGTGTGTGAAGGGGAAGATTTTGCTATTAAATACGTGGCTTTTTTTTTTTTTTTTTAATTTTTATGGGTATTATGTTGTTTTTTTTTTTTTACACGAAATAATATAATTTAAAAAAAAAAAAAAAAAGCAATAGATGAAGATTGTTGCTGTTTTTTTGTTTTTTGTTTTTACGTGTACTATGTTTTTTTTTTTTTTTTTTTTTCACATAGTAATATAATTTAAAAAAAAAAAAGATTAGATGAAGAGTTTTAATTGTAATAAATTATAATATAAAAGGATTAGATGAAAAGTTTGGATTGTAATCAAATTAAGATTTTTATCAATTTAAAAATTAAAAGTTGATAAGAACAAAAAAGGTGATTTATTTACATTTTTTTTAGTTAAAAAGAATTGATGCTATTTCAATTTTTTTTTTTTTTTTAAAGTTACATCAATAGTATGAAAGGAAAAAAATGTTGATATGAACGTAACATAAAAAAAAATATAAATAAATAAAGAAAAAAGGAAAACGTGATTGATGGTTGTAAGGAAATAGGATAGAGTAAGTTTATGATTTATTTACAAAGAAGGAAATAGGATATGTAGAGGTAAGGACCCAAAATTGTATATTGGGCCTTAGGCTTTGTCCAAGGATGTAGATTGGTCCGAGGACAAATGAACAATAGTGAGGGTGTTAAGTTCAAATTTCTATAAGTAACATGCAAGTGGAAAGGTTAGGAAAGTGGGTCCGAGGAGAAGTGTCTCCTCGGATAAACGAAGCACAAATCAAATATATATTCTATCACTCATAGGGACCTTCTAGGAAATTCCTTTGAGAAGGACGTGCATCGTGAATGTACTGGAAGAATGGAAACTAAGAAATATCTAAGGAAAAGCTGCTGTCACCGCATTGAATGCTCTGCAACTAACTTTCTAGCCGCATTTATGTGGAGAAGACCCCTGAACAGTGCTGTCTTGGCTACCACAACTCACAGAATGCCAAAGAGGGTGTCTGATGGGACAAACACTCAAGTAGCAGCTCAAATGACTAATAAGCGTAGGATCTAGATCGTTCAAAAGGGACTATATAATGTCAGAGATCCTTCATGGATGGGAGATTGGGAAATGATAGAAGAAAGCTCTGTAGCAATCTAAATTGTATTTATAACTGTTTCCAATCAATATATACCAGAACTTACCTCTTCGAACCGAGCCGAGGGTGAATTTATCTAGGTCAATCCCTTTGGTTTTTGTTTGATTATCTTTCAAATCAATTTTATCCGTTGTCCAAATTCATTAGTGCCTAGTTTTCTAACCCATTCTCTATAAATTTATTGTGCTGGACTCATTGGACCTATATCCCTTTACATACTGGGTTTGGGCTTCAAAACGTGACTCTACAATTGGTATCGTCTGTGGGAAGAACTTGTGTAATGTTGAGTGCAATGGTCATTTATGGTAGGATCAGGTACCCATCAACAAGAATCCATGGGTTCCCAACAACAAGATGATTTTCTTAACCTTGAACGTAGGCGAGATCGAGAAGGTAGCGTGCACACCACACACACTAGTAGAAGTCACTCTCGAGTCGGAAGTCACGTCTCTCAAGAGCAGAACAACAGAGCCATGCAAAGGGAGATTGACCATCTAAAGAATGAGTTACGCCATGCACGATGAAGACGAACTCCCTTCCAATTTGACTCCTCTTCTGATGGTGAGAATGATGGTAGTTATCGACGTAGATCAAGGACTCCTCCCAGTGAGTCTTTCTCATATGAAGAGGAACATCACCGTGAACGTAGACATAAGAGCCCGACTCGCAGAGGCCTGGGAAATGACGCTATGAGCAAAGCGTTGAACCAGATTTCCAAGATTGAAGGGGCAATACTTCCTCGGCAGTTCCATCAGCCAACATTCACCATCTACAATGGTCGAACGGACCCTGTGGAGCATGTGAGCCATTTCAATCAAAGAATGGTTGTCCATTCCAAAGACGAAGCCTTGATGTGCAAGGTGTTCCCATCCAATCTGAGACCCGTGGCGATGAGATGGTTCGACGGCTTAAGGGCAAATTCCATAGATTCCTTCAAGGAGCTCACCTGGGCATTTGGCTCTCGTTTTATTACGTGTACCAGGGTCCCTCAGCCTATAGATTCCCTATTGTCCTTATCCATGCGAGAAGGGGAGACTATGAAGACATATTCGGACAGATATTAGGAAATGTTCAATGAGATAGATGGTGACTTTGATGATGTGGCCATCAGCACTTTCAAGGTCGACCTCTCAACCGAGCACGGTTTAAGGAAGTCTTTAACTAGCAAGCCTGTCACCAGTGTGCGCCAACTCATGGACCAGATTGATAAGTACAAGAAGGTTGAGGAAAACCAGCAACAGGGGAAAGGAAAAACTAAGGTTATCCCTCAGGAGAGGAGGGATTTCAAGTCGGACCGATACAACAACAATCGACCTCGGAGGGACTTTACTAGGCAGTCAGGGTTTGCCAATGCCCAGGCGGTTAACGCAGTGTTCCGGGAATCGGTGCATCAGGTTCTGGAGAAGATTAAGAATGAGCCATTCTTCAAATGGCCAAATAAGATGGTAGGAAACCCCCTGAGGCGCAATCAGAGCCTTTATTGCCAATATCACCAGGACCAGGGACATACTACAGAAGACTATAGGAATTTGTGAGACCATTTGGACCATTTGGTCCAAAAGGGAAAGCTGAAGCAGCTTTTGCATCATTCCAGTTGCCAGGGGAGCCAGACAGGTTCGGATTCTCGGAGAGATGCTTCTTCAAGACCTCCTTTAGGCATGATAAATGTCATCTTTGTAGTTTCAGGGAGGACCGGCTCTTGTCCCTCAAGAATAATGTTTGTCGCTCGGCTATCTCCCGAGGACTCAAATTCCAAGCCAAAAAGGGCTAAAATGAGTATGCAACTGGTGTTAAGCTTTTCATATGAAGATAAGGTTGGAACCATACAGCCCCATGATGATGCTTTAGTGATCACGCTAAGGATTAGAGGGTATGATGTGAAGAGAGTGATAGTGGACCAAGGCAGTGGTGCTGAAATCATGTACCCCGACTTGTGCAAGGGGCTGAACTTGAGACCCGAGGACTTAACAGCCTATGATTCCCCTTTGGTGAGTTTTGATGGGAAGGTTGTCATTACGAGAGGCCAGATTAGATTGCCGGTGCAGGCTAGTTTAGAAGTGGTGGAGGAGGACTTCATCGTGGTGGACGCATATTCTCCCTACACGGCCATTGTGGCCAGGCCCTAGCTTCATGCCCTGGGAGCCATCTCTTCTACTCTGCACCAGAAGGTGAAATACCTGGCGGGAGGCCAGATTGAAGAGATTGTTGAAAGCCAATCCCTGGCTAGGCAATGACTAGTGGCCGCTATCCTACATCAGCCCAAAGCTGAATACTTGGCCTCTGCTGAAAGGGGCTTATAGCAATTAAAGGCTCTAAAGTTGCCTACCAATAGATTAGCCGAGGAGGCGAAGTGTGAAGACTAAGAGACAGTTGTTGTTGGTAGTGATCCAGAGAAGTTCTTTCAGATTAGAGCTTAGCTACCTCCTCAAGAGAAGGAAGAGCTAATAGAGTTTCTGAAGAGAAATGTTGATGTGTTCGCATGGAACACTTACGAAGCCCCATGGGTAGATTCGAGCTTTATCTGCCATTATTTAAATGTTAATCCATCTGTCACCCCAAAGAGGCAACCACTTCAGTGCTCATCCAGAGATCATTTTGATGTTATCATAGACGAGGTGACGAAGCTTAAGCAAGCGGGGGCTATCAAGGAGGTTTTCTACCCTGAATGGCTGGCCAACACCATGGTAGTAAAAAAGAAAAGTGGGAAATGGCAGGTGTGTGTAGACTTTACGAACTTGAACAAAGTCTATCCAAAAGACCCCTTCCCCTTGCCTCGAATAGACCAATTGGTAGATGCGACAGTAGGCCATCCTTAGATGAGTTTCTTAGATGCTTTCCAAGGATACCACTAGATTCCACTGGCCCTGAACAATCAAGAAAAGACAGTTTTTGTCACCCCTACTAGAAACTACCACTACAAGGTGATGCCATTTAGTCTAAAGAACGCGGGATCTACTTATCAAAAGATAATGACTAGGATGTTCGAGCCACAATTGGGCAAGAATATCGAAGTCTACATAGATGACATGGTGGTGAAAAGTAAGGTTGTGTCCGAGCATGTGGGAGACCTCGAGAGCATTTTTGAAATTCTTAGGAAACACAAATTGCGCCTTAATGCTTCTAAATGCTCTTTTGAAGTGGGATCAGGCAAGTTTTTGGGTTGCATGGTAACTCACTGGGGAATTGAAGTTAACCCTGTCCAGATTAAGGTAATTAACGATTTACAACCACCTCAGAATCCCAAGGAAGTACAGAAGCTAACCAGAATGACTGTTGCCTTGAACCGGTTTATCTCTCGGTCAGCGGATAGATGCAGACCCTTCTTCTTGTTGATGAATAAATGGAAGGAATTCGAGTGGACCGAGGAGTGTGCTTTGGCCTTCAAGCAGCTTAAGGAATATCTCTCTCAGCCACCTATCATGTCCAGTCCTGAGATGGATGAGGTCCTGTTTGCTTATATAGCTGTGGCCCCTCATGCTGTGAGCCTGGTGCTGATACGAGTTGATAGTGGCATACAAAGGCCGGTTTATTATATGAGCAAATCACTGCACAAGGTCGAGATCCATTACTTACCACTGGAGAAGACCATTTTGGCGATAGTACATGCTACATGTAAACTCTCCCATTACTTTCAGGCACACACCGTTGTTGTCCTAACTCAGCTTTTGCTCAGGGCTCTACTCCGAAGTGTTGATTACACAAGGAGAATTGCCAAGTGGGGTACAATCCTGGGGGCTTTTGACATCAAGTACATGCCTCGTACCTCTGTTAAGGGCCAGGTCCTCGCAGATTTGGTGGCCGAGTTCGCTGAATCCCTGTATGAGAAAGAGGTAGAAACATAACACATGGATGGAAATCGGTTGACACAATCTCCCTATAAGAACCTTTAGTCTGGAAGGTATATATTGATGGCGTAGCGAATCAAAAGGGGTCCGGAGTGGGGCTAGTTTTGGTCTCACTCGAGAAAATCACCATAGAAAAATCATTAAGATTGGGATTCTCGGCCACAAACAACGAGGCTGAGTATGAAGCTCTACTGATGGGAATGGCCATGGTCCAAAGAATGGGTGGAAAGGCAGTGGAGATGTTCTTGGACTCAAGATTGGTTGTTGGCCAAGTGAAGGGGGAGTTAGAAGCGAGAGACGAGAGAATGCAAGGGTACCTAGTTCAAGTTAGGCATTTGCAAGTAGGGTTTGAATCTTTTAGTCTATTGCATATCCCTAGAAGTGGAAACACACATGCCGATTCCCTAGCAACACTTGCAACCTCCTTGGTGTAGAGATTACCTCGGGTTATCCTGGTAGAAGACTTATGCAAACCCATAAAAGGGAAAACGAAGATGGTACACATTCATCAAGTTAAGGTAGGGCATAGTTGGATGGACCCTATAGTACTATTCTTGAAGGAAGATATCCTGCCCAAGGAGAAATTAGAAGCTGATAAAGTATGAAGGAAAACTCCTCGGTTCTGGCTATCCGAGGACCAAAAATTGTACAAACACTCATATTCTGGGCCATACTTGCTCTGCATACATCCTGAGGCATCAAAATTACTCTTTGAGGAGTTACGTGAAAGGATTTGTGGAAGCCACACTAGAGGCAAATCTTTATCTCATCGAGCCATCACTTAAGGCTACTGGTGGCCAAACATCCACCAATCGGGAGGAGTCCTTAACCCCCTGTCTAGCCCTTGGCCATTTGCTCAATGGGGCTTGGACATTGTTGGCCCTTTCCCTAAGGCGGTGGGGAACAAGAGATATTTGCTGGTCGGCACAGATTATTTCACTAAATGGGTTGAAGTCGAGCCCTTGGCAAATATCAGGGACGTGGATGCCAAGAAATTCGTTTGGAAAAATATTGTCACCCGGTTCGGGGTCTCTTATACCCTCATCTCGGATAATGGCCTTCAGTTTGACAGCAAATCTTTCAGGAAATACTGTTGTGACCTGGGAATTACTAATAGATATTCTACCCCAGCTTATCCTCAAGGAAATGGACAAGCCGAGACTGTTAACAAGGTCATAGTGAGTGGACTCAAGAAGAGGTTGGATGATGAGAAGGGAAAATGGGTGGAAGAGCTGTTGCATGTCCTCTGGACGTAATGAACCACACCTCGCATATCAACAGGGGAGACCCCCTTTTCAATGACTTATGGAGCGGAAGCGGTTATTCCTTTAGAGACTGGCTTTCCAACATTGAGGGCAAGTTCTTTCAATCCGAGCGATAACAATGGATTGCTAGAAAAAAAACTTAGATTTTATTGAAGAAAGGAAAGAAAGTGCAATGATCCAATTGGCATATTACCAACACAAGCTCAAGCGAGGTTATGATGCAAATGTGAAACTAAGACCATTAGCACCTGGTGAGTTGGTGTTGAGAAAGGTTCTAGGTACTGCAAAGAACCCTACGTGGGGAAAACTAGGGCCCAACTGGGAAGGGCCATATCGTATCATCTCAGTGGCTGGTATAGGGGCATATTTCCTTGAAAACCTAGACGAACGTGTAATACCACGCCCTTGGAATGTAAACAACCTGAAAAGGTATTATTATTAATGAAAGTTTCCTTTGTCATACTTTCATTTGTTGTGTAAATACGTCATACTTCCCATTATTATCTTTCTAAGTGTTTAAACAAAATCTTAGTCATGCTTGGCTTGTCGGACCACATGTTTTGGGGAAATTAAACACTCTATGACATCTTTCTAAGTGTTTAAACAGAACCTTAGTTATGCCTGGCTCCTCGAACCACACGCTTTGGGGAAATTAAACACTCTATGACATCTTTCTAAGTGTTTAAACAGAACCTTAATCATGCCTGTCTCCTCGGACCACATGCTTTGGGGAAATTAAACACTCTATGACATCTTTCTAAGTGTTTAAACAGAACCTCAGTCATGCTTGGCTCCTCGGACCACATACTTTGGAAAAATTAACACTCTATGACATCTTTCTAAGTGATTAAACAGAACTCAGTCATGCTTGGCTCCTCAGACCACATGTTTTGGGGAAATTAAACATTCTATGACATCTTTCTAAGTGTTTAAACAAAACCCTAGTCATGGCTGGTCCCTCGGATCACATACTTGAGGAAAATTAACACTGTGACATCTATTGGCTTTTTCCTAAGTGTCAAAGCGCATCTCAAGTTACACTCAACCTCTCGGATCACTGGCCTTAGGTAATTTAAATGTTCTTGGATATTTACCTAAGTGTTGAACATGGTGAATGTTGTCTATCTCTAATAGGAGTATGTGATAATTCTCTTTATTGCTGGCTCTTGTTCAATTCATTTGAATTAGCAATAGTACAATACTTTTAGCTTTTGTTGAAGTATGAGTAATAACCATCCGCTATTGTCAACAATCTTAATTAATGCTAACAAAGGAATAAAAGTTACAAGGGAAAATTCATGAAACTAAAGGTAAAAGGTAAAGCTTCTTCATTGATTAAAAAGAGGTTATATTACAAACAGTGGTTAAAAACACCACAACAAAAGAAAAATACATGTAGAAAGATAAGAATAGAAATCCCTATAACTAGGCCTTTGCTTGTGGGAGGTTCTTTTTGGGATCAGCAACCTTGGATTGGGTATCACCGACCTTGGACTTGGACTCCGCATCCTTAGCCTTGGAGACCATATCCTTGATTGTGAGATCGTCCTCAAGCTAGTTGGCCTTGGCTAGTGGCTGGACTTCCTTGCCTTTGCCATCCCCCGTTGAGACTTTAGCATTAGGAGGAAGGGCTTGGATGGTGGAAAGTTACTCAAGGGGAGGGAGAGGGCCAGCAACAGGAGGAGGAAGCATTTTTGGAACCTCCCGAATGTCCTCTGAGATGTAGATATTCTCGGCTCTCCTCAGCTCGGAGTCAGTAGGGACTCCAACCCGGTTTAGCGATTCCGCCCAAACCTCAGCGCAGTACTCCTTGCAGACCCTTGCTACCTCCTTTGCCAGCCGCTTCTCTGTCTCCAGTATGCCACGCTCAAAGGCTGCCACCTCCGCAGCCCTAGAAGCCTCCCTGGCCATCCGAGCTTCCTCCCTGGCCTTCTGCAGCTTGGCCTTAAGCTCCAAGACCAGCTGTTTTTGAGTGGCCAACTCTATTTTTGTAATGTGAAGTTTTTGACGCCGGTCCTCAGCTTGTTTATCAACGGTTTTTAAACCCACCTTAGCACTTGCACAGGCTCTATTTGCTTCAACCAGCTTGTCAGAGAATTTCGCGTGCTCTTACTTAAGGGCCCCCAGGGCCTTTTTAACCTCAGCACGGGAGTAGGCCTCCACCCTAACTTGATTACGGGCATCCTTGAACCACTCCCTAGCCACAAATTTTTTTTGAGTAACCTGCACAAAAGTTAAGAAGGAATCCCAATAGTGAAAGCCTAACTCAGCATCTAATTCAAAGATTTGTTAAGTTACTTACGATGGCAAGGTCCTTCTTAAGGGACAGGAAGAGGTCAGGCTGCTTGAAGTGCCTGAGAGTGTCCATATCTCTGGGAAGGAAAAGAGGTTGCTCTAGGGCTTCAGCAATGTGACCTGAATGCCCTCCCTAGAAGCTTCGAATTGAAGCGTCGCTGTGGTCAGCGCACCTCGGCCCCAGGGAGTCTTCCTTGCTCTCCATCGAAGCCTCCCTTTGTCTATATTTGTTCATTTTTTGTTGTTTTGGGTCCTTCAGTGGGGCAAACTCCCCTTCCTCGATCTCTTTCCCCTTTCTCTTCTTCTTCTGCAAATTTGGGTAGGGGAGCAAGCCGAAAGGAGAAGGGAGAGGGGAAAGGGGAGGGTTAGGAGGAAGTTGGATCTTCGGGGCATCCTTAGATGATGACCCCTTCCTCCCTGACACTAAGTCTTTGAGGCTCCTCCTCTGGTTTATGGCTATCTCTTCTTCCTCGAAGCTGGTGTCAATTCGAGCAACCATAAGTTTGGGAGAGTGGGCCGCGAAAAGTCTGTCTAATTCGTCTTCAGAATCCGAGAGCTCCATAGGCCTCTTTAGCACCCCTTCTTCTTCAAAATGGAACTAGTCGATCTCGGCCTCAAGGGAGATGCGTAAAGAAGCAGTTTCCTCCTTCGGAGTGGCTAATTCTCTGGGCGGAAGCTGGGGTGGTAGTTCAACTGGTGGAAGGTCTCTTTGGGCCAAGAAACCAGGCCGTGAGACATCTATCTGGCGAATTCTAGGATCACTCGCCCTTATTGCTTGGCCTGCATCCTGGAATGCGTTTGACAAGGGCTCGAAATCCAATACTAGGTGGACGGCTCACAGTTGCTCGTTTTCACTCACAAAAATCTCGGATCATAGCACCTTGTTTAGAGCCGGGACGTTGACAAAACTAACTCTAGGAGCAACATGCTCCTTATCTGCAAAAACATCCGAGGAGTAAACCAGGGTCAGATTAACGAAAAGTATTAGAAAGAAAAGATGTTTAGCTTAAAGGATCTAAATCCCATGCTAAGGGACCTAAACCTAGGGTACCCCACCTGGATCTCCTTCCTGAGTTGGGAAATGAAGACTGTCATGTCATTCCCCTGAGGCGATCAGGTAGTCATCCTTCATGCCTTTGTTGGACTTGGGAAGACACGATATCAGTCTGACAACGTTGAACCGGGACTTGCGGTAATATCCTACATCGGAAAGCTCATGGCACTCATACATATGAACAGCGTCATGCCATGTGAGTCACAAGCCCATCAGCTTGTTGAGAGCGTCTACGCTACCCAAGACCCTAAATAGGTTAGGGGCGCATTGATGGGGAGTCAACCTGTGGTTAATCAGGTAGTCTCGGGTCACCCTACCCATAGAAAGTGTCATTCCTCCTTTTATGAAAGCAATCATAGTAATGACAACGTCCCCTTCCTTTCTATCTGTGACTATTTGTTCAGGAGCACAATACCGTAGGGCTACTCCCTGCGGAATGTGATACATAGTTCTAAAACCCTCCATACTGGCAGGAAAGTCTACAAGATGCTTAAACCTACCCATTTCGTTGAACTATAGTGAAAGGGGTGAAGTCTCTAAGTGAAATGCGGGTTCCGAAGCGTTAGTAGCAATTATGGGACGCGTAAAACGGTAATCTCGCACATGTGAACCAAAGAAATGAATGGTTTTAACTCTAAAAAATCAAAACCCCACTTTTTCTCCTCAGATAGGAGGGAAAAACCAGAGTTTTGAAGGGCTATTGTAGAGGTAAGGGCCCAAAATTGTATATTAAGCCTTGGGCTTTATCCGAGGATGCAGATTGGTTCGAGGACGAATGAACAATAGTGAGGGTGTTAAGTTCAAATTTCCATAAGTAACATGCAAGTGGAAGGTTAGGAAAAGGGATACGAGGAGAAGTGTCTCCTCGGATAAACAAAGCACAGATCAAACGTATATTCTATCACTCAAAGGGACCTTCTAGGAAATTCCTTTGAGAAGGATGTGCATCATGAACTTACTGGAAGAATGGAAACTAAGAAATATCTAAGGAAAAGCTGCTGCCACCGCATTGAATGCCTTGCAGCTAACTTTCTGGCTGTATTTATGTGGAAAAGACCCCTGAATAGTGTTGCATTGGCTACCACAACTCACAGAAGGTTAGAGAGGGTGTCTGATGGGACAGGCACTCAAGTAGCAGCTCAAATGACCAATAAGTGTAGGATCAAGATCATTTAAAAGGGACTATATAATGTAAGAGATCCTTAATGGATGGGAGATCGGGAAATGATAGAAGAAAGCTCTGTAGCAATCTAAATTGTATTTATAACTGTTTCCAATCAATATATACCAGAACTTACCTCCTCGGACCAGGCTGAGAGTGAATTTATCTAGGTCAATCCCTCTGGTTTTTGTTTGATTATCTTTCAAATCAATTTTATCCATTGTCCAAATTCATTAGGGCCTAGTTTCCAACACACTCTCTATAAATTTATTGTGCTGGGCTTATTGGATCTATATCCCTTTACATATTGGGTTTGGGCTTCAAAACGTGACCCTGCAGGATAAAGTCATAGAAGAAACATGATTTATTTATCAATTAATGTAGAAATTAAAACCTAAAATAAAATTAAAAACACACAAAGAAGAATAAGTTGTTATCAACATAACTCTATCCAAATAAGTGATAAACCAATGGAAGAAAAGTTGATGAGAATTAATAAGATGTTACAATAATTATCTTAAAAAAAAAGTCATGTGAGTGAAGAGGAAGATTTTGCTGTTGAATACGTTTTTTTTTTATTGTTTTTTTTTTATTTTTTTTTATTTTTTTTAACACGAAATAATATAATTTAAATTAAAAAAAAAAAGGAATAGATGAAGATTGTTGCTATTTTTTGTTTCTTTACATATACTATGTTGTGTTTTTTTTACACATAGTAATATAATTTAAATTTAAAAAAAAGGATTAGATGAAGTGTTTGAATTGTAATAAATTATAATAATAAAAGGATTAGATGACGATTTTGGATTGTAATCAAATTAATATTTTTATCAATTTTGAAATTATAGGAGAAGAAGATAAGAACAAAAAAAAAAAAAAAAAAGGAATAGATGAAGATTGTTATTTTTTTTTTTTTGGTTTTTTACATGTACTATGCTGTTTTTATTTTATTTTTTATTTTATTTATACACATAGTAATATAATTAAAAAAAAAGATTAGGTAAAGAGTTTGAATTGTAATAAATTATAATAATAAAAGGATTAGATGAAGAGTTTGGATTGTAATTAAATTAAGATTTTTATCAATTTAAAAATTATATTATAAGAAGATAAGAACAAAAAAATTTATAACAATTTTTTAAAAATTCTAACAAAATTTCTGCAATTTAGTACAACCACTGGCGCAACCACGACTTCTAAGCTCAACTTTTATTATATAGTATATGATGTTACCTTTACAATATTTTACAATAATTTCATAATAAGTTTAGTTGTTAAGGTCGTGTTTGGCAAGATGTAAAATGTTTTCTGAGTGTAAAATATTTTCAGTTGAAAATATTTTATGAAAAGGAAAATATTTTTAGTTGAAAAATATTTTACGAAAAGGAAAATATTTTTAGTTATTTGTTTGTGTTTTGGAAAATTTACCGGAAAAGTATTTTTAGTGTTTGGTATTACATGTAAAAACCTATTTTCAAAAAACCCAACCACCATAGTCACCACCATAAAGCCAACAACCACTGGCCATTACAAACCCAGGCACCAACAGCCACCATCAACCACCACATAACCAATTAACCTAAAAATCAAAATCAATATCAAAACTCATCTATCAAAACCCACAACCCGCAACCCATCACCATTGAAACCCGCAAACCACCTCCAATCGGCCACTATTAACCTACCACCAATGAAACCCACGAACCACCCCAACCACAGCTCCTCCAAAACCCAAGAACAAATGTTATTTTACCAAAAAAAAAAAAACATTTAGGGTAGTGACGATGTGGCTGGGGAATAGGTTGAGGCAGCGCCATCTGGGTAGTGTGATTTGGGCGGTGTGATCATGCTTACCCTCGTCTTCATGATTTTTGATTTGAGTGTGAGACTAAGAGTGAGTGGATGAGCTCATATCAGAGCTGAACGAAATCAACTCGGTGGTACGATCTCGACGGTATGATCTGGGGTTGGGGTGGCGCCATCTGGGCGGTGGTCTGATGGCTTGGCTTCTCTTCTAGCCCACCCTCTCTTCTAACTCTCTCTCTCTCTCTCTCTCTCTCTCTCTCTCTCTCTCTCTCTCTCTCTCTCTCTCTCTCTCTCTCTCTCTCTCTCTTCGGGGGTCTAAGTCTAGAAAAGCATTTGAAGGTAAATGAGATGTGTAAATGATTTTTTTGGGTCAATGGGCTTATTTTACGGTCAAAGTTTATTATTTTTAGTTTGACTTTATTTTACATGTGCACCCAAACACGCATCTGGGTGTAAAATATTTTCCCAATTTCATTTACACCCGAAACAAACACAACCTAAGTTATTAGAAATTACTTTAGGTTGAAAAAAAATTATATGTATGTATATAAGGGACTAGCTACTATGGCTGGAAACTAGCTACACTGATGGCAAAAGAAAACGTTGTGATGAAGCATGGATTACGAGTTTTGTGCATATGAGGGGCCCAAAAAGAATGAAAAATGGACAAATTAAGCAATATAGGAGCTTCAAATGAAGAAATGGACCCAAAATCAAATTTTACATGAACAATTGAGCAAGATAGGCACTACTAAAATCTTTGGTTGTTAAGGTTAAAACTATTGTAGATAACTAGTAAGTTGCCCGTGCGATGTACAGATAATTTTGTAATATTTTATATAAGACGGTTTTGGATAGCGTTGTACATATATTATAAAAAAAGTAAACTAAATTAGAATAAAAAAACATATACATTTTGAGATATTAAAAATTAATTTAGTAGTTTCACTGCATATTTATAGCCTTTTCAAGGTAAGATTATTATTATTATTTTTTTTTAAATCATGAAACCAAAAATAAATACAAAAGAGTAATGGGACCATGAAAATCAACTAATTTGTGTTGTATTCACATATTTAATACTATGAAATAAAAGTATGTCCAACTCTCTCATTGTCTTCCACTCATCGATAGTGCGACATTAAAACATAGTGTAGGCAAATATTATGCATGTGTCTTATAGATGATTTAAAACCATGGTAGAATATGGCTTTACATTGTGTACCAAGTATTCTCTCTACTTATATACCCAAAACAAAAACTATCCAACCAAATGACCCAAACCTATATTAGATTAAATCCCCTAAAAAAAAAAAAAAAAAAAAAAAAAAAAAAAAACCATAAGGGATTCGGCGTCTTAATGGTGGTGGGAGGCCAATATGACGGAGGCAACGGCCCCTTAGATTTCTCTTCTCTCTCTTTCAAATGTTTTGTCAGTCTTAGGTCTTTTATTTTGGTAATATGTAGTGAAATAATGCGTTTTATTTAATAATCCACAACATTTTTGTGTCTCTCTATTTCTCTTTAAGGCCTTATCTGGTTAGTTATTACTATTCGTTTTTAATTATTATTTTTTTGCTTTTTTAAAAATATTAAAATGGTGGGTATGCTAAAAGACATGAAAAAGAGAGAAAAGTGTGATGTAAGCTTAGGCAATTAATGAGAGATTAATGAGATAACAGTAAAATAAGTTAATGTAAACTTTTGAGTAACAGTAAAAAAAAAAAAAAAAAAAAAAAAAAAAAAAAAAAAACTTAATGAAAGAGGTAAAAAAATGATAAATGCAAAATTAGAGCGTTACTTGGCAAGACCTCATGCACTCCCGCATGAGATCTTTGCTTTTATATATATATATATATATATATATATTTTTTGATGATTATTCCTTTATAACTCCTAATCACTAATCAGCAAGAATCTAAAAAAACTTTGTGATAGGACTTTATTATACGTACAAAATAAGCATAGATTTTTTTTTTTATCTTTATTTTTTTAAAAGGATATTGCTATTGTGTTCATCCTTATAAGAAATTAAGCACATATTAAATTTTCATTATTTTTGACAATTTTTTTTTGATTCCTTTATAATTTATATATTGTGTTGGTTTAAATGAATTTTTTCTCAAGCTTTCAAAGGATGGGCTTTAGATAAGATGTTCAACTTTTATACACCAAGCATTGACTATAATTCTTGTACATGAAACAAATCGAGACAAGAAATTAAGAATATGGTCCATTTTGGCGGCCTTAGCTTGATTTGTCTAGACATCAATTTTCTCTCTTGCCAAAAGTCCAAATTATTTTAGGTGGAAGTTTCCTTGATTATTACTTTTATACAAAATTCCAAGATCATTAAATTGGAATAGGTCCCTTATTGACCTAACCAATTGGAATAGGATGAAATTTCTTCCAGTCCACACTAAACGTCATGTACACTCCAAATTTTTCCTGCATCTCATAATGATACGTTGTGGAAAGGTGTCATATTGAGAGTTGTAGTTGAGACTATGGCCTAGAAGCTTTATTATTCAATACTTTGCGAGAAAAATTAAACACTCATTTGATGTAATAGGAGACTATGGAATTTGACACTGTATACACTGGGGTTTGTTCTTGATGTTGTGAAATTGCTGTAGGTACTAAAAACTCTAGTTTGATTAGTTGGTAAGTCATGTTCTTTAAGCATGAAAAGTCTACAATGGAAAACTTTTATGTTCCTACAATAAATGTTTTGGAGAGAAAATTGTTAGCCGCCTCATCCCATTGGGACCCCCTATTTATACAAAGGAAAAAAGGTCCAATATTCCTGAGTGTGACTTAGTTACATGGAATTTTTGTGCAATTGTGCCTAGATTTCTTTTAAAAATTTAATTATGATTTTAAACTCTAATTTGGTGATTTTAATATGATTTTTTGTAGTTTGATTTTTTGTAAAGACATATTAGCCAGAAGAAACGAAGGTAGAGCTATTAAAGAAATCTGTACTTTCAAATTAGCAATTACTGATGGCCAATGCTGCATTGTCATTTGCGGTTGTGGTATGAGTAAGCAGTATGTTGTTTGGGCGACTAATTGAGGCAAACCAATTAACCATATTAAAAGGGATTAGCAACTTTTTCTTTCTCCTTTACCATTT
Source organism: Quercus lobata (assembly GCF_001633185.2). NCBI lineage: Eukaryota > Viridiplantae > Streptophyta > Magnoliopsida > Fagales > Fagaceae > Quercus > Quercus lobata. The sequence goes on along the minus strand of NC_044915.1, from coordinate 32,132,648 downwards.
GTAGTATGTATATGCTTTTTTCACATATGCTCAAGTGAAGTACCCATTAGGATTTCCCTTAATTATGATAAACATATTATTTTTTTTTAAATAAAGTTCTATATTTATTGAATGATATATATATATATATATATGTGTGTGTGTGTGTGTGTGTGTGTGTGTGTGTGTGTGTGTGTGTGCGCGCGCGCGCATGTCGAGGGTCATGTAGCTGAATTGACACCTCCCCATACACAAAGTGTCTAGGGTTTAAGGGAGAAAAGGTTCAAGTTACAATCAAGATCGTTCAAAAGGGACTATATAATGTAAGAGATCCTTCATGGATGGGAGATCGGGAAATGATAGAAGAAAGCTCTATAGCAACCTAAATTGTATTTATAACTGTTTTCAATCAATATATACTAGAACTTACCTCCTCGGACCGGGCCGAGAGTGAATTTATCTAGGTCAATCCCTCTGGTTTTTGTTTGATTATCTTTCAAATCAATTTTATCCATTGTCCAAATTCATTAGGGCCTAGTTTCCAACCCACTCTTTATAAATTTCTTGTGCTGGGTTCATTGGACCTATATCCCTTTACATATTGGGTTTGGGCTTCAAAACATGACCCTACAGGATAAAGTCATAGAAGAAACATGATTTATTTATCAATTAATGTAGAAATAAAAACCTAAAATAAAATTAAAAACACACAAAGAAGAATAAGTTGTTATCAACATAACTTTATCCAAATAAGTGATAAACCAATGGAAGAAAAGTTGATAAGAATTAGTAAGATGTTACAATAATTATCTGAAAAAAAAGTCATGTGATTGAAGAGGAAGATTTTGCTGTTGAATACATTTTTTTTTTTTTTTAACACAAAATAATATAATTTAAATAAAAAAAAAGGAATAGATGAAGATTGTTGCTGTTTTTTGTTTCTTTACGTATACTGTGTTGTGTTTTTTATTTATTTATTTTTTTACACATAGTAATATAATTTAAATAAAAAAAAGGATTAGATGAAGAGTTTTAATTGTAATAAATTATAATAATAAAAGGATTAGATGAAGATTTTGGATTGTAATCAAATTAATATTTTTATCAATTTTGAAATTATAGGAGAAGAAGATAAGAACCAAAAAAAAAAAAAAGATGAAGATTGTTATTATTAATTTTTTTTTTACACATAGTAATATAATTTAAATAAAAGAAAAGATTAGATAAAGAGTTTGAAATGTAATAAATTATAATAATAAAAGGATTAGATGAAGAGTTTGGATTGTAATTAAATTAAGATTTTTATCAATTTAAAAATTACATTAGAAGAAGATAAGAACAAAAAAATTTATAACAATTTTTTAAAAATTATAACAAAATTTCTGCAATTTAGTACAGCCACTTGGCGCAACCACGACTTCTAAGCTCAACTTTTATTATATAGTATATGATGTTACCTTTAAAATATTTTACAATAATTTCATAATAAGTTTAGTTGGTAAGGCTGTGTTTGGCAAGATATAAAATGTTTTCTAAGTGTAAAATATTTTCAATTGAAAATATTTTATGAAAAGGAAAATATTTTCAGTTGAAAAATATTTTACGAAAAGGAAAATATTTTAGTAAAATATTTTCAATTATTTTTTTGTGTTTTGGAAAATTTACCGAAAAAGTATTTTTAGTGTTTGGTATTACATGTAAAAACCTATTTTCAGAAAACCCAACCACCATAGTCACCACCACAAAGCCAACCACCACCGGCCATTACAAACCTAGGCACCAATAGCCACCATCAACCACCACATAACCAATTAACCTGAAAATCAAAATCAATATCAAAACTCATCTATCAAAACCCACAACCCGCAACCCATCACCATTGAAACCCACAAACCACCCTAGCCACCAATCCACCACCTCCAATCGGCCACCATCAACCCACCACCAATGAAACCCACGAACCACCCCAACCACCACTCCTCCAAAACCCAAGAACAAATGTTATTTTACCAAAAAAAAAAAAACATTTAGGGTAGTGACGGTGTGGGTGGGGAATAGGTTGAGGCAGCGCCATCTGGGCAGTGCGATTTGGGCGGTGTGATCATGCTTACCCTCGTCTTCATGATTTTCGATTTGAGCATAAGACTAAGAGTGAGTGGATGAGATCATATCGGAGCTGAACGAAATCAACTCAGTGGTACGATCTCGATGGTATGATCTGGGGTTGGGGCGCCATCTGGGCGATGGTCCGATGGCTTGGATTCTCTTCTAGCTTACCCTCTCTTCTAACTCTCTCTCTCTCTTCTTGCTCTCTCTCTCTCTCTTTGGGTGTCTAAGTCTAGACAAGCATTTGAAGGTAAATGAGATGTGTAAATGATTTTTTGGGTCAATGGGCTTATTTTACGGTCAAAGTTTATTATTTTTAGTTTGACTTTATTTTACATGTGCACCCAAACATGCATCTGAGTGTAAAATATTTTCCCAATTTCATTTACACCCGAAACAAACACAACCTAAGTTATTAGAAATTACTTTAGGCTGAAAAAAAAATTATATGTATGTATATATATAATTTGGGATTAAAAAAAAAATTATTGTTACATTAGACGATTATTTGCAATTATGTGGCGGTGGCGGTGGTGGAGGTGGTGATGGTGGCGGTGGCAGGGGCGGTTGTGGAAGTGGAGGCGGGGGCAGTTATGGTTGCGGTGCTTGTGATTATTGTTTATTGTAGTAGATATATTATTTTATTGTAATAAATATATTATTTTATTATATTGTTTATATTATTTTAATGTGTTGAAAGCTAAAATAAAACACCTGATGTTGAATGTTTTGTAAAGTGAAAATGTAAAATAAATAAAGTAACTTTTTGTGGTGCCAAATAGCTAAAATTATGGCTCCACCAATGTGGATGATCTAATGAGGAGAAAATGAAGTAGTTAAATTTTTTTTTGGAAAATGCTAGAGTTACAAACTAATTTACAACATTTTTTTTATAAACTATTGATATGACGAGTGATTATCATGATTTTGAAACCGGATCGGACCATATGGTCTGACCCAGTTAACCAAAAACCATCCATTAGAACAGTTCTTTTACTCTCAAAGCTCGCTCTACACAAAAATTCAGTGGACCGTATGAACTGAGGTTGAACCACCTGGGTTTGAGAACTATGACTAGGTCTCACAGTTCAGACCAAAGCTTAAAAAAAAAAATAAAAAAATAAAAAAAATAAAAAAAAATAAAAAAAACGACTTCATCAATTCATCTCCGGTAAAATTGAGTTGTTTTGCCACTTTGTGCCATTTTCTTAGTCTTTTTATCTCTCCTTCTCAACCCCAAATTTGAAATTGCAATCCCAAAACACACTAAATCGATAGATCCACATAAAATGAAATGAAAAGCACAAACCTTTTTAGCTTTTCTTCTTCTTCCTCATCTGTGTTTTCCTTCTTCTACCTCCTTCCTTTTTTTCCATTTTGCTCATTCTTTCTTCTTCTAACACCAGTCACTAGTACCCAAAAGCCAAGTTTTTTTTTTTTTTTTTTCAATGAGTTGTCTATCACTATGGCATTGACAGGAGTCAGGCACTACCCTTCCCATGTGAAAAGTTGGACATGTGGCTACCTCTCCACCTTTCATTTGGTTTGTAAATTTTTTTTTTAAATTATTGGATTTGATTGCTTTCATTTATTGACTTGTGATTCGGTCTTTTCTTAATTATATAGTATACTACAACAGTACAACCCTACCAATTCTCACAAATTTATTTATTGCCTTTGTACTGTCAATGTAATTGTAGATTAAAAATTGCATGAAACATTGTATATATTTATAAAAATTGTACAATATTATACACATTTGCATAAAAGTGTATAATAGTGAAAACATTTACTTAGTTTATAATGTAAATCTGGCTTGTAAGAACTCAATTTGTAACGATTCCAAACTGGTCTTAGGTTCTTACGTTAAGGGCCCAAACAATAAAATTTGTAGAGCGTGGGAGTCCAAGAACTAGGTTAACTTTAAAAGAAAAACGATTCAACCTCATGTTTATAGATGGATTAGCACCGATATAACAATTAGTTTTTCTTTGAAACAAGCACAGTTCTTTGGTTTCTAAGCTTTTTTCTTGAGAGTCCTCTGTTTCTTTTTTTTTATGTTCCGATCCCCTTCCTCAATGCTTTCTTTCATGTTATATACTGCCCTCTTCATATCATCTTCACCACACACGTGTAAGTTGGGTTCAGGGGATCTCTTTCTGTCCCATCTAACACCTTCTGGAACCTCCTACTAGCAGCTATAAGGCTGCTTCATCACTGTTCAGGTATCACCTCCACATTAATGCGGCCAGAGAGTTGGTTGAGAGGCAATTAATGTGGAGGCAGCTGTTGTTATAGATAATTGTTTGCCATCTCTTTTTTGCCCTTGGTCCCTTATCCCACTTCTAGTGGTGACGTAGCTCCGAAGTACGTTTGTAACAAGGTGGCGTTCTGGTCGTCCTCGGACTCATATTGCCGAGAAGGATTTTGTCATCGGACGAATACTGAACTCACCTTTCGTGATATTTACTTTTCCTTTCGTTTTGGTTACCCCTACAACCTGATATGGGCCTCATCGGACAGCTTTACGTCCTCGGATGGGCCACAGGCCCAATTAACTTGACCTTAATAATTTTAGTGACTAACCGGCCCCCACATGACTTAATAGTATATTGTAAATAAATAATTTTCTTTTTTATTTTTATTTTTATTATTTTGTTTAGCAATTGATAGTATTGCATAGATTTTTGAAACACTATAATGAAAGTTGTGATATAAAAAATACATTTAAAAGATGGTCTTTATATTTATTTGGCTTATTTTGGTCAAATTTTCACTTATACTAATTTAATATATTTATTTATATTTTTAAATAATTATTAAATTAATTATGACATTATCACAGCTGGACTTCGGTTCGACCTCGAAAACCTTGAATCTCTTCCTTTTATGATTCAATGAACGGTTTGAGTTTCAAAACTATGGTAATTATTAGTAAGTAAAAAAGTGATGTTAGTGGTGTGCCCAAATCAGAACCAATAAAAATTAATTACATCAACAATTTTTAAGAATTTTATAAAATAATTTGTGCCCTTAGTATTATTTTTTTTTTTCAAGGAAAATGTAGTAATGAATGTAGTTGTGGGTCCGAGAGGTCTGCAATCCGACCCAAATTCTATCTGGGCCCAGGGCCCGTGCCGAGGAGGTATCTTGCCGAGGACGAATGATCAGTGGCCGGGGTAGCAAGGGGAACGGCTGAGAACTTACCCTGTCCTCGGCATTCCAAAGCTTCAATGGGAAGACCAACATCTTGGTGGAGGCAATCCCCAAACAGCCCCCTCAAGGGGATGTGAACGGAATGGGGCCCATAGGGAAGCAGGGTGTGAAATTGGACCAAGGAAAATGCGTCCCCTCTTCAGTAAATGCACCTGCCAATACCCAGAACTGATTAATGAGAAAAGACGTTTGGACGGTGTAAGTTTCGATCCATGCAACTAATAGAAAGTTAGACGGGACGGTTGATGGGATGAATATAGAAATAAGCTCCTGCCTGACCTACAAGTGGAGGGACAGGATCAGCCAAGACGGACTATATAATAAAAAGGAAGGTGCACCAATCGGTGGCTGGGAAAAATGGCCAAAAACCAGAGCCTCCCAGCCCACCTCCAGGAGAAAGACTCCAGGGGTGAAGGAAAACTTAACCTTGTATGAACACCACGAAAAACCCACCACCTGTCGATCAAGGCCTAGCCTTCCAAACCCACGCTCTACAAATGATATTGTTTGGGCCTTTTTACGTGCGAACCCGACACCGTTACGGTCCGCCACGAATCGTGTCCTTACAGTAGTGATACTGATAGTTGATACCATTACCTGGACCTATATTTTTTCCGCAACAACAGGAAAGTGGAAAGCCAGTAAAATTTTTTGATTGTCAGTCAACTAATCATCCGTTGAGCACGTGCTTGGAAAAACAAATTCCTTGTGAAGTATGAACCCAGCTCGTCGCTTTTCACATATCTACAAAAAGAGAATAAATTGGGTCAGGAGCTAGTGTAAAAGGTGTGTTTTACGCCAACCAATCCTGACCTGCCATGTCACCAATTTTTTTTTTTTTTTTTGAGCAAAAAGATTAAGCCTCAAGCCTCTCTTCTCTTCTCTCCTCACCTGATCTCTCCATCTATAAATCAAACCCATGACCTCCATGGCCAAAGCTTCAAAGCTCAACACGAGCCACCAACGCCACTACCATGGCCAAAACTCCATGGTTCAACTAATTATCTCAAAATCAAATGGTTTGAGTACTTATCTGATTTATCTTATTGTTGTTGTTATTTTATTTCCGATTTCATCATTGATGTTATTGGGCCCTATGTCATTAATTAATACATTATTATTATGCCAATAAAACAGCTCAGCCCTTAATTTGTAGTTAGCCAATCACTTTAAACAAGGTCAGTATCAGTATTAATTTAGATGATAAAATTATGTAAATTATATCATCAATTCGTTACAGAATTGTGTATAATTTTACAGTATACTAACATTCTTCTACCCATGTGAGACCAATGATATTTGCGCAGAACCAAAAAGGGCCTTCAGCAGCCTTTCTATTGTGGCTTACGTTACAAAAATCAGCAGCTACAATCTACCAAAATTAAAAGAAAATGAAAGACAAAATCTCTGAAGTGAGATTGCTTTCAATAAATAAATGTTTTGCCAATAATTATTCCTCCTATTTTTATCAATCTATGTGTGCGCGTGTTAAATTAATTGCTTCCAATAAAAAAATGTTTAATCAATTATTATACATCGTATTTTTGTTAATCTTTGTGTGTTAAAAATTTAAAATAATCCTAGAGTAAACCTCCGTTGAATTTGTTGTCTAAGCACTTATTAGAGGGAAGGCACAAAATTCTCTGGAAAACGATGCTTTCGGCTGTCGTTTTCGTGAACCACCCAACTCAACAGTCATCATTCATCTTCAGCACTTGTTGGGCTTTTCTGGTAAAGGCAAGCATTAAAAATTTGAAAACCCAAGGTGTGAACCCCACTTATTAGGTATTCTTTCATCTTCTTCACCCATTCTAAAGATGGTGCTAAATTAAACATGCACTTATTTGTGAAGGTTAAATTTATAAATATACCACTTTCTTATGTCTTTGATTAATGAAGTTTTAGATGTTTCAATTAACAATTCTATCATTGATAAAAAAAATGTTATAATGATGAAAAATGTATCATGTGGAAATTAGTTCTTAGCTATTTTGTTGGCATCATTCAAATCCATTTCATTCTTACTATCCGGCTTATATGAATCATTCATTTTTATAAGATATTATCTTCTATTGATATTTATGCAATAAAATTTGACTTGGAAAAAGAAATAATTTGGCAATGAAAATAATAGATTGTCGGTGATTGAGACATTTTATATATATATATATATATATATATATGTATGTAGGTAGGTATATAACTTTTGTAATATGTAGATAATGAAGAAAGGGGAAATATGATTTGAAAAAGTATTACAAACCACTCTAATAATGATTGAATGCGCTAAAAATTATTATTGGACATGTTTTCAAAAGTTGCTTTCACATAATTATTCTGCTTTCAAAGAATATCAAAATGATTTAGAATAGACTCTCTTGTGGAAAAACAAGGCCTCAGTTAGTTACCCAAATGGCCCAAATAGAGCTATCTCGCCTCTCTAAAAAAAATCTGTACATAATTGGACAGAAAGAAGTTCACCCATGAGATGACCAACCAAAAAAGAAAAAGAAATTGAAATATATATATTTTATAGAATTTAGCCTATGGCGTCCGCTTTTGATGATAGCTCTTCATCATCAGACCAAGACACTAATCAGTTTTTGGTGGACGCAAAGATTGAACCTTAGATCTCTTATTCAATCATCAGAAACTTTATCAGTTAAACTAATTGAAACTCACTGAAAAATATAATATAAGAAATACAAAATTTCTCAATTTTTTTTTTCAATTTATTTAGGAAAAAAAGAAAAAAGAAAAAAGGCAGAGCAAGAGCATAATTTAGGCCAATCCAATCAGGGTGAGTGAATTGTTGCATCATATTCATATGACATGTCATCCATGTTAAACGTTGTAGGTGCGCCCTAGTGGAGGAGTGGTTGAGGTGGACCCTTCTGAGTTTTGTGTGAATTGGAAAATGCTGGACATGTTAATGCTTTTTTCTAAGAACGGTTCGCAAGGCCCAACTAAGCACACAAATGGTTAAATCCATTATAGGCTGAGAAATGGTGAGGCCCAGCCCATCGTAAGTTAGCAAAAATGTGATTGTACTCATGTTGATTGGGTATACCGCAATTTTCTATATAGTTTAGGGGTGGCTTCAAATTTTTAATTTTAACCTATTAAGACATTAAAAAAAAAAAAAAAAATGCTATGTGAATCATGTATAGTATGTTCACGCAAAAAAAAAAATTTTAAAATTTTTTTTTTTTTTATAAGTAAAATAAAATGTTAGAAAAAAAAATGTTCCTACTGTTTAATGACTAATGAGAATCGGATTATTATGTGCACTTTTTTTTTTTTTTTTTGGTAATAAGTAAAATAGGTTGTCCATGTGAAGGCTAAGTTACAATTTTCTCATGTGCAATTTACTTGAAAGTTTTAATTAAAAATTTTCAAACTGTAATATTTAATTTTGAAACACCACAAACTATGGGAGAAATTATATACTTATCCAAAAAAATTTATACGGTTTATATCTTCCATTTTTTTTTTTTTTGAAGAGCTTATATCTTCCACTTATACTAAGTTTTGTTAGCTTTTTTTTTTTTTTTTTTGGTCAGCGTTTTGTTAGCTTTAAACATGTTGGAAGTGGTTTTCCCAAAAAAAAAAAAAATGGAAGTGTATCTATGTTTACTGGTCGGCCATGATGTTAACAAAGACTTTTCCCAGTTGTAATGCAACAAAAGGTTATAAAGGGACAAAACGACCTCATGGTTGTTAATCAATAGTAATTAGTAATTGCTAATATGTTTTACAAATGCATGTAACTATTCACTTATTCTTGTGATTCTTATTTAATGTTGGATTTTACTCACAAGTATATACCCAATAATCTTTCTCTCGCGTGTGAATCATTGTCTCTCCATGAAAGCCTTGTGCAGCACCATTTCTTGTTTGATCTAGCCTCATTGACAATACTCCCTTGTTAGGCCTTTTCTAATATATTTTTGTGTGAGTTTTATGGCTTGCCATGTGCGATGCATACAGAAGAAATTTCCAATATCATCTTTTAACACCATCTCTATAATATGAAAATAATGCTTCCACCCTTCTTCTTGTAAGTTGTAACTATGCTTTCATAGAAAAAGAAAAAAATTAATTGATTGAAGCTGCCACGGCGAATTTGGGAAAAGAAAAAGAAAAGAAAATCAATTTGTCAATTGGAGAAGCAACAAAGGTTGAAACAGCACAGAATTTTTGCACTTAAAGATAGGTTGATCTCTTGATCTCTATTAACTTTGGTTCGAGAGGAATACTAGATGGCACAATCAAAAGTTTCAAAATGAAGATTCAGTATTTGTATTTTGCAGTGATTGTTAGTGATAAGGAAAAGATTGTCTTTTTGCAGCAATGTGAAGCATACAGACCAAATTAGAGGGTTCATTGCTTGTTGTCATAGCCCAAAATTTGTCAATTACTTAAACCATAAAAACAACTGTCAATTCAATTCCTTTGATTTTTGTTTGGTTTTGGTCTTGTTCTGTGTTTCTATGGTAATCTAAAACTTTAACTTGGTTGCTATTTTGGTTTAGATGGGAGTTATTTGTGTGTAATCTGAAGCCAGAGTTGAATGTAACCTGGCTACTTTATTTTTGTTAACTGTCATAGTTTGTGCTGTGTCGAATAAAATTTGTCATTCATGAAAAATACTAAATAAATAAATAATATAACTTAATGAATTGTCTAGACTTTGTAAGAGCCATTGAAAGTTGAAACCAAACCATAGCTCCAATTCTAATGAACGGTTAAAATTCAACAAGCAAATTTTTGCAAACAATATTTCTAGGAAATGCAGATCCAATTTGCATTGAGGCATTACAATATTCAATAGCATAGGATGCTTGAACAAATTCCATCTGTGGGTGATTGCATACCAACCACTTCATTCGCTTTTAAGCCGAGAGTGTTGTTGTCCCTTTTTTAAGGGGGGATATAGGTGACGAGCAACAGAGATCACTGTGAGCACCTTTCTCCATTGGAAGGAAGAGGAATTCCTCCTACTAGGAAGGGATTCAGTCAAGTCTCGAACACCATCTTCCAAGAGGTCTTCCGTTTCAGTCAAGTCTCGTACACCATCTTCCAAGACGTTTTCGGCTTCAGTCAAGTCTCGAACACCATCTTCCAAGACATCTTTGGATTCAGTCAAGTCTCGAACACCATCTTCCAGGACGTCTTCTAATTCTAAATCTTCTGATGGAGCTTCCATGTGGGCATACTTAGGTAAAACACAAAACACATAAATGCAAAAGAACACCAAACCTAGCATTGCTAAAGCTAGAAAATACCTATCCAAATGACTATTGTTTATGACATCCTTAAACCAGGTTCTAATTAGTAAAATACACCCCATACTGATGATATTTCCAAAGCCTAATACACAGTCACTGAACAATTTCCCATAACTCTTCATTGATTTAGTAACGTGGTTATCGACGAATTCCTTGAGCCCCTCAACGGCAAGTGCATCCATTAGTCCTAACAAAATAAACTGTGGAAGTAACCAAAAGGTACTCATGGGGATAATCTGATTTGGGTCATTCGGGTCGCTTGGCTTACTAGGATCAATTCCCTTTTTCTTAATCAAAAGCAATCTGTGGACCTCCACCTGCCAAGCTGCAATGCAACATAATATAGAACTAACCATCCCAGCAGCGATTTTGTCGAGTCTATGTTGTTGATTTTCTGTCTTCATTAACCAACGCAGTATTTTGCTGATTGCGAAGCATGCAACAGACTCGAGTAAAAATAAATAAGTTAGAGAAATTTGAGAGTCCATGTTGCTTCTTTGTTCAAAAAAGAAAGTATGTCCATTAGCCTGGATTAAACTATAGGCGAAAAAGGCCATCCACATAGGTATCAATGTCAACAGGCGTTTCACTTCACTCACTTGTTTAACTGGGTAAAGGTTCCCACAATTCTCTTGTTCTACTGGACCGATCGAGGATGTTTCCACAATTGCAGCTTTATCTAACCACCTGTATTCAATATGAACATATATTATCAGTATCACCCATGAAGGCTGAGAGAATATGTATGGCAATGGAGAGGGGCGGTCCAGTCCAACCCCTCTTCAGAAAAGGGTAAGATTCCGTCTAGTTTGGATTCAGATCCTCTAAATTTTTTAGGGAAATCTATCAAATAGATTTCTTTAAATTTTTACTATTCTTTAATAATTTAATGATTTAGATTCTGCCAGCATTCGACTAACAATAATCTTAATTGTTTTATTTGCAACATTATTTTATTATTTTAAGAATATTGTTAGTGGAATGTTGATATGGCAGAACCTAGATCATTAAATTATTAAAGAGTGGTTAGGATTTAAGAAAATCTATTGGTAGAGTATCCTAAGAAATCTAGAAGATCTGAATCCATCTAGTCTTCCTATGCATTAAGCACTAAATATGATCATTTTAGGACGCAAATACTGTCAATGTCCCCTCTAGTGTGTGTGTGTGTATATAGCCAAAGCTGAGAGAAAATCCAATTAGATTTCAAATTAGAATTCAATTAGAGTCTAATTTTGCACCATATATCCCGTCGAATCTAAACTTTTAAATTTTTGTGCTAAGTGAGTTAATTCAGTGTAAAAATTGGATTTCAATTAGTTTAATTTTGTGCTACGTGTCTCATCTTATCTAAGTCTTTTAATTTTTGTGCCAAGTGAGATAATTCAGTGTAGAAAATGAGAAGTCCAATATAAATAAACCTAATCATATATCTAACTCTACATATAAAATTAGAGGAAAAGAGAGTTTGAATGATTTTATATTTATGAACCATTTTTTTTTTTTTTGTGTAACTAAAAAAAAAAATCAAATTTATAAGTTATTTATGTAATATACCATGACTATTATGTACGGTCCATTACTAACTAGGTAACACACACACGCGCGCATGCGCACACACACACACACAATAGCTTTTCATAAAAATTAAATTGTTTAGATTTTTACTTTTATTTTTTCTCTAAACTAATGACTATAATTTTTATACCGTTTCTATTCAAATATTTTGTATGCGAATATCTTGAACCTAAAAAGTTGTAATTGAGTTGAATAATCTTATGCACCTATCCCCATTCAATTTAGGAGATATTATTGGACCAATCTTTTTTTTTTTTTTTTGTATTTAGTAGAATTTCACGTACTATGATTGTAAATTGATATTGTATATGTAGTATTCAATAGTGATTTTCAAAGTTATATATATGATAAACTTAGCGTAACTAATATCATGAAAATTGTAGAGAAAAATTATTTTAGTATCCCTAAATGTCCTGGTCAAACTAATGTTCTATATGTTTAATGAATTAAGCTAACATCAATAGCACCACTTCAATTTATTATTCACGGGTTACATACTAGTATGTATTCAAAGAGGGGAAATCTTGCGTAGGTCAGAAAGACGTTTTGCTATCTAAGAGAGATATATACCTGAAAAATTGAACTTTTGGCAACAGTTGTATTTGATCAGTATGATTCCAAACAAATAGCCTTGGTGCAAATTTCCAATAAAACTGACTTGATCTATGAGTGTAGTTGAGATCCCATTTGGATTTAACTGCCTTGAAAACTCCAAAAGTCATACCAAGGGGGCTTCCTGTTGGTTTTTTGTGGTAGTAAAAGTTGAAGCCACAAAAGAACAACAGAAAACTTGTGCTGGACGTGTCACTTATGCTGTCTCAAAATTCTTTCTAGAATGGTAACCCCCAAAAAGAGCTCAGGAACACTTTTATCACTCTCATTCCTAAATCAAACCAAGCCTCTCATGTCAAAGATTAATGACCAATTAGCAATGTTGTGTACAAAACCGTATCACTATTATTAACTTTTATATTCCATAGTAGTGGTGCAAAATCTGGGCAGTGCTAAACTGAGTTTGTGTGTGCGTCGTCGAAACGGGAGAGGCTGTAGTTATTATCACAGGCTAAACTATTGGGGAACCCAGTACTCAACTAACATTAAGAACTTTTCATACCTGCGGAGTATTCACAGGTGGTACTATAGAACATGTACGAGCCCCTTCCAATAGAAAAATTAAATTCAATAAAGATTTAGTTCATCCCACACGTACATGTCATGGGCATCCCGTCTGGGGGCTTTACCAGGACAAACTAGTAAAATGCCTAAAGTTGGAAGTGATCATAGAAACCAATCACGGTCCAGTAAAAAATCTCAATTATATATATGAAGGAGAATTTTGATAGCAAGTCAATTTAGTTTATATAGTTTTTAACTTGGAGTCAATTTGGTTTTCATCGTCAACTCACTAACGGAAATTTGATTGAAAGTTGAAAATAATAAGTACCAAATTGACTACTACTAAAATGTAAGAATTAAATTGACAGTGATTTCAAATGTAGGAACCAGAAATGGTATTTTTGCCAATTTTGATAGCAGTAAATTTGGTTTATGTTATTTTTAACTTGGAGTCGATTTGGTTTCTGTCATCAACCCACTAACTGAAATTTAACTGAAAGTTGAAAATAATAAAGACCAAATTGACTACGTGTGTATGGTTTGGATGACAACAAGGCTGTTAATTTCCGGTAGGCAAGTCCAAGCACTTTATCAAAAGGTGGGGTTTTTGAAAGTGATTTGTGTTAGCAATGCATTGATGTCCATGTACGGGAAGTGTGGTGGAATATATGATGCTAGACATGTTTTTGATGATATGGTTCATCGAGTTTCTGTTTCTTGGAATTCTGTGACTGCTGGGTATTCTGAGAATGGATTAAGTAGTCAGGGTCTTGAAGTGTTTTCTCAAATGAGTGATCTTTCACTACAGCCAAATGAATATACTCTGGCTAGCATTCTTGAAGTTGTTTCTAACTCGAATTCTGTAATTCAGGCAATGAAAATTCATTTGCATATGATTAAATGTGGCTTTATGTTCAATGATTCTATGGTGTCTTGCTTGATAAAAACATATGGGAAATGCCATGGGATAGATGAAGCAAAAGAGATATTGCCATGCTGATGCTTTAAATTTGTTCTACACCTCAAGAAGCTTGTACCTTGAAGTGGACAATACAATCTTCCGTATTGTCATCAAAGCTTGTGGTGCATTGACAGATTCGGTACAGGGAAGAGTAGTTCACTCACTGAGTCTTAAATTTGGATTTGATCAGGATACATTTGTGGAAAGTAGTGCTATTGACATCTACTGTAAGTGCGGAAGCATTGGTGATGCACAGAAGGCTTTTAGGATTACATCTAGAGACAATTTGGCTGCTTGGAATGCCATGATAATGGGATATGCTCAACACGGTTGTTTTCGTGAAGTTTTTGAGGTTTTTGAGAAAATGTGTAAATCTTGAATAGAATCAGATGAGATAACTTTTCTTGGATTTCTTACTTCATGTTGTCATGCAGGGCTAGTGAGAGAAGCAAATGATTACTTAAACTCTATGTTTGAATTTCATGGAGTCATCCCACATTTAGAACACTATGCCTGTATGGTTGACCTGCTCAGTCGAGTTGAACACCTAGAAGATGCAAAGAGGACAATTGATCAAATGCCTATTCACCCTGATGCTCATATATGGCAAATTCTTCTATCAGCCTGCAACATCCATGGAAATGTCATTTTGGGGAATGTTGTTGCCAGAAAACTTCTTGAGCTGCAACCTGAAAATGAATCTGCTTATCTTCTTCTGTCAAATCTCTATGCTTCCGCTGGTATGTGGAGTGATGTTGGAAAATTGAGGAAACAAATGAAGGAAAAAGTAGTTCACAAATAACCTGGTTCTAGTTGGATTCAAGTTGGAGGATCAGTACATTACTTTTTTGCTGGTGACATGACACATCCTGAGAGAAAAGAAATATATATGGAGCTAATAAAGTTGTATGATCAGATGTTAGTGTCTCCAAAATTGGATCAAAACGATGCTTTCCTGATGAAAATATGAATTAGAAGCAAAGAAATGTTTTCTAATTTATTTTGCAGCAATTAACTGTACAAGGTGTGTGTTTCCAGAGCTCATCAAGTGTCGTTACCTATTGTCTAAAATCAGTTGGCATATGAAATCCATTCAACATATGTATTACAGATGACTTTAGAAAATTTATCTGACTAGTGGTCAGAGGCGCAAGTCTGAAAAGGCCATAAATTATGGCTTTGTAGCTATTTGTTCCAAGTTAACTAACACGACTCTGAGAGAGAATTCTCCATAAACTGCCATTAGCCAAAATTATGACTGCACAGGTGTGCATTGCTCACTAAAAGCTCTGTCGTTAATCTATAGTGGCAGTATTTCTAGTCACAACTGAAAGCAATGATTGGATTCTACTTTCCATCACAAATACTGTTAACAAGTGTGGCCTTCTTTTGACTAAAATCTACAACATTAGAAAGAAAAAAAGTGAGATATTACATGTAAATCAGCATTTATGGTGCTTTTTTGGCTGCTCAAAGTGAGTTTTGACGTCGGAATGTGGTCATAACAAAGTTTTAGAAGTTTGCTACTACACATTCCCCCGTGGAGAGTGTCTGCTTCTGTCCTTGACTTCATCTGATCTCTTTTAAGCTGTGGCATTCTGCTCCTGATATTTTTGCCAAGGATAGATGAATCTTCTATCATAAAAGGAAAAATGCTTGACTGATGAGTTGGGAGTCCAGTTGAAGGTAAGCCTGTATATAGTGTTAGAATAATGGTTAATTGATTAAAATTCGAGAATCTCCTATCAGATTGAGCTTTTGGGATAAGTAGTAGTTTATCATATAACTCTATTGGATTCACTATCTTTTGAGATTGTTTATGGTTCTTGCGGTAGAAAGTGGCCAGTGGGTGAATGAGGATATGGCAGAAGATACATAATAATTAGATTTAGGACTTCATATGCTTAGGATATTAGTTTTGTTTCATGTTTACAGTCTCATATTTTATGACATAAAGATATATCATGGAGGCTACTTTACACATAGCGACTTCTTGTCCCAGTGAGAACAAGCTGGGCTTGTGACATCTTTCTACAACATGTAATTTATACATTTTCAAATGACTTAGTAACAGGGGCGAAGCCAGGAATTTTTTGTTTGGGGGGCCAAGTTGCGGTACTAATATATTTATCAAGATAACCACCACATACACACATACACACACACACATATATATATATACACACATGTTTTTTTATTATATACACACACATATATATACACACATTTTAATTTATTTGATAAGTTATATATATATACACACACCCAACAAAAAAAAAAAAAAAAGAGTTTAGTATTTTCAATTAACAAATATAAGAGCACATTTTACAATAAAAAATAGAATTGCGAAAAATAGAGTTATATCTTCATAACTATTAGAGCAATTATTTTTTTTAAGAGCATCATTAGACTAATTCAAATATTTGGGGGGGTCAACTCTTATTTTTATAGACTAAAATTTGAAAACATTAAAATAATTATATATATATATATATATTTAAAAAAAAAAATTAAAATTTTGGGGGCCATGGCCCCCCCATCCATTAACACAGCTCCGCCCTTGCTTAGTAATGAATGTTTATAGGCATTGGAATTGGTTGTTATTTTAATGATAGGCAGCATTCATCTATTTAAAATCAGTTCAAATTTTCAAGAAGCAGAATGTAATATCTTGACTTGAGTAAGCTGGAGGTGATATCAAGGGAACTGACACCTAATTTCTTGAGGACACTACATGTCATATGGTGTTTCTACACAGGGTTTCCCATAAATTTGATCTCATGTTGTTTCAGGTCTATGCATTTTGGTTTGTGGTTGTCTTTAATCATATCATTGTGCTTTCTATTGTCCCCTTTTTGATTGATAAATACTTTAGAGTTGTTTACATAATCTTTGCCAGTCATGAAATTATGCATTTCCATTTCAGTGCTAATATTACCATGAATAATGTAACCTTCAACTTCATGGGAAAAGTAAAATCTATCAGAATGGAAACACTCCATTTGCAAAAGAAAATGGGATAAAGAAAGTAGTAGAAGAAAAATAAGTAACTATATTAATATGATAATGATCACTGATCATACGATGTCTAACATGGATTAGTGCTTTCAATTGTTTCAATTCTTCCTCATATAAGTTTTCCTGCAGGAGTGTTGGTGATCTCAAGAGACTCTAGAGAACATAGAGACTACTGAGTGGAAAGCATTTGCTGATATTCTTGACTTTATCTGCCCCCTTTTTGGAAGAGGCCTTCTACCTCTAAGATTTTTGTTGATTATTGTAGTTGGAACATTGCTGATCTTGTTACACATATTGTAATGCAAGGCAATTTCACCCTCTTCCTTTAGGCTGTTGCTCATATTTTATTTATTCTTTGGATCTTATTCTTGTTTTGTATTCTAATTTTAATATGCGTATCCCTACAATTTCATGTCCTAACTTTTCGAAAAATTACCTTCTTGTTATATCCTACCCATACTTGTGTCTGTGTTTCCTAGTCCTTCGTTTAGAACAATATGCCATCATGTTTGACTTGCTTGGACAAGTTGGAAACCTAGAAGATGCAAAGAGGACAATCAAACAAATGCTCATTCACCTTGATGCTCATATATGGCAGATTTTTCTATCAGCCTGCAACATCCATGAAAATGTTGTTCTAGGGAATGTTGCTGCCAGAAAACTTGTTGAGCTACAGCCCGAAAATTAATCTGCTTATCTTCTTCTATTAATCTATATGCTTCTGCTATTGCAGCCTATAACAAGAGCATCTTAGCCCAATATCTGATTTTGGGGATAATTAGATACTTCTTTAAATAAAGCCAATTCTCCAAAAAAAAAAAAAAAAAAAAGCTAATAAGTAATATAAGATGGAAATAACCAAAAAAATGGAGTACTAATAGATAAGATTTCCAACCTATTTATTAAATTCAATTACAATGTGCAAACATTTTAAAAATGTTGTTGCTTAATTTTTAAACCGTGGAATACTTCTTTAAAAAAAGCCAATTCTCCAAAAAAAAAAAAAAAAAAAAGCTAATAAGTAATATAAGATGGAAATAACCAAAAAAATGGAGTACTAATAGATAAGATTTCCAACCTATTTATTAAATTCAATTACAATGTGCAAACATTTTAAAAATGTTGTTGCTTAATTTTTAAACCGTGGAACTTAGTTCCTAGGCTCATCATCATAGATTACCTCCTCAGCTTCAGTGGATGCGTGGGACTGCAAAGGGAGTTCCTCCATAGATTCAGCATAGTGTACATCCGGGGAAGATTGCATACCAACCATTTCAACATTTGCTAAGCGGGAGTAGAGGTGGCGAGTGAAGCCCATGACTCTGGACACTTTTGTCCATAAGAGAGAGTGGTTGCCGGTCGGCAGGTGTTTGGTATAGTCTTCAACACCATCTCCTTGGGGTATGTTTAAAATAGAGTGAGATGGATGGGGATGAGAGGAAAGGAGAGGAGAAGGTTGGACAGAATAATCGTCCAAGTCCTCATTTAAAGGTGTGTTTTTAGCAGAGGAAGAAGCCAGCGACATTTCATCTTTCATCTCTCCTCCTTCCATTGAAACATTAGGGGCTAATTCTGCTTCCTTTGATAAATCTCTTATGTCGGCATACTTGGAGTAAGATTTTGAAGCGTACACATAAAAGCAGAGGAACACAGAGCTTAGTATTGCTAAAGTCAGAAAATACCTATCCAGATGACTGTCGTTTATGTCGCCCTTGAACCAGCTTCTTACTAGTTGAACACAAGGTATGCTGAAGAAATTTCCGAAACTTAATATACATCCAGTCAACAATTGCCCAGAATTCCACATCGATTCAGTGACGTGCTTAATGAAAAATTCCCGGAGCCCTTCTTCGACAAGTCCCTCCGTTAGTCCCAACAAAATAAATTGTGGAAGTAACCAGAGGATACTCATGGAGATAGTGTCAAATGGGTTTTTAATTTTAAGTCTCTTAATTTCTTTCAATCTGTGGACCTCCACCTGCCAAGCTGCAATGCAACACAATATAGAACAAATCATCCCAACACCGATTCTCACCAGTGTGACATTGGGATTTCTTGCTTTCTCTGACCAAAACAGACACGGGATTATGAAGCGTAGAAAGGAATTGAGTACGAAGAAAGCAACTAGAAGAACCCTGACATCATTTTTTGTACTTTTCAAGTTGCTACTTTGTTCAATAAAGAAAGTATTTCCGGTAGCCTGGACCAAACTATAGGCTAAAAAGGTTGTCCACAAAGGTATCAATGTCAAAAAGCACTTTACTTGGGTCACTTCTTCAACTGAGCAAAGATTCTCCTCTTCCTGCGGACTGCTTGAGGTTTTTTCTACAGTCACTGCAGCTTTGTCTAACCACCTGCGTCAGCATAATTACCCCATGAATTCCCCACATCATATGTATGGATACTATGGAACACCACATCAGTTTAAAAAACATAATTTTAGTTAAAATTGTAAAATGTGTTTTGAAAACACATAAGTACGAAGTGTGTGCAACACCGAGAGAAAGAGACCAACCTGAACCAAAAAACTTTTGGCAACAATA
The DNA here is from genome assembly GCF_001633185.2 of Quercus lobata. Lineage (NCBI taxonomy): Eukaryota > Viridiplantae > Streptophyta > Magnoliopsida > Fagales > Fagaceae > Quercus > Quercus lobata. Next base: position 32,112,840 of record NC_044915.1, on the reverse strand, counting down.
GTATTTGACTATTTTTTTCTTCGTACAACTTTAGATTTGGTACAGTTTTCCAAGATAACTGAGTTGGTCTACCAGGGTAGGCGAGATAACGTTTGGATATAGCTGCCTTGAAGACTTTGAAAATAACATGGGAGTTCCTATTGTGTCTTTCGGTACAGTAAAATTTGAAGCCGCATAAGAACAATAAAAGAGATGCTCCCATCATCACACTGGAAGCTAAGAAGGTTCTTTCCCATTTTACATTTGAAAGCCAAAAGACAGCAATGGCAGATCCAGAAATCGAGGCAATACACCACCAGACAATTGTACGACCCTCTATTTGGGCTTCACTTACGTTGGAATTTTCTTTTTCTCCCTCAATCAACTGTTCAGAAAGAAAGTCTTTTAGGATTGAATCTAGGCCATATTGACCTAGTGCTAGAGCCAACCCTGCAACATAAATAGGTGCATTACGGATACGGCTACCTCGAGAATTAGCTGAACACCATAACAGCATCAATCCCTGCAACAGAAAGACAAATTGATATTGATTTTTTTGAAACTTCTTATATTATCGTTAATATTTTTCGAAACTTAAAAAATGTCTATCATCAAGGTGCTCCACATTTAAGGTCTGATAGAACAACCTTAGTCACTCCATTTTCCTCTCTCTCTCTCTCCTAAGATGTATCGGACATGTAATACGTCTCTCATATGAGATGGATACCTTGTTTGTGAGGTTCACCCTTATATGAGAAAGGAGCCTTAGAGAATTCAAATCAGTGAATGTATAAATAAAAAAAGTGCCTAAGTTTATATATTTAACTCCAAAATTCTTTCACATCAGTTAAGTTAAAGTTGTGCAAAATTATCTTCAAAAAAAAAAAAAGTTGTGCAAAATTACATAGTTGCTATAGCTAGTAACCATGTAAATATACAAAGTTACTTTAGCTTTCTATTCCAATATTTTAATATATTTTTCTCACCTCTCTATTCTCATTAGATTCTCTCTTTCCTGCTTGTTTGTTCTCACAGATCCTGCTGCAACTCAACAACATCTATATCCAAACACAAATCCCGTCCACCTAGCACCATCCAACCACCACCACCAAAAATTGTTACAAAAATGGAAAATCAAACCTGATCAACCTAAAATATGTTATGATCCTTAACCATATGTTTATAAGCTCTTGGGCACCCTCCCTTTGGAAGTCGGTTTTCAAATGTGAGTTCTACCTATGAGTTTGTAAAATTTGATGTCAGAGCCAACCACCACGTCGAGTAATTGGACGTAACTCATTGAGTATGGAATCAAATGAGTTGCGGCTTTTATGGTTGGATCCCCAAGGGGGCGATCTAGACGCTAGATTAAAATAACTGATATATGAGTGGAGCCGCCAAAAGAGAAAGGGCTACCATTGAGTCAGTGTCGCTAGAGTGAGCCGTCGTGGATGTCGGCTGCGGAGCGTGGTGATATGTTATGACCCTTAAACATGTGTTTATAAACTCTTGGGCACTTTCCCTTTGCAAGCCGGTTTTCAAGGATGAGTTCTACCCATGAGTTAGTAACATTTGGTATCAGAGCCAACCACCACATCGAGTAATCGAATGTAACTCATTGAGTATGGAATCAAATGAGTTGCAGCTTTGTGGTTGGATCCCGAAAGAGGCGACCTAGAGGCTAAATTAAAATAACTGATAGGTGACTGGAGCCACAAAAGAGAAAGGGTTACCATTGGGTCAGTGTCGCTAGAGTGAGCCATCGTGGATGTCGGCTACGAAGCATAGTGGTATGTTATGATCCTTAACCATACGTTTATAAGGTCTTGGGTACCTTCTCTTTACAAGTTGGTTTGTAACATTATAATCCAAAATCAAAATCAAACCCAAACCCAAACATAGTGGAGAAAAAGAACTTAGGGTTGAGAGGAGAAAGGAGACAATTAAACCTCTGATGTTAAACGAGAGAGAGAGAAAGAGAGGGAGAGAGAGATTTGAGATTACAAATAGCATTAAAAAGAATGAATATGAGTATTTAAATAAAATGAAAGGTAGAATAAATAATCTAATGTAGGTGTTTTGTAAAAGTGGTTTTATAAAATAGAAAAGTAGGCTTTTATGTTTAAATAAATAAATAAAATTTAGAAAAACTGATGCAAAAACTCTTACATATGCCCGCTCATCCTTACTTTAATGGTATAACTCGAATATGTGCTACCATTCTATTAAGAAAGTCTATAGACATAAAAAATTTCACACCTAACTAATGTGGCAGCTTTTTAGTAGTAGGTAAGAAAGTGATGTCAAATGTGAGTCATAGTAAAAACTAATAAAAATTTGTCTACGCAACTGTTATGAAAAAATGTTGTGTACTTTTGTGTTTGTAGCATTGTCCAAGGGTGCAGCAAGAGCTTGTAACACAAAAATTGAAAGTCCTTAAACTGATCATTATCCTTGTTTGACTATAGTGGTGTGCCAAAAATGTAATGTCTACTAACTTAATTAGAAAGAAATACATAAGAAACCATAATTGTGTTTTGAAGAATTTGAGACCATTAACCCATGGTGACCTACGACAAGAAGGTCAAGACCATGGTTTTAAAAACCAGAATGGTCAAAGAATCAGGAAAGAGTCCAGTTCCTAGATTTTCCCTGTTCTTGACTGGTTTTGACCGACTTTTTAGTGATTATTCTGGTTTTTACCATATCAGTTCAATCGGCTAGAAGCGCTTTCATATTCTCAGCAACCACATCTAAATTTAGGACACAATCGGCTAAGAGCACTTCCATATTCCCAGAAAACACACAAGCCCATTGTGACCAATGGTAACCCACACTAACTCATAGAAATCACTCATTCCCAATGACCCAAATTGCAACCTCCATACGCAGTCACCACCATTAATTGATAACTACAGCTCCATCAACACCAGTTTGGGAGTTTCTTTATCAAGAAGTTGTCAGAATTTGAAAGAAAATGGTTGAAGGAAAAACATAGGTCGCATAGCTTTTGCAATAGTTAAATTGAAGGATTTTAATTTTTTTAATTAAATGACATGTTGCTTAGTCACTACGGCAAGTCGTCGTGTTGTTACATATATTTGTGTTGTACTATAAGGCTGCAAGTTGTAGTTTTATTTTGTCCCATCACGTGTTCTGCTTGTGCCTCACTAATACGTGTCTCACGTGTATAGGCCAAGGTGGTGAATGGAGTCTGTTAAGTTTGTTGCTACTATGCAACAACTAATGAACAATGCTATCTAGCAGTTAAGATTAGTTTAGTTTCTCTAATTTTAGCTTATATAATAGATGCATTGTAATCTAGTTTAATCAATGAGAAAAATTAACAAATTCTCATCAATTCTCTCTAATTTCATATGTATCATATCACTATTAATTAGTTTTGTTTCAAATTTTCAATGGCATTTACTTTTTCTTCATCTACTTCTTACTAATCATCATGTGTTTTGCTTGTGCCTCACTAATACGTGTCTCACGTGTATTGGCCAAGGTGGTGAATGGAATCTGTTAAGTTTGTTGCTACTATGCAACAACTAATGAACAATGTTATTTAGAAATTAAGATTAGTTTAGCTTCTCTGATTTTGGCTAATATATCAGATGCATTGTAATCTTGTTTAATCAATGAGAAACATTAACAAATTCTCATCAATTCTCTCTCTCATTTCATATGGTGTCAAATCACTATTGATCAGTTTCGTTTCAAATTTTCCATGGCATTTACTTTTTCTTCATCTACCTTTTACTAATCATCAGTTACAATCAAGAAATATGATCCCTTGAATCCATTTTACATGGTTTAGGTTTTTTTTTTTTTTTTTTTTTTAGAGATAATTACAATATGCTACTAACACCACAACTCGAACCCTTTCTCTCTTAGACCCCTAAGCACTTTGTGCATGGAAAGGTGCCAATTCAACTACAAAGCCTTTGGCACATGGTTTAGGTCAATGCAAATAGCATTGATAGACAAGAAAAATATTGGATTTAATTTTAGATGGTTCAATGTCACAATCACCTACTAATCTAGTGCCTTTGTTCAATGCTTGGACAAGGTGTCAAAGTATGGTCTTATCATGGATCTTGAATTCATTGTCTAAGCAATAGGGAGCCAAGGATTTTTACTTAAGGACCAACTTGTGATATTATTATTAAGTCTTGTTTTTGTGTTGGCTTAATGTCATGCCAATTTGCATGTGATTCAATTCAACACATTGTATATTATTGGTGTTTTCCTTTTTGTAACCGGGTAGAAGGTTTAGAACTTAAAGTGCTGTTGTTAAGAAGAGAATTTCACTCGAGTGAAATTATGTGTTGCACCCACGAGATGGACACATGTTTGTTGATTTGAAATTCCGCTGGGATCATTCCACCCGTTGTTCCAACCTTTGCCCATCATATATATATACATCATTTCCCGCAAAATAAACCCTAGAATTCCCATCTAACATTGAGAGAAAACCTACCCATTTGTGAGAGCCAGACGCTTACCCATTCGCTCCTCTCTTTTCCTCTCAGCATAGTCAAATCTATGAGAAGAGATCATTTCCATCACAATCTACACTATTCCTAAGTGTTGAAAGTTGATTGGATTGCTAGAAATCATTGGAGCACACCCATATTCATCCAAGAAGACTTGGAATATGAAATTGGAGCTCAATTGTAGATTCTACAACTAGATGAAGAAAGGACTTAGAGTAGTCGGTTGCTAACTAGAGTTTAGAGGGCAGAAGTATTAGAATAGCACTAGGCTTGGAGGGTTTTGTGTGTATCTTGTATTTTAGAGTCAATGTCATAGAGAGGTTTTTTTTTTATACCAATTTTTGAGTTTTTCTCTTTAATAACACATCCGGTGATATCATGTTGTATTGTGCTCTTTATTTTGCTGCTATTGAGCTACTTTTATTGATTATCCATGCTTGCTATTGTTGTATTGTTAATTGGCTAATCATGTAAACAATTGGGCTAAAAATTGGTAGATTAGCTTAAAATTGGAATCACCTATAATTACAACTTGGGGTCTAAATAATTACCATAATTAAAGTTTGGTAATCTCAATAGGTATCAGATCACGGTACACATGATTTGTGGATTTATTTCCTAAGTGTGATCGATGACCCTCAATTTGCCATGGATAAAGCTTTGTGTGCTTCTTTGCATGTGTTGTGATGCTATTGAATCTATGTGTGATTATTCTCATTCTTGTAATGATGTTTTACATGATTCTATGGATAATTTTAAAAATTGTTGGTAACAAGCTCTTCAAGAAAAAGTCTAAGAAATTCCAAGAGACATTGAGCAATTTTGTTTGTTATAACTTTAATTATAATACTTGATGAATCCAATAAGTTGGTTGAATTTTATTTTTTTAAATTGCTTGGAAATATTAAAAGTAATTGAATGTATTTAGATGGATTTGGATGCTAAACTTGATGTAACTAACAAGTTGGTTGATGAACTTAACTGTGAAAATGACTCTCTTAAGGTACATGTCAAGTGTTTGAAAGAAGGCATAGTGTAAGGTTGAATTTATTCAACCATCTAATTGGCTTTATTCCGTGCCAAATTTGCTTGTATTTCAGCATTTAGTAACCCTGTATTTAGGTGGGCTTGTTGTAAGGGTAGTGAGTGAGATAGAGTGAAGTTTGCTCAAGAGTGTGCAAGAAAACAGAGACTCGCGGCTTGGCCTCGCGGGTGACTCGTGGCTGCAAGCCGCCAAACGCAGCACACGTGCCAAGCATGCCAGAAGGTGAACAGTCATGCTAGCTGGAGCACTACAGGACAAAACAGGACAACTGACCATACGGTTATCTCGCGACTGGATCTCGCGACTTAGTCAAGTCGCGAGGTCAAGCCGCGAGCCACCCCTGTTTTGTAAAACCTGACGTTTCACATTCCTCTCTCACTCCAGTATAAATACCCCTTTTACCCATAAATGTAAGAGAGCTTCCAGAGAGAATTTTGAGAGAGAAACCCTAAAGAAAAACAAGATTGATTCACCCACAATCTATACATTAGAGTCTCTTCAATTCCTCAACTCTCTTCTTCTCCATTGTCAAATCCTTGAGAGGCATCTTACCAAACCTTGTTCTCACCATATTCATTACTGTGAGAGAGCTGTTTGGATTTCTGGGAAGCAGTTAGGAAGGAACCAATCTTCATTGGTTGATACTACGGTCTAGTAGCGGAATCCGGGAAACTAGAAAAGAAAAAGGTTTGGCGTAACCTCGTTGGAGCAAGAAGCTTGGAGGGCTTAGGTGCACTGGGTAGATTAGGGTTGGAAGGTTTATTGCTGTCCATGTATCCCAACTATATTTTCTAGTGGATTGTTTACCGCTTGGAGGGCGGCGGAGAGGTTTTATGCCGAGGGCTTCGGTTTCCTCTTCGATAACACATCGCGTGTTGTTTTTGTGTTTGCATCTTCCTTCTCTCTTATCTTTGCCTTTTATTAACTGCTGTGGGTTGTGTTTTTAATTTGGCTTAGATAGTTTTTCCAATTCCATATTATAGCTTATGTTAAGTTTCCACACACTAGTTGTTTGACATAATACTTGAATTGGTTAAGTTGTAATTTGGGAGTCTAAACGTTCAAGGGTGTTTATACACTTATTTGAACTTTCACATAGCTTAATCAAATGCTAAATCGGAAAAAGGTTCTTATGCCAAACTTGATGTTAAGCCTGATTTTGTGCCAAGTGTGTCCTCTAACTCTAAAGGCAAATTGGTATACATTTCTCCTCATAAGAGGAATCCTAAAGTGGAGATAAATGCCAATTTAGCTAGATTTGATAATGGCAAAAGGCTTATGGTGGAAGATCATAAGTCAAAGCCTATGTTTAGGTCTCATCCTAGGAAAATGGTTGGATCAAATTTTGTTCCCACTTACCACCATTGTGGTGTTATTAGTCATATTAGACCACATTGTTCTTTGTTGAGACAAAAACAAAATCATGTTGCTAGATTAATTCCTAGAGGAAGCCCAAGGAAACATGCTAAACGTGGAGTTTCTAGAATTGTTGATATTCCTACTATCGCATACCAAGGTCAACTTGTGAAGAAAATTTAGTCAATCTTAAGTTCTTTGAACCTTGGTAAGTTTGGTACCAAATCTTTGTCTTTGTGTAGACAATTCCCCACTCCTAATGTTTCTTCACCCCTAAGTTGAAGATTAAAGCTATTTGGGTGAAGAAAGACACTCTAACTTGAGAGGTTTCTACTACATCCTTGATCTAATTAATCTGATTTTTGTAGGACATATTTTGCATATTAGATTTTTTATTCACATGCAATAACATCCTTTTTATTTTGGAGTTATTTATCTTGTTTGTTGTTATATGATCAATCCTTTTCATTTGTTTTTGTGTGAGTTTTTAAAAATCTAAAAACACAACAATAAAAAAAATGAAAAATCTAAAAATTTAACCTAATTATGGTTGATCACATATTACTTGTGTTTGGCCTAGTACTTTTGTGCTAATGGCATAGTGTATTGTTAAGTTAGTTATGATTAGCTAGTTATGATTTGTGAGTAGATCGAGTTCAATGTTCTAAGGATGCGTGTGGAAACACCTAATCATAATTTTTATACTTTATTTACTACAAGCTTAGATTGTCTTCTACACATGCTTAAACTGATTTATATGTTTCTATTTCACATCTAAAATTATGTATTACTAGTCGCATTCCCGCGCATTACGTGTGATAATTTTTTTAGGATGGTCTCATTAAATATTTTATTAATACTATAATTTTAGTTATTAACCATTGGTTTTTCATTAGTTTTTTAGTTAATAAAAACCTTAAATATACTTTCTATTTTTTTTTTTTTTACTTTTACACACACACACACACACACATAGTGAATCTTCACACACACACATAGTGAATCTTTACAAACTCTATATAGTCCACTTTTTTGGATGCGTAAAATTATAGACTACTATTCCATAATGATAATGGCTAATTAATTTTATATTTTTTTTAAGTTATCTCATTTGTAACACTTCTTACCGTTATCATATATTTACTAACTGATAATTTGCATAACAAAGATGATAAATGAGAGGTAATATTGTTCATTAGATTTTCGAAAGTAATAGTGTATGAAAATTATATATATATCATAAATAAGGCTAAATAAAATGTCAAAAAGTGATTTTTAAAATTTTCTAGTTTTATTTCTTATGTAATTTCTACTACCATCAGGAAACATCTTTTTTTTAGTTATGATTAATATGGTTTCCATAGTTAGAGTTTGATTAGTTTTAGAATTAAATTTAGTATTATGATTGTATTTAATTGTTGATTGTTGATTTAATTTTTTAAGTGAATTTAACGGTTTATGTTATTACACTGTAAAGTTTTTAATGTTCTCCACACAGTATTTTCTATTTTATTTTTTTCTTCTCCTTACAACCTCTCTCTCTCTCTCTCTCTCTCTCTCGGCAACCTATCGTTTTTCAAAATTTGATGATGATTCTATGACATTAAATATGCATTATTAGTTTTTTTTTTTTAATTTAGTGTTTCTAACTTGATTTGTTTTGTATTTCATTCTTCCTTTGATGCATTGGGTGTGAGAATAAGTGTTTCCCTATCATTCTTCCTTTTATTTATTTAATTTAGGCAAAATATTATATTTTAAATTTTTTAAAATAAAAAAGGAGTGGAAATAAAAATAATTTAATGATATATATGGAGGATGTGGCTGAATTTAAATGTTAAATAAAATGATATGGGAAAAAAAATAAAAATAAACACTAACTTATCCAAATAATTCTATAAACACTAACTTATCCAAATAATTCTACGTAATATAATAATAGTACATTTTTATATACTATTTTTAATAATTTATAATACAATATGATAATATTTAACAATCAAAGTCATAAAAAAAATTTAAAAAAAAAAACTTAAAACACAAAACTGAATCCCATCAACCAAAATAGAGTTCTAAAGAATACAAAACTTTATCAAGCTAAAATAGAAATGCAAGAAAAATAAAAATAAAAATCCACCAAAAAATTAAGGGAGAAAGAGTGGGAAATAACCACTTTTTTGTGAGAGAAAATTATGTAAAGAATGGAAGAGTGAATGACAAATTTATAATAAGAGGATGATAATAAAAAGAAACAAAATAAAGGAAGATAAAAGGAAAGAGGAAGAGTGATATCAAGGTAGAATGTTTGAAGAGATGAAAAGGTAAAGAGAATGAGAAATGTTGGAGAAAGTGTAAATGTTAAAAAAAAAATTGAGTACAATTTGATGAGCACAATTTTCTTTTATTTGAATTTAAGTAAAATATTACATTTTTAATTTTTTAAAACAAAAAGAGAGAAAATATAAATAATTTAATGATAAGGAGGATGTGATTGAATTTCAATATTGAGTAAAATAGAAAAGAAGAAAAAAAATAAATAAAAGATATAACAATAAACACTAAATTATCCAAATTATGCTATGTAATGGAATACTATTTTATTTTTATCTACTATCTTTAATTTTTTATAATGTAATGAAATAAAATTTAACAATCAAAGAGCGAAATAATAATAATAATAACTTAAAACACAAAACTAAATCGTATCAACCTAAATTAGAGTTTTTAAAAACACAAAAACTTATCAACCTAAAACAGAGATGCAATAAAAAATAAAAATCCATATAACATTGAGAGAGAGAGAGAGAGAGAGAGAGAACCTTTTTGTGAGAGTAAACTATGCAAAGAATGGAAAAGAGTGACAAATTTAAAGTAAGAAGGAAGGGATAAAAAGAGACAAATAAAGGAAGATGATGGGAAAGATGAATAACGATATTAAAGTAGAGGGTATTGGGGAGATAAAAAGGTAAGGGAAAAAGAAAGGTTGAAGAAAATGTAAATATTTAAAAAATAAGTGAATGTATAAAAAATTATAGGAAAATTTGAAATAAAAAGAAATATATATAGATGTTAAAACCAATAAAGATGTATATATAAAGTCAATAATCTATTTATATATATTTTTGTAAAAAAAAATAGGAATAAATAATAAATAATAATTATGTGGCGATGAGGTGGTGCAATAGAAGCTCAACAGCAATAAAAGGTAATTTCATACCTGGAGATATCATATTAATTCTATCCCCTTGATCTTCAATTGTCCCTTATCAAAATGATGCTAATGTCTTAACAATCAAAACAACTGGTCACAGGCCTCAGTCGGACCTCTGGATTGAAAGTTATCATTAAATCAAATTTCAATGGCTTCGATGCATCTTCATAAATTGAGTCTAATCATACTTGATAATGAACAAATAATTTTATTGGTCCCAGGAAAACTGGCACGTGTCAAGCATTTGAAAATCTGTTGGGAAAAACATTGTCTGACTTTCACCAAACCCTTGGTCAACTGAAATGGTCAGAATATCAAAGAATTCACTCTCTTGTTGTTCCAGCCTTTACCGGCTATTGTAATATCTCAATGGCTTGAATACTTATAACAAGTACCAAGACTTGGGTTCGAGTTGTTCTAGCCTTTACCCATCCTTTATAAACCTCATTTCCCACAAATTAAACTCTAATTCTCATTTGAAAGTTGAGAGAAACCAATAAATTGTGAGAGCCAAACACTAACCATTTTCATTTACTTTCTCCCTCTTACCATAGCCAAATTCTTGAGAGGAGATTAAATTCCTCACACCCATCATCACCAAAGGGTTACCAGAGCGTTGTTGGCAGCCTTGGGAATCATTAGAACTACCACAAAATCAGCCATAGAGGCTTGAAGATGCAATTGGAGCTCAATTGCATATCCGATTGCTAGAGAAGAGAAATGAGTCGAGGAATTGCTAGCAAAAGCTTACAGTATTACAGTATTGCTTGGAGGGTTGTGTCATGTACTTTGTATTGCAACAATCTATTCTAATGAATCGTATAAGTGTTGGTGCGACTAAGAGGTTTTTCCGCTTAGTTCTCGAGTTTTCTCTTTGATAACACATTTAGTGTTATCTTGTGGTATTGTGTCTTTAATTTTATGTGGGTTGCTCTTTATCAGGGATAGACCTAGGATTTCGAGTTAAGGAGAGCCAGAGCATAAGTTAAAAAAAAAAAAAAAATTCATGATATTTCAAATAAGTATCTATTTAGTATTAACAAATAATCAACAAAGAAAAATACACAAAATTTTTGTTTCATAATACATTATAATGCAATCATCTACTAATAAAGACAAAAACACAAAACTACATTGTTTCTTAATACATTAGAGCATTTGTATTAGCTTATGCAAAAATTTCTATCTATTTTAGCATAATAACCTACTTTTTTTTTATATACTTACTATTATTTATTTTACACTACATTTCATCATAATACTACTTTTTTATCAAATTTTTATTATTATCTCAAATCATCTCTCTCTTCCTCAACCAAAAACCACAGTCCTCAATCTAAGTAATTTCTAAAACATTCATTTGCATCAACCCAAAATACACCCACATTAGTTTATCTATTATTGTACAAAAATACATTTGTGTTATTGTAATTATGTAAATGTGCAAAAATACATTTGTGCTACAGTAGTTGTGTAAATTTGCTCAGTTACTATAGCACATATGTCTTTTTGCACAATAGTTCATAAATTGATGTGGGTGTATTTTGGGGTTGATTGGACAAATTTGGGGCTTTATGCTCAGGATCGGCTGAACCATATAAGCAATTGATGCAATCGCCTAAGGCCCCCAAATAAAAAAAGGGCCCCATCTGTAAAAAAAAAAAAAAAAAAAAAAAAAATTATATATATAATATTTATCTATATATTTTAATTACAAAAAAAAAATTAGGTACTTTTATTGGTCAATAAAATACATTAAAAAAGTCATATTGTATCCTAAAATGCAAAATACTACACATTAATAATGCATACAATTTGATAGGACAAGACTGCACAATGCACATAGTACTGTCTTGTCCACAAGCCCCAACACATCACAAGGCCGAAGTTAAGCTGGCCCCCACACGGTCCCACACTAATTAATAAGTTATCACATTTTTTTTTTTTAATGCAAACTCTTACTTTATCAATTATTATAAATTACCACACCAATTAATAATTTGATGTATATTATATCAACTCATTTGTGTTATAGTCATACTAATTTATTGAACCATGTAATAAATTAATTTTTATTTGTACAAATTTAGACTTTAAAGTTTTTTTTTTTTTAAATCCACATACAATTTTCGCCTAAGGCCCCCTAAATTGTTGAGCCGGCCCTGTTTATGCTATTTTACAACTAATGCAAATACTATTATAATAAAATCAATGTAAAATTGTAGGGGAGGGGGCCTAAAATTTTTGAAAGTGGAGGCCCAAATATAAAATGCTAAAAAAAAAAACACACACACACACACATATATATATATATATATAGGGACCCCACCTAGTTCTGTTCCTACTCTTTATATATGCTCTACATGTTTATCCATGCTTATTTTGATGTTCATACACGCTATAATTGACTAATCACTTGAATTTGGTTTGAATTGTTTTTCATTTTATATATATATAAAAAAGAAAAGGTTACCTTAAAAGTGATTAAGCTGTAAATTAAAATTCGGGGTCTTAATCAATACCTAGATTGGGTTAGGTATTTCTCAAAACCATTATGTATTTTTTGTTCCTTTCATTTTATGTAACCTACGTTCGAAAATTCCTTTTTTTTTTTTTTTTTAATAGTTTTATCAGCCAAAGGCTATTTATTACACAAGAAAAGAATGTGGAATTACCATAGTGTAGGCCAAAGCGCAGATGACAATCGTGTTGAAACATTTTAAATAGGAATCTGCAATGTACGCAACAATAACTGGTGATACGGTTGATATGCCATCCTGAAGATTTACGATTGTTGCAGCTGTTGGCAAATAGTCCTCCTGGAACTGGTGGACTAACCCGGAGGAGTCCTGGTTGGAAGTGTTGGAAGGGTCCATCTCCCGGCTACCGAGGTAATCAATAAACATCTCCACCACTGCCGACTTGATCATGCTATGGCTCACAATCAATCCTGAAGTTCATTGAAGAAAACAATATTTTTTATTTTTTATTTTTACCCAAAAAAAAAAAAAAGAGAGAGAGAAAATAATATACAAATCTATTATCTGTCAACTCCAACATTAATGAAACTTTTACTTTATTTTCGGAAATTATTACCAAAGATGAATGGCACAGCCTTTGAGAAGAAGATATAATCGTGATACCATTTCCCGACTTTGCTGTAGATCCTTGAGAACCATTCACCACACATTACCATTGTGGGTGGGAATCAGAGATTCAGAGTATCTTAGGAATGAACAGGAGCGTAGCCTGGATATTTTGCCTGGGGGACGAATTATATATTCTTCTGTTAAATTTATAAATATATGGTATACAAAATGATCAAAATTAAAATATAATAATAATAATATTTCTAAACTCGAATCAATGCTTCTAAAACTAAAATTGAAAGATAAAATTAGCTAGGGAAAATATGAAATGATGACGAAAGGATCAAATTTGTGAAGAAAATAACTCATAAGTTCAAGCAATGTTGCCAATGCACAAAATATACAAAGGAACACAATGCATTGCACTTTTGTATGCTTATAAAAAAGAAAGGATACAGGGCGTATTTGTTAAGCTTTGGTAAAAGTTTATGCTTTAATGGGATAGGATCTACTTGATAAACTAACATTGGGTCAAACTAACTAAAGGGGCCATCGCTTGATTTTAAAGGAAATAATATGCAAACTCATGTAGATTGTGATTTATGAAATTTTTGTATGGTCAAATTCAGCCCTAGACATTTTGGAACCTAAGGCGAGAATTAAAAATTGGACATTTTTTATACTTATATATTAATTAAATTAATATTTATTTAATATTTTTATATTATAATATATTTCATTTAAAATCTATTTTTCTTGTCTTTTGAGATGCAAATTGACTAATTAAATTTTTGTATTCAAGTTCTTCAAACATCTCATTTTCAATCGATAATATAGCTAATTCACTTATTTTGAAGTTCATTATCAAGATTTGTTGTATTGCAAAATTGAACATTATTGTTATCTTGCAATTGTATCATTTTATTATCTTCTAACTCTTTTTGGTGAATTTCTTGCTCATTTGTGATATTTTTATATAAATTTTGAGTTATACTTTGTTTGTTACTAATAACAAATTTATCTATTAATCATTTTTGAGACCCAATTAATTTTTCTTCTTTTTTTAAGTTTTTTATACTCAAATGCATATTTTTTAATAGACATTTCTAATCAAACAATATATTTATAAAGATTAAAATAAAAAATAACTTTCAAGTGTAGAGCAAATAAAAAATAGAATCTGATTTATATAAAAAGTATTGTTATAATTCCACCGAATAATAACAATTTTTTAACAATCTCAACCGGTATAAATAACGGCTTATTCAATATATTACCACTAACTAAAATATATATAAAAAAAACACAAGATTAAAATAAAAAAATAAAAAATAAGCACAAACATAACAAAAATTTAAGCACAACCATAACACAAGGTCTGTTAATAAGACCCATCCCAAAAAAACACAAAACAAATCCAATCTATAACCCAAAAATAAAAAAAAATAAAAACCGCAGGCTTTATTAAATAAAAAACTTGAAGGCCCAAAACTGATAAACAAAACCAGGGCCCAATCTTATCATCTTAACAAGAACCAATGAAGAGAAAGCCAAGTCATTTTCACCAAAAAATAAAAAAATAAAAAAGAAGAAAGAAAGAAGGCCAAGTCAAAGACTTTATACCTGAACGGCTGAACAGAGAGGCGAAGAGCAGTTGAGAACTTGAGAGAGGCGGAGAGCAGTCTGAGCAGAGAGCATTCCAGCCGTCCAGGCGGAGGAAGCTTGCTGCCTTGCTTGAGCTGTTGAGCAGATGAGAAGTGAGAACAGTGGAGAGAAACGAATCAGATGGAAAGTGAGAGGACTTTGTCTTTATCTTCACTCTTTACCCCACCAAGTGAAAAGACATAGGGATGAAAAGACGTATGGGTTATGGCAGTGACAGATGGCCTTGAGGCCAGCTTTCATTCAAGTGATCATTTCTTTTTTTGAAAATGGATAGAAGCATTCAAGTGATCACTTAGGGCCTGTTTGGATAAGGAATTTTCGTCACTCAATTTTCATCACTCAATTTCTATCACTTATCATTCATCACTCATAACTCATCACTTATCACTCATCACTCAATTTTTCACATCCGTTTGCCTTTATCACTCAGTTTTTATCACTCACTATTTTTCACACTATTTGGAGGGCCCACACCTGTCACGTTACAGTGTTTTTTTTTTTTTCACTAGCAGCTTCTTCTTTTTTTTTTTTTCCCTCCTGGGTTTGGCTGTTCGGTCTGGGTTTTTTTTTTTTTTTTTTTTACTAAGTTTGGTGAGTCTAGATACTTAAAAAAAAAAAAAAAAAAAAAAAAAAAAGGGCCAACGCCAACCAGAAAAGAAAA
This sequence comes from Quercus lobata, assembly GCF_001633185.2. NCBI lineage: Eukaryota > Viridiplantae > Streptophyta > Magnoliopsida > Fagales > Fagaceae > Quercus > Quercus lobata. The sequence goes on along the minus strand of NC_044915.1, from coordinate 32,097,332 downwards.
AAAAAAAAGAGACAGCCAACGCCAACCCCAAAAAAAAAAAAAAAAAGTCAAAAGGTGGTCAAAAGTTACGGCTGTGAGTCCCTCATGTGTGTTTATTTACGGAAATGCCATTGAATTATGAGTTATGGAAACTGAAAACAGCCTTTTGTTGTTTTCAGTTTCCATAACTTATAACTCAAAAATCAGAGAATTGAGTGATGGAAACAAAGTTATGGAAACAGAGTTATCGTTTGGCCAAACAACCTTTTTGCTATGGGTCCCACCATTTTTGAGTTATGAGTTATGGAAACTGAGAATTGAGTTATCAAAAAACTCAATCCAAACGGCCCCTTAAGTCCAGGTAAATTGTTCCGACTATTCCATTCTCACGTCAATGTACTTATATAAGTTATATTCACCTATTGTAATAAAGGTCTCATATTTTCATATATATATATATATATATATATATACTAGTTAGGGCAGCACTTGCTTGCCGTGAAAAAAAATAGTAATAAAGATCAATTTTAGATTTTATTTGTATCACAAAACAAATATATAAATTATTTGATTTTTAAAGTATATAAAGATTTACATTAATAAAAAAAATACATTAATTTTAAGAATTTTGATAATTATGTTGTAAAAAGTTAATCTCATTCGCTTAAGAATTTTGATCAACCATAAAGTTAGGATAGGTATTTAACATATAATTATTTATTTAACTATAATAGTTTTTTAGTACATACTTGTTAAAGATAATATATCTACTCTCCAAAAATTTCTAAGAATGATAACGAATATCATTATCTTCCAACAATAAATAACTAAGTTTTGCTAAGAAATAAAAAATAAAAGATAACAAAAGGCATGTGTCATCGAATTTTTCATTAGATAAATTATAAGTTTTGAAAATTTAAACCTAAAAAATCAACATTCTTTAGATTACAAATAAAACACCTAATATCATCATTCTAACTTTCTAAAAATTTCTATCATCTAAAACTCAAAATACGTAAAGAAAATTTTTAGGATGTTAAAATTTAGCGGGAAGCGGGAATAATTTAGACATTACATAGTAAAATATTTTAAGAATCATAAGCTTTAATTATGGTTTAATTGAGAGAATAACAATATGACATATTTGCTCTTTTTCAAAATATTAAGGGAAAAATTGCTTGATTTTAAAGTTTAAGGAAGAATTGTAAACTACCCCAAACATAAAGAATGAAAAATGTTTTTTTCCTAAATTTTTGTTTTTGTTTTTGTGTGTAAAACTATATGTTTTTACTTAAAATAGTGTGTAATGGAAAAAATATACAAAAAGTCAACCCAAGAAAATTGTATGTGGAATAGTGAATTTTGGCTTAACAAAGTTGATTAAACCAACAAAAAATTTCTAAAAACACAACAGAATGACGCAACATTTTCATAATACTTTTATAATTTTGTTGTATTTAATTTTAACTTATAAAGAATTGACAGCTCAACAATTTTGATAATATTGTGACGACATCAAGATGTCTTAGCATTTTTCACACAAAAAAAATGTTATATCCATAACATTTTCACAACAAATCATAAGTAGTAGGTTACTACAAGTTGTTATTGGTGGACAAAAAAGTAGTTTCATTGGTAAGTTTAAATTAGAACCAATAACAATTTACCATATTTGATTCATTATGAAATTTTTGTGAAAATTATTGTGGATATTGCACTTCTTTTTCACAATACTTTTATTTTTAGTTATAACTGGTTCTAGTATGATATTTTATTATTTTATTTTGACCTATAATGAATTAATACCTCAACAATTGTGAAAATATTGTGCTAATTTGTGATGTTAATATTTGATTATAATGTGAAACAACGTGAATTGGACAAACCAAAAATAATATAGCAAATATACTACAACTTTATGCATTCACAAAAAAAAAGGGCTTAGCAAAACATTGAAAGTTGAACAAACCAAAATTACTATAGTGAAATTACTGTAGCATTTTCCCATTCATTGTTTATATATATATATATATATATATTGCACTTATAATGTAAATTTATATTGTAAACACATAAAAATTGGTAAATGTTGTACACATTTACAAAATTTGTACAAATTTTTTTTTTTACAAATGTATATAATATTTGCTACTTTTTATGTGTATATAATGTAAGTTTACATTATAAGTAGAAAGTAAACATATAAAATTCCTTTAAAAGAAAAAGAAAAAGAAAAAAGCTCAAACCAAGTTGGTGAACTTGAAGAAATAAAAAATAAAAAAAGGGGTAAAGAGGCAACTCACTAACCCAAAAATACTTTTCATAACACTGTTCATGAATTTATTAAATGTATATAATATTTGCTACTTTTTATGTGTATACAATATAAGCTTACATTAAAAGTACAAAGTAAACAAATAAAGATCCTTAAATAAAATAAAAAATTAATAATTAAAAAAAAAAACCAAGTTGGTGAATTTGAAGAAAAAAGGGGGGGAAGGCAAGTTACTAAACCAAAAATACTGTTCATAATACTATTTATGACCTTATTCGCTCTTTTTATATATAGAAAAAAGAGCACAAATCAATGACAAAAAAAAAAAAAAAAAAACCAATGAACAGTACATATTGAACAAACCAAAAGTATTGTAACTTTTACACATTCACCCAACAAGTGTCACAACATTTTCACAAAACATTTATTTTCAATTTTGTTTGGTCACAGTTTCATATTTTATTTTAACTTATAAGAAATTAACACCTCAATAATTGTGAAATTTGTTGTGTTAGTATAGCAATATATATATGCGAGTTCTTATAAATATTTAAAAGGAAAAAAAAAAGTACAAATGGAAGACTTAAAAAAAAACGTTGTAGCTACAGTGCCACTTAAACAAACCAAAGTGGCACTATAGTAACTGTTCAAAACTTGAAAAATAAATAAAAATAAAGACTCAATAAACCAAAGTGGCACTGTAGATCAGGCATTGACACTTTTTATATAGTTAATAGAAATAAAAATTTATCATGTAAGATTTATTATGAAAATGTTGTGAAAATATTGTTAATGTAATACTTTCTTTTTTACAATACCTTTATTTTTAATTGTGGTTAGTTCCAGTATAATATTTTATTATTTTATTTTGATGTATAAGAAATATACGCCTTAACAATTGTGACAATTTGTTGTGTTAATATTGTATTATTATCATACTAGCAAGTAAAAAAAAAAGTAGGGAGAGGCAAGTATAATTTCATAACAGTGGGATTGAATAAACGAAAGTACTGTAGATTGGTAAGTTTATATCATAATAACACTTTATCACGTAAGATGTGTTATGAAAATATTGTAAAAATATTATAGATATATATATATTTTTTTTTTACAATACCTTTATTTTTATTTGTGGTTGCTTTCAGTATGATATTTTATTATTTTATTTTAACATATAAGAAATTTACACTTCAATAATTATGAAAATATTGTGACAATTTATTGTGTCAATATTTTATTATTATCATATAAGCAAGTGAAAAAAGAAAAAGAAAAAAAGAGAGGCAAGTATAACTGTATAATAAAGCGTAACAGTGGGATTGAATAAATGCATTTACTGTAGCAGAAGATCTCATTGGCTTTTTTAATAGTGGGATTGAATAAACGAAAGCACTGTAGCACAAATACTGTACCGTGTAGACAGAGGCATGAGATGAAACGGTGAGTTTTGGGCAGTGATTGACTAAACCGAAAATTCCCTGCAGAGGGACTCACTATTTTTATATACTAGTCAGGAGCAGCACGTGCAAGCCATGTGCTAGTTATGAAAAAAAAAATTAGTGATTATAATCGATTTTAGATTTTATTTGTATCATAAAATAAAAATATAAATCATTTGATTTTTTAAATACATAGAGATTTACATTAATTAAAAGAGACATTAATTTTAAGAATTTTGATAATTATGTTGTAAGGACGCGATTCGTGGCGGACCGTAACAGTGTCGGGTTCGCACGTACAAAGGCCCCTAACAATATCATTTGTAGAGCGTGGGTTTGGAAGGCTAGGCCCTGGTTGACAGGCGGTGGGTTTTCGCGGTGTTCATACGAGCTTAAGTTTCCCTACACCCCTGGAGTCTTTCTCCTGGAGGTGGGCTGGGAGGCTCTGGTTTTTGGCCATTTTTCCCAACCCACTTATCGGTGCACCTTCCTTTTTATTATATAGTCCGTCTTGGCTGATCCTGACCCTCCACTTGTAGGTCAGGCAGGAGCTTATTTCTGTATCCATCCCATCAACCGTCCCGTCTAACTTTCTATTAGTTGCATGGATCGACGTTTGCACCGCCCAAACGTCTTTTCTCATTAACCAGCTCTGGGTATTGGCAGGTGCATTTACTGAAGGGGGTGGGACGCACTTTCCTTGGTCCGAGTTCACACCCTGCTTCCCTATGGGCCCCATTCCGTTCACATCTCCTTGAGGGGGCTGTTTGGGGATTGCCTACACCGGGGTGTTGGTCTTCCCGCTGAAGCTATGGAATGCCGAGGACAGGGTAAGTTCTCAGCCGTTCCCCTTGTTACCTCGGCCGCCGAGCATTCGTCTTCGGCAAGGTACCTCCTCGGCACGGGCCCTGGGCCCAGATAGAGTTTGGGCCGGACTGCAGAACTCTCGGACCCACAATAGCAGCATTCGTCTTCGGCAAGGTACCTCCTCGGCACGGGCCCTGGGCCCAGATAGAGTTTGGGCCGGACTGCAGAACTCTCGGACCCACATATGTCATAAAAAGTTAATCTCATTTATATAAGACCGTAACAAATCCTAGTCCAATATTTTATTATTTTATTTTGACCTATAAGTTACACCTCAATAGTTATGAATATATTGTAATAACAATAAAATGTCACGGCATTTTTAATTATGCTAGATCTCGGTATAATGTTTTATTATTTTATTTATTTTGACCTATAAGGAATTGACACATGCGTCACAACATTTTCATAATATCTCTATGTATATATTGTACTTAATTACAATGTAAATTTATATTGTAGACACAAAAAAATTGGCAAATTTTGTACACATTTACAAAATTTGTACAATATTTACCATTTTTTTGTGCAAATGTGTATGATATTAACCACTTGTGTATTTACAATGTAAACTTGCATTGCGAGTACAAAGTAAACATTTAAAAATCTTAAAAAGAAAAAAAAAAAGTGCACCTCACTAATTGAACAAACCAAAAAAACACTATTCATGAGCCTTTGGCTCTTTTTATATAGTTAATAGATATGCCAGCTTAATAAATATATATATATTTTTTAAAAACCTTTGGGCACGGTAGGAATTAATGTTAAAATGTTGTGGACTTAGCATTTTTTTATTTGATATATAAGAAACGGAGATCTTAACAATTGTAAAAATACTGTTGTAGGGTTGGTTTTTGGAGCCCAGGCCTAGCAAGAAGGTAATTCTGGCCCAAAGAACCCTAGACAATGAATTTGTAGAGAGCAGGTTACAGAACTAGGACTTGACGAAGTGAATGTTAGTTAATTTTAGGCCATGCAGCGGTTGAACGTAACAATATATATACTAGCTTACATAAATATTTAAAAGAAAAAAAAAACACAAACCGATTATTGGAAAAAAAATAAATAAATAAAATATAAAAACTTCTTTAAGCACTGTAGCTATCGTGCCAGATGAATAAACCAAAAGCACTACACAATAAGTGTTGTAATATTTTTTCAAAACATTTATTTTTTGTTGTGGTTGGTCACAGTCTCATATTTTATTATTTTATTTCAACTTGTAAGAAATTGACACGTAAATAATTGTGAAATTTGTTGTGTCAGTATAACAATATATATACTAGCTTACATAAATATTTAAAAGAAAAAAAAAAAACTTTAGGCACTATAGCTATCGTGCCAGTTGAATAAACCAAAAGCATTGCATAATAAGTGTTGTAACATTTTCTCAAAACATTTATTTTTAGTTGTGATTGGTCACAGTCTCATATTTTATTATTTTATTTCGGCTTGTAAGAAATTGACACGACAATAATTGTGAAAATATTGTGAAATTTGTTGTGTCAGTATAACAATATATATACTAGTTTACATAAATATTTAAAAGGAACAAAAAAAAAAAAAACTGTAACTATTGTATTTACAGTGCCACTTGGCACTGTAGTTACTATTCAAAACTTGGGGAAAAAAAAAAAGGAAAAGTGACTCACGAAACCAAAGCCCAAAGCCCTGTAGCTACAATTGTTTAGCGCATTCGCCCACGTCAATAATTATGAAAATATTATAAAATTATATATATATATATATATATATATATCAGCTTACATAAATATTTAAAAGGAAAAAAAACACAAACCGATTACTAAAAAAAAATGTAGCTATTGTAGAAGTGGCACTATAGTTATCAAAACTTGAAAAAAAAAAAAAAAAAGTGGCTTACGAAACCAAATCAGTGTAGCTACAGTAATTTAGCGCATTCGCGCTTTTATATATAGTAGCTACAGTGCTAGTTAACTAAACCAAAAGCACTGTAACTATCATGCATACACGCATTCGCGATAAAGCAAAAGCACTACACAATAAGTTTTGTAATATTTTCTTAAAATATTTATTTTTAATTGTGGTTAGTCATAATCTTATATTTTATTATTTTATTTCAACTTGTAAGAAATTGACACGTCAATAATTGTGAAAATATTGTGAAATTTGTTGTGTAAGTATAACAATATATATACAAGCTTACATAAATATTTAAAAAAAAAAAAAAACACAAACTGAATACTGAAAAAAAAAAAAAAAAAAAAAAAAAAAAAAACACACTTTCGGCACTGTAGCTATAGTGCCAATCAATAATTGTGAAATTTGTTACGTTAGTATAATAATATATATACCAGCTTATATAAATATAAATGTTAAAAAAAAAAACTTGAGGCACTGTAGCTACAGTTCCGGTCAATAATTGTGAAAATATTGTGAAATTTGTTACGTCATTATAACAATATATATACCAACTTACATAAATATTTAAAAAAAAAAAAAAAAAACTTTAGGGACGGTAGCTACAATACCGGTTAACTAAACCAAAAGCACTGTATATAAAGAAGAAGGAAAAGACCAAAAAAAAAAAAAAACTGTAAAAGAAAAAAGACAAAAAAAAGCACTGTTTTCGTTACAATGCTTGCACAGTGCAAACATATTGAGTGCACAATGCTGAAGCACTGTAGCGGCATAGCTGATTTTTATATAGTTTATAGATTTAGTAGATATATGGGGTTTACTAACGTGTGTCCTTAGGGTATATATTAGTAAACCATTTTAGAAAAAAAAAAGTTTATCGAAAAACAAGAAAGTAATTAACTGTTTTGACAATTTTTTCAATTATTCATAAAAACTTTCTCAAAATAGATGGTTAATATGTACTCTAGGGGCATACATTAACTAGACTTATTTATATATATATATATATATGTGTGTGTGTGTGTGTATGTATATATTATTGGTTTTTTAAGTTTTGAAATCATAGATTACCATTATTATCATTAATTGATTGGATAGATGACATATGTATTCTAAAAATAAAAATAAAAATATATAAGATGTAAACTTATCCTTTTAAATATTTTAATTAATCTATATATATATATATATATATATATATATAAAACCGAAACCTTTGCTAGCTCCACAATTTTTCATGTCATTTTTTTTTTTATAATTATTTTTTATGTTTTATTTATATTAGAATTTTTCCATTTATTCCCCCCCCCCATCAGCTTTCACGTCACCCTTTTTTTTTTTTGGTTAATTCTTCTTAACGTTTTTGCTAAATAAAATGTTTTTTAATTCTTCTTAACATTTTTTAGCTAAAACGTACCCTATGTGTTTCTTTTCTTTTTTTTTTTTTCTTTTTTTTAATTCTTCTTAACGTTTTTTAGTATTATATTATATTAGAATTATCAATTTAGAACCCTAATCCAAGTTACAACTCTTTCTTTAGCCTTCACGTCTAAACCCTACAACCTCTCTGTTTTCTAATATACACTGACACGCCAAAACTCGATCCTCCCACCGCCACCGCCACCATGGATCACTACCACTGCATCGATTTCTCTTTGCCTCTCCATCATCGCTCAATCCAGCCCATCATGTTTTATTTTGAGGTAATTAAAACATGTTTTTTACTCTCCTTAATTTCTATATTGCTCTCTCTTTATCCGCTTCAATTGTTCATGGAATTTTGTTAGTTTGTGGTTGTGGGTTGCTATGGATTTAGGTTTTTTTGTTTTTGTTTTCATGGAATTTTGTTGGTTTGTGGTTGTGGGTTGCTCTGGATTTAAGTTTTTTTTTTTTTTTTTTTTTTTTTTTTTTTTTTTTTTCTTTGCAGATTTCCACGTTTTCTTCTTCTTACTTTGTTGTCAAATCTATGGCAAAGAAGAATCACGAAATTTTTGTAATTAGATTTTCTTTTTCCCTTTTTTTTTTATGCAATTTTTATTGGATTTTTGGTTTCTTGGGATTCTTCTATTTGGTGTTAATTCTGGGTTTGTTTTAGTTGATATATAGTGTTTTTCTCATCTTCATTTTACATTGGTTTGGATTTTATTTTTCCCTTTTTTTGGTTATGCAATTTTTATTGGATTTTTGTTTCCTGGGATTCTTCTATTTGATTTCAATTTTGGGTTTGTTTTGGTTTGATATATAGTGTTACTGTCGTCTTCATTTACATTGGTTTTCCCTTTTTATAAATTATTATAATCTCTGGGTTGTCTTATATGATAGCCTACGGAATGTTATGTTAGGGCTACCGCTATTTTGGATTCTTTGGGAATTTTTTTTGAAGGTCGGGGTTAGTGAGTATAGTTGTTTGAGAGTTATATAACTCATTTATAGATGATTATGCAAGATGGGCATGGTATTAGATATTATAAATTTGAGGCAGAGATTCAGAGAGAGGGTTAAGAGAGACTTAACAAATAGCAAGCTTTAACAAATACCTCTATCATTATGCAAAATCAAAAGGCATATTACATATTTTTAATCTGTTAACTTCATAACCGAAAAATACATAGGTACCTACAAAAACCTCATTTTATGTTTTCAATTTTTAGGCACAAAGGAGCCTGCACAAGCCTTGAGAGAAAAAACAACCCTTGGTTATATTGATGCTGGTGTTGCTTCAACATGGTACTCTCTTTTCTTTTTAAAATTCTCTCTTTTCATTAAGTTTTTTTTTTTTTTGTTACACGTCGTTTGATAAAATTTGTAAGTGATTTTTTGTTGTTGTTCTAGAAGTCATAATACATGGAGAGTGGTAAGGAGGAAGATAAGTAGGGAATGTGATGCTGTGTTGTTGATTTAATCAGGGTGAGATGTATTTGTTGGCCTTATTTTCTCAATGTCATTTTTTGTGCGATGTAAAAACATGATTGTCATTTTTTTATGCTTTTTCAATTGAACCGGAATGGATTTTTTTCTCCAACTTAAATGAATGACTAGCTTTTATGTACTGCACCTATTCTTTGAACTTGCTTTCAAGTTTCATATGATTATATTCTTTAAGAAAACATGTACATACTCCAAATTAAAAGGTAGACTCTAACTATTCGTATTAAAAATTTGTTGTTTTTTTCCTCTTGGAATATACTTTTAAATCCTTTATGAGATTTTGTGTTACCAATATTTGCTATAGCTCAATTTGTTGTATAATTTATAGTGGTGGAACTATTGAGTGTGTATTTTGGTTTCTACAATGAAAATGGTTGGTTTGAGATCTCTAAATGTGACAAGACTTATTTGCGAAGTTTTGTTTAATGGTGGGGAGCAGAATTTTGTGTTGGGTAGGAAACATAGGCAACCACAAAATTTCAGAGGATGGTTAGAGATGATCACCGGAAATGGAAGTGGTGGCTGGATGGTATGGATGATATAATATATTAAGTAAATGTTTTGAGTTGTTGTGAGAGTGAATATTATTTTTTCACTTTAACATTAGAGAAATCGATGCATCAATAATAAAATTTATATATTTATTTTATTAATATATTTCATTATATTTTTCTCCTCAAAATTTTGATAGAGATGGTAGTAGCTTCAAAGCATACACAAGTAATTTATTCATATTATTTTTTTCCTATAAAGTTTTATTCTCTCATCGTCACCATTATCTACTCATCAATATATTTTAGCGTACCAATTACTTGCATTGGTACCAATTATTGAATTTCCAATAGGTTTAATTCTTTTTCTTGGTGATAGGTTTCAAATTTGCTACATAGAACATTTGGTCTTTGTTTTCCTTTTTGTTCTTGAAAAGATATAATAATTTCATCATTAGATGATAGTTGGAAATATTTACAAATTTTCAATTAGTCCAGAAATTTGATTTTCCAGCTTCTAGGGATGAAGGAGATCAAGATTTCAAAGGCCAATTTGATGTAAGCCATGGCTTTTGTGATGGGTGGAATTCAAGAAGCCTGCAATGATATTTAAATCTTTCAACGGTATCATATACATAATACCAAGTTTTGTATTTTTATATTCCCAGGTAATATATTGTTTTAACCAATCCAGTTTATTGTATTTTTATATTCCCAATATTTGATAGTTGTTTTAACCAATTTAGTTGATTGTATTAGTTGCGGTGGAGGTTGGCTATTATGGTCAAATCGAAACCAAAGGCATGTGGATGAAACTTTGAAGTTAGTAGTGGATTTGGTGCGAACAACCTGTACACAATATATGGAAGTTTAGAGAAATAACCAGTCTAGATAGCCTGTTGAAGGGTGTACATGGCCTCTATGGATTTGGGGCTTCAAGCAGTAGAGATAAGAGTGTGAATTTAATAGTCCAGTAGATGAAGTAAAGTCAGCTGGACCTACCAATTTGAGCATTGGCCACATCCTTAATGATGTTAGACTACTTGGTAGTTGGTTCTTCTATTAGGTATATATTTTTCTCTTGTGGCTTTCCTTGAACAAACGGACCAGCAGAGAAGATAACATTTGAAGCAAAGAACTGGCTGGGTTTGCTAGAAAATGATGTATTGGATGGAGGAGCATCCCCCATGTATTAAGACTCTACTAAACAGTAATGTACCTGCTCATTGAAAAAAAAAAAAAAAAACCCAAATGTATTTGTAGTATTTTTCAGTGGAATTTCTTGCTTCCTTTCTGCATTTTTAATATAGTGATACTCCAAAAAATTTTAAATCAATTTTTTTTTTCTATTAAAAGTTGTGCTATTACCCCAATCCATTAAAAATCACTACTCATGTTTTAGTTTTAAAGTTGTAATATCTATTGGACAATATAGTATTTTGTGTTTAAATGCATTAATATTGTTCTTTTTTTAGAACCAAAAAATTGTCATATTTGAATGATATCTTGAATAATCACTAACTATATATAGTATATTATTAATGTCATCTCTTATTTATAAGCATTTCATTTAATTATATAAGTTATTCCAACTAAAAAATAATGAAATGAAGATTTGAAATAATATTTTAAACTACCATAAATAAATATTCGATATAAACTAAAATTAATAAAATTTTCTTTTTAAAATCTTATTTTCAATAGTTTTCCCGTGCATCGCACGGGTTAGCGACTAGTTATATATATATATATATATATATATAATTAGTAGTAATTCTAAAACAGTACACTGGTACCGAAATATTTCATTTCTTTGACTAAATCGAAATGGCTTTCGGTATGGTATTAACTTCCTTAGCGATTATTGGTAAATAAAAAAGTAATATTAGTGGTGTATCCATATCAGAACCACTAAGAATTATCTACATCGATAATTTTGATGAACGTTGTAAAATAGTTTGTGACCTTAGCATTTTTTTTTTTTGGGAAAATGTAGCAGTAATTTTGGTGATACTGATAGTTTGATAGTTGATACCATTACTTGGACGTATATTTTTTCCGCAACAATAGGAAAGTGGGAAGCCAGTAAAAATTTTTGGTTTGTCAATTAATCATCCATTAAGCATGTGTTTGGAAAAACAAATTCCATGTGAAGTATGATGTAAGGGAGTCAATACCATACCTGAAACTATTTCGGTTTAGTAAAAAAAAAAAAAAAATTTGATATCAATTAATATTGGTATACTATTTCAGAATTATTGCTAATTTATTATATATATTGTAAGGACGCGATTCGTGGCGGACCGTAACAATGTCGGGTTCGCACGTAAAAAGGCCCCTAACAATATCATTTGTAGAGCGTGGGTTTGGAAGGCTAGGCCCTGGTTGACAGGCGGTGGGTTTTCGCGGTGTTCGTACGAGCTTAAGTTTCCCTACACCCCTGGAGTCTTTCTCCTGGAGGTGGGCTGGGAGGCTTTGGTTTTTGGCCATTTTTCCCAACCCACTTATCGGTGCACCTTCCTTTTTATTATATAGTCCGTCTTGGCTGATCCTGACCCTCCACTTGTAGGTCAGGTAGGAGCTTATTTCTGTATCCATCCCATCAACCGTCCCGTCTAACTTTCTATTAGTTGCATGGATCGACGTTTGCACCGCCCAAACGTCTTTTCTCATTAACCAGCTCTGGGTATTGGCAGGTGCATTTACTGAAGGGGGTGGGACGCACTTTCCTTGGTCCGAGTTCACACCCTGCTTCCCTATGGGCCCCATTCCGTTCACATCTCCTTGAGGGGGCTGTTTGGGGATTGCCTACACCGGGGTGTTGGTCTTCCCGCTGAAGCTATGGAATGCCGAGGACAGGGTAAGTTCTCAGCTGTTCCCCTTGTTACCTCGGCCGCCGAGCATTCGTCTTCGGCAAGGTACCTCCTCGGCACGGGCCCTGGGCCCAGATAGAGTTTGGGCCGGACTGCAGAACTCTCGGACCCACATATATATATACATATATATATATATATATATATATATATATATATATATATTTTCCCGCTGAGAATCCAAATCCAAATACTAATACTAAAGGTCTGTTTGAAACCGCTTATTACTGAAAATTAAAAATACTGTAGTGAAATAATTTTTAAATACGTAAATAATGCTGTGTGACCCATTTTGAACGAAAATTTTGCTAAAAAAAAGAAGTTTGTGGGTCTTGTGCTGTACAGCACGAGACCCACTGTAGACACATTATAATGAAAATTTTGTTGAAAAAATAGGTTTGTGAGTCCTATAAACAGTGCACGAATCCACTGACAGACGCATTCTTCAATCTTGGGCATTATTTAATGGATGCTACTGTAGCCGCGGGTCCCACATTGCAAACGCCAGACACAAACGTTGAGGGAAAACGCTATATACAAAAGCTCACTGAGCCTCCGTTTGGATACTAATGAAAAATGAAAATTATTTCACTATTTAGTTTTTTTTTTACTATTCATCAACCTCACTGCACTTTTTGGTACTATTTTTGGGTCTCACTGTATTATTTCAGCAAATTTTTATTTTTATTTACAATATTTTCAGTAATAAATTTTTAATTTTAATAAAATAAGCAGAATTTAAATAGACCTTAATACTAAAAATAATAATATAAATTATTTTCTTTTGGACCAATGACATATCAATGACATCATGGAACTGACATATGGTACTCAATAATTAAAATTTGAAATTGAAACTTTGAAAGTGACTTTCACGTGGGTTTGGTAGAAGAAACAAAATAAAGCAGGGAATCTATTAGGCAAAAATAGTCAAATATCACGTTTTAGTAAAATTTTCGATAAATTAACACTGTTTCAGAAATATGAAGTAAAATATCATTTTTTTAGTACTCGAGTTCAAAATAGTACTCAAGTTCAGTGAACTCGAGTTCCTAGATGAGTCGTCAGAGTAGCACTGCTGACCTGGAATTTAATCAATTAAAAAAACAATAAGGGCACTCCATATTGTGAAAATTGAGTACTTTTTTAAGGTACTCGAGCTTAATAAAGTCGAGTACTTTTTTTTTTTTTTTTTTTTTTTTTATACTTTTTGCCTGGAAATCCCTTTTATCCAAAGCAGTCATGAAGAACTACAGCATCTCTTGAGGGTCTTCAAACAAACATAGTATATACAAACAGTTCACTAGATGATCACAACCATCCATCAGGAGAGGGTGGATCCCATCATCTGTCCTTTCATGGTCTTTTAGGTCCAAGTGCCAAGTTCCACCCCCTTCCTTTCGAGAAATTATTGGTTCCTCCGGGAGGACCATTGATGTGGTCCTCCCGGCTCCTGTAGCCAATAAGAAAATGCCACGTGGCCATTTTTCTAATTCAGCTCCACATCAGCACTTACCCATTACCTTAACTCTTGTTAACAAAACCAAACCAAGGATAAAACTCAGCTCCACTTACCCACAACCGAAAACCCAAAATCAAAGCCAAAATCGAAATCAAAATACAGTCTTGCTCCTCTGATATGCCGATACTACTACAAGAAAAACCCAAGGCGACAACAAATCGGTAGAGATCCATCTCTGTATTTAACGGCACATCTTTTTAGCACATTCCAAATTCACAAGCAAGTTTTTCTTTCTTTTCTTTTGTACTATTATACTACAAAAATAATTGAAATTCAAATCCATTCACAAATAAAGTCTTTTTTTTTTTTTTTTTAGAGAATCCACCACAACAGAGAGAGACGCTTCTCCGAATGAACTAAAAGTAAATTTCCTTATTCAGAATCCTCACCAAAACGAACTTGAAAACACCAAATCCTTTAGGAAACGAGAAAAAAATGCAGAGAAAACAGAAGAGAGAAACTTTAATCAGTACGCATCAATCTCTACACATGCTTCAACTTCAATATGCATACATTACCAGTTACAATTATGCTATTTCCTCTGTTTGGGTACCGAGAAAGTGTAAGGAAAAAAAGTGAAGAAAATACAGCTTCTAATCTCAGATTCTGCTTAACTCGGCTAAGGCGAGTTATTCCGATCCAAAACCACTTAAAATCTTTTCCAAAAAAAAAAAAAAAAAAAAAAAAAACTCGGTTATGCTTTTTCACTTGCTTTGCTGTAGTATTTTCTTGGTAACCAAATGGAGAGTAAGAGTTAAAAAGACCTAGAGATTGGAAATGGGAAGTATCTTCCGAGATCATGCATGGAGAGAGTGGAGTCACGAAGGACTCACCGGAGAACCCATGGTTTCTGGCAATGGTGGATTGGAATCCCAGAAATCACAATAAACAACAACAATAAAAAATTTCCATAGAGAGAAAAAAGAAAAGAAAAAGAAAGAGTGAGTTGAGACCGAATATCAGAAGAGGAAGGAAGAAGAAGTGAGTGCCTAAGGCAGAACAAGTCTTTGATTTTGGGTTTCCGGCTATGGGTAAGTGGAGCTGAGTTTTAACATTGGTTTGGTTTTGTTAACAAGAGTTTAGGTACTAGGTAAGTGCTGATATGGAGCTGAATCAGAAAAATGACCACATGGCACTTTCCTTTTGGTTGGCAGGAGCTAGGAGGACCACATCAGTGGTCCTCCCGAAGGAACCAATAATTTCTCCTTCCTTTCCTTGCTTACACCACAGTAGCACAATTACCTAAGCTCCATACTAACTAGAAGTTACAACACTTGACTGAAATAGAAGAAAATGAACCAAACCAAAGACTTCAACTTTTAAAAGTAAAAAACTGGCTGACTGACTGACCCATAATGAGAAATGACAAGCATAGATAGAACTTTGTCAAATCAGAGCCAACAAATCCAACAGAGCTAGATTTGGATAGTCCCAAGCGCCTCTCAGTACACCTCCATGCCGGTACATTTTCCCACTGTGCTTTGAGATGATAAGATAATGATGGTAGCGTGGGGTACACTAAAAAAGTTTTGAGTTTTTACACAAATAATAATTAGGTCTATACCTGGATTCTAGCTAGGGCTATATGTCGCTTTTTGTGTGAATTAAAATGATCCCAACTCTGCTCATTAGTGGCAGTGTTAAAACGCCTACACTGCTTGTGGGTTAGTGAAGTTAACAAACGCATACCCTTTGTTAAACCCTGTGCTGCAAGAAAAAGAAAAAGAAAAGGAAAATCGGGATCCTTAGAGTAGTTAATGCATTTGAATTAATTGTAAGTTAGGGTGGGGAAGCTAATTATAAGCTCAAGTACCTTCAAAAACACTTCTCCCTCCCTCGATTTAAATATTAACATATTATTAACATCAATTCCCACTTTTTTTTGTATGGTATTTTACTTTCCCGAAATCAAGTACTGGGTAATTTTTTGTTTTTTTTTCACTTTTCGTTTTGTAAATTTTATATTATTAAGTGGATTATAAATATTTAAGATAGTAATTAGTATTTAGAGTGTGGACTGTGGAGTGATTTATCTTTTTCTTTTTATATGGTACTCTACTTTCAAGAAATTAAGTACTTATACCGTATTACTTTTTTAATCGATCAAATTTTAGGTCAATGGTACCATGTTGGCGACTCACCTAGAAACTCGAGTTCACTAAAAAATGGTTGTTCACTGAACTCGAGTATTTAAAACTTGATTTTGTGAAACTTTTTTTTTTTAGGGAGGATTTTGTGAAACTTGAGTACTAAAAAAGTGATAGTTTGCTACATATTTTCAAAACAGTGCTAGTTTGACACAAATTTTGCCAAAACGTGGTAATGGACTATTTTCACCTGGTTTGTTGAATGGGCACTATAGCTACAGTGCTTTGGTTGCAACATGTGCACTGTTGCGCTTTCTTTATTTTTTTTGCTGCTTTCTTTTCTTTTCCTTTTTTTTTTCCTCTGTTTTTTTTTGGGGGGGGGGGTAATATGTCCTGTATATATATATATATATATATATATAAATATATAAAGCTGTTAGTTAATACAATAAATTGTCACAATATTTTTGTAATTATTGATATGTTAATTCCTTATAGATTAAAATAAAATATCATACTAAAATCCTCCATAACTAAAATTAAAGATTATGAAAAAAGAAATGTTGCATCCATAATATTTTTCTAACACTTACAAAATTAAAGGTATTATGAAAAGAACCAAGTTGGTGAATTTGTTGGCAAATAGTCCTCCAGGATGGAAGTCTTGGAAGTTCCATCTCCCATGTGGAAGTGAGGTAATCAATAAACATCCCCACCACTGCCAAGTTGATCATGCTATGGCTCACAATCAATCCTGAAGTTCATTGAATTAGAAAACAATATTTTTTATTTTTACAAAAAAAAAAGAGAGAGAGAAAAAAAAGAATACAAATCTATTCTCTGTCAACTCGAACATTAATGAAACTTTTACTTCATTTTCGGAAATTATTACCAAAGATGAATGGCACAGCCTTTGAGAAGAAGATATAATCGTGATACCATTTCCCGACTTTGCCGTAGATCCTCGAGAACCATTCACTACACATTACCATTATGGGTGGGAATCAGAGATTCAAGTACCTAAGAATGATAGAGTTCTTAAAAAAGCAAACACGTTTGGTTAGTGAAACTAAACATAAGTGAAAAGGATAGCCTTTAATACTAAAAAGTTAAATTGATATTTTTAGTACTACTATGTACAAAAAGTGTGCAGCAATAGATTATCTAGCTATATGCATAAAAATTTCTAAAATAGAGAATGACACTATAAAAATAGTCTCTAATAGACTCTCTATATCCGAAATTTTTTTGGCTCATAAACAATAACTCATCAAGTCTAATGGATTACTGTTCATTCTTTAAATGTATTTTTCTATTATAATAATCAGGTATTGAATAAAAAAAGTTGGAAGATGTGTAATTGTTAAAAAAGAATAAATAATGAATGAAGAAATAATATTTAAATGAGATAAATAATGGGATAAAGAATCAGTTAGAAAATATATTTGAAAAAGTGGATAGGTAAAATATAAAAGTCACTGTTTATTTTCGAAATAATACAAAAAATTTGCCTAATCTAATAGAAATGCTCTTAAGGGTTATATAAGTAAAAACTTTTACCTACTCAACTAAAAGTAAAAAAAAAATTTTATTCCCGTCGTTAAAATAATATTTCTTTCTTTCTTTTTTCTATTTCTTTTTTTCCTTAGCTTTTTTTTTTTTTTTTTTTTGGTTCTTTTGGCATAACAAAGGATTTTATTGGATAAACATAACAGAGTTTGATAAACAGTACAAGACTACATTACAAGACGCGAATAACATAACAAGACTTGGTTCCCTTGTATGAGTCTCTAGTTGCTCTTTTTGGTTAGGACTGAACAAGGATTGTTCTCCTTTGCCTTCTGCTGGTGTTTCTTGCTCACATAGGCTGAGTTGTGTGCGCATATTGTCATAGGTTTTTATTCCTCATGGACTTTTATTAGTAAACATTTTTTTTTTTGGATTTCTTCATAAATACTTGCAATGGGCCTTTCTTGCTATGGTAGCATGATATTTTTTTTTTTGCCAAGCGTTGATAATCTTGGGCTATTTTCTTTTTGATAAAGTAGTGTTAATGAAAATTAGGTTTTGATGTTGCCAATGAGAATTGGGCTTTGATATTGCCAATGAGAATTGGGTCTCATTGGCTTTGATTGTTGCTAATGAGAATTGGGCTTTGATGTTGCCAATAAGAATTGGGTTTTGATGTTGCCAATGAGAATTTGGTTTTGATTGTTGCCAATAAGAATGCCAATGAGAATTGGGTTTTGATATTGCCAATGAGAATTGGGCTTTGAATGAATCGCCATGGGTTTGAATCATGGGCTTTGATTATAGATTTTGAATTCCATTGATAAAATTTGTTTTGCCATGGACTTGAATTATGAGCTTTTCAAATATTGGTAAGCATAAGTATTCTTGGGTTTTAAATATAATAAGGTGTGTGTATTTGAAAGTGAATAGGTGGTACTTAAATAAAATTAGGTGTAATAAAAAGAAAGTACCCTAACACCATTCATTCCTCCTCGGACTACTCACGCTCTTGGCCAAGGCTCAAGGTCCAAATATATGATTTTAGGAAGTTATTAATATGAGGTTAAAAACCTTTTGAAATATATATATATTTTCAGAAGACTTTTGAAATAAAATTGGTACTACGTCTCAAATTGTTAGTCTCTTATTCTATTTTGGGATGTCTCAACCTATGGTCATTTTTGAAAACTCAATAAATAAATTTTTTATTTTACCCTTTTAATTTATTTATAATTTTTTAAAAAAATTTCAATACCATTCTTTCACTAATGTTTAAATTAATGTGGATAATTTTGGAAACTTGTACCTATCTTCTATATATAAAAAGCGCGAATGCGCTAATGCACAGTCATAGTGTCTTTTAGTTTATTCAATTGACACTGAAGCTATAGTGCCTACCGTTTTTTTTAGTAATCGGTTTGTGCTTTTTTTCTTTCTTTTTAATATTTATGTAAGCTGGCATATATTTTGTTATACCGATACAATAAATTTTACAATATTTTCATAATTATTGAGGTGTCAATTTTTTATAGGTCAAAATAAAATAATAAAATATGAAACTATGACTAACCACAACTGAAAATAAATTTTTTGTAAAATTGTTGTAACACTTGTTGTGTGAATGTTTAAAATCTACAATACTTTTTGGTTTGTTTAATATGTACTGTTCATTACTTCATTTTTTTTTTTAGTCACTGGTTTGTACTTTAAAAAAAAAATATTTATATGAACTGACATATATATATTGTTATACTTACACAACAAATTTTTTTTTTTTTTTTTCAGTCATCGATTTGTGTTTTTTTTTTCTTTTAAATATTTATATGAGCTAGCATATATATTATTATACTGATACAACAAATTTCACAATATTTTCACAATTATTGAGATGTCAATTTCTTATAGGTCGAGATAAAATATGAAATTATGACCAACCAAAGCTGAAAATAAATGTTTTGTGAAAATGTTGTAATATTTGTTTTATGAATGTGTAAAAGTTACGGTACTTTTTGGTTTCTTCAATATGTACCGCTCATCACTTCATTGATTTTTTTTTTTCTAGTCATCTGTTTGTCCTCTTTATTATAATAATAATTATTATTATTATTATGAGTTGACACATATATTGTTATACTGGCATAATAAATTTCACAATATTTTCACAATTATTGAGGTGTCAATTACTTATAGGTCGAAATAAAATAATAAAATATGAGAATGCGACCGACTATAATTGAAAATCAATCTTTTGTGAAAATGTTGTAACACTTATTGTTATCATAATATTTTCACAATTGCTGAGATCTCAGTTTCTTATAAATCAAATAAAAAAAATGCTAAGTTCACAACATTTTCTCACTAATTTCATAACAAATCATAGGTAAGCTACTATTGATGGATAAAAAAGTGATATCAGTCATGAGTCCATTTTAAAATCAGTAAAAACTTGTCATCTAGAATTTGTTATGAAAGTCTTATGGAGTTAGCATTTCTATAAAATAAATAATAATATATCAGACCGAAACTTACCACGGCTGAAAATAAAAGTATCGTGATATTTTGTTATGTTCCTAGACTTCTTTTTTAGTTTAGTCAAATTTGGTGTGCAAAAATTCACTGTTTCACGCACAATTTTCTTTTGTTGGTTTTTTGTTTGTAAATGTTTTTTTAAATGCATAGTTTAAAGTGGTTGTCCTAATTAAAACCCAATAACAATTTACCACCAATGATTTGTTGTGAAAATGTCGTGGATATAGCATTACTCTAAAATAAAATTATAAAATATCATACTAGGGCCCACCATTGCTAAAATAAAGGTATTGAGAAAATATCGTGACATCTATTGTGCTCCTAATTTTTTTGCTTTTTTAGCCACTTTGTTGAGCCAAAATTCATAATTTTACAGACAGTTTTCTTGGGTTGACCTTTTTTTTTAACACAATATTTAAAGTAAAAAAACACATAGTTTTGCCAACAAAAAAGAATTATGGAAAAAAATATTTTCCCCCTTTATGTTTGGGGTAGTTTCATCCCCCCAATTTTAAAGTTGAATAATTTCCATCTTTATATTTTGTAGACAAGTATATAGTCCTTGTTGTTACTCTCTTAATTAAACCCTAACAAAATCTTATGGTTCCCAGAAAATTTCATTGTGCAATATTTAAAATGCCTCACTAAATTTTAATGACCCAAAAATTTTCTTTGTGTATTTTGAGTTTTATGTGTTAGTCATACTTAGAAAGTAAAAATGGTGATGTATGGTATTCTATTTGTTACCTAGAGAATACTAATTTATTAGTGGTTTAAATCTTCTAAATTTATAATTTTATCTAATAGAAACTTCAATGTCATATGTCTTTTGTTATTTTGTTATTATTATTATTATTCTTTGTTTTCTTCCTTAAAAATGTGTTCATTAAAAATTAAGTAAACTAAGCATTGTAATTAGGCTCATAAAATAAAATGATAAAGAATGAGGTATGAATAACAAAATATTCATTGTAAATGATTATAAGTATTTAATTTGATGAAGAGTTTCAATTGTAGCGTGTGTCATCATTTATTGCAAAAAGTTAAATATTGTGACAATGTTTTATCAAAATTTAGTTGTTTATTGTTGGAAGATGACGACATTTGTTATTATTCTTAGTATACTTTTTTTTTGTGAGTAGATACTGTCTTTAGTAAATAGGTTCTAAGAAATGAAAAAAATATTTTGTATCAAATGATACCACGTCATCCGTATCAAAATCTAATAAACGAGAAACATGTGTGCAAAAATAACTACCCACTAACACATATCTTTCAATTATTAGTGGGTTAGTTATTTTTTGCTGACACATTTTACACTTATTAAATTTTGATACCACTGACATGGTATCATTTGATACCAAATACCTTCTCCTAAGAAATTATCATATTAAATAGATAGCCATATGTTAAATAACTATTCTAAATTTAAATACATGATTTGATATTACTTCAAAAAACAATTTTATCTTAAATTTTCTTACTTAAGGGGTAGCACGTGCCTTGCACGTACAATCCTTACTAGTTTTAATTAAAAGACAATACATTAAATAATTCTCATTTATAAAGTTGGATTTTTCTAAACAACAATGGAAGTATTTTTTATAATGTATTTTAAGAGTTAAAGTATCACTAGAGAAAAATTTGTTCTACAATTCTGTAGGATCTAAATCTATATACACGAAAAATCTTATTACAAATTTACCATTGCAGACTTCGAATCCAATTCTTTTAGAAATCATGTTTATAAAACACATTTATTAAAATAGTAAAAAATTTAAAGAAAAAGTTAACTAATATCTTAAGGCATTAATTTGTTAATAAAGATTATGTGAAGCACCGTTAATTTCACAATTTTAATGTAGTGTGCGAGACGGTGAGACTGTTACGCAACTGCAGGAGTCCACAGATTCCGTCCACACCCCACACACTGAATAACACCTCTCAATTTCAAAGAAGCCTCACATCACATGCATGAAGAGGATTAGCCGAAGCCAAAGCCAATCCCTGAAAACCCTACTTACCAACGGTCTCTACCCACAAGCCCTCAAAGCTTCTATTCCAAACCACAAGCTCACTGACCAAACCTACGCTCTCTTCATCAAGTCCGGTCACTTCTTACACCCTTACCTCTCCACCACTCTCATTTCCCACTTCTCTAAACTCGGACATTTCTCACGCGCTTCCAAGTACCTCTTCGAAACCCATAACCCCGATACAGTCTCATTCAACGCTCTCATTTCTGGGTTCGCCAGGTTTCGCCAACCCAGACCCGTTTTCCAGCTCTTTAACACTTTAAGACATCTGGGTCTGGAACCTGATGTGTTTACGTTGAGCTCTTTGGTTAAAGCGTGTGAAAGTTTGCAGGAAAACGAGGCTGCCCATGGAGTTTGTTTGAGAATGGGGTTTGGCTCAGGAGCTTATTTGGTGAGTGGGTTTATAGAGAACTATGCGAGAGCTGGGGATGTTGAAAAGGCTGAGAAGTGTTTTGGGGAATGTTTGGTATTGGACAATGTGGTTTGGACTGCTATGGTTTGTGGGTATGTGTGGAATGGGGAGTTTGAGAAGGGTAAGGTGGTTTTTGTGGAAATGAGAGGTTTGAGTTTGGAGCTGAATGAGTTTAGCTTGACTGGGGTGCTTGGTGCACTGTTTGATGTGAGAGAGGGGGAACAGGTTCATGGGATTGGTGTTAAGATGGGTTTGTTGTGCGGCAGTTCTATACATTTGAATAATGCTATTATGAACATGTACTGTAAGTGTGAAAATAAGGTGGCTGCAGTTAAGATGTTTGATGAAATTGCTGAACCAGATGTTGTGTCTTGGACTGAAAGGATTGGAGCTGCTTGTGATGGTTTGGAAGCTTTGGAGTTGTTTAAAGTTTTGCATTCTGGGAGTTTGGAGATGAATGAGTATACAATGATCAATGTTTTGTCTGCCATTGCAGGCCCAAGGCTGTTAACTTCCAGTAGGCAAGTCCAAGCACTTTGTCAAAAGGTGGGGTTTTTGCAAGTGATTTGTGTTAGTAATGCATTGATATCCATGTACGGGAAGTGTGGTCGAATGGATGATGCTAGACGTGTTTTTGATGATATGCTTCGTCGAGATTCTGTTTCTTGGAATTCTCTGATTGCTGGGTATTCTGAGAATGGATTTAGTAGTCAGGCTCTTGAAGTGTTTTCTCAAATGCGTGATCTTTCACTACAGCCAAATGAATATACTCTGGCTAGCATTCTTGAAGTTGTTTCTAACTCGAATTCTGTAATTCAGGCAATGCAAATTCATTTGCATATGATTAAATGTGGCTTTATGTTCAATGATTCTATGGTGTCTTGCTTGATAAAAACATATGGGAAATGCCATGGTATAGATGAAGCAAAAGAGATATTCTCTGATATTGATAAGATCAATGTGGTACATTGCAATGCAATGGCTACTGCTTTTGTTTGTGCTGGTTGTAACGCTGATGCTTTAAATTTGTTCTACACCTCAAGAAGCTCGTACCTTGAAGTGGACAGTACAATCTTTAGTATTGTCCTCAAAGCTTGTGGTGCAATGACAGATTTGGTACAAGGAAGAGTAGTTCACTCACTGTGTCTTAAATTTGGATTTGATCAGGATTTATTTGTGGAAAGCACCGTTATTGACATCTACTGTAAGTGTGGAAGCATTGGGGATGCACAAAAGGCTTTTAGGAATGCATCTAAAGACAATTTGGCTGCTTGGAATGCCATGATAATGGGATATGCTCAACATGGTTGTTTTCACGAAGTTTCTGAGGTTTTTGAGAAAATGTGTAAATCTGGAATAGAACCAGATGAGATAACTTTTCTTGGAGTTCTTACTTCATGCTGTCATGCAGGGCTGGTGAGAGAAGCAAATGATTACTTAAACTCTATGTTTGAACTTCATGGAGTTATCCCACATCTAGAACACTATGCCTGTATGGTTGACCTGCTTGGTCGAGTTGGACTCCTAGAAGATGCAAAGAGGACAATTGATCAAATGTCCATTCACCCTGATGCTCATATATGGCAGATTCTTCTATCAGCCTGCAACATCCATGGAAATGTCATTCTGGGGAATGTTGCTGCCAGAAAACTTCTTGAGCTGCAACCTGAAAATGAATCTGCTTATCTTCTTCTATCAAATCTCTATGCTTCTGCTGGTATGTGGAGAGATGTTGGCGAACTGAGGAAGCAAATGAAGGAAAAAGTAGTTCACAAAGAACCTGGTTCTAGCTGGATTCAAGTTGGAGGATCCATACATTACTTTTTTGCTGGCGACATGTCACATCTTGAGAGTAAAGAAATATATATGGAGCTAATAAAGTTGTATGATCAGATGCTAGTGTCACCAAAATTGGATCAAAACGATGCTTTCCTGATGAAAATATGAACTAAGAAGCAGAGAAATTTTTTCTAATTTTTTGCGGCAATTAACTCTGTGGGGTGTATGTGTTTCCAGAACTCATCAAGTGTCATTACATGTCGTCTAAAATCAGTTTGGCATATGAATTCCATTCAACATATGTATTACAGATGACTTCGGAAAATTTATTTTACTAGTGGTCAGAGGTGCAAGTCTGAAAAGGCCATAAACTATGGCTTTGCAGCTGTTTGTTCCAAGTTAACTAACATGACTCTGAGAGAGAATTCCCCATATATTGCCATTAGCCAAAATTATGACTGCACAGGTGTTCATTGCTTGCTAAAAGCTCTGTTGTTAATCTACAGTGGCAGTATTTCTAGTCACAACTGAAAGCAATGATTGGATTCTACTTTCCATCACGGATACTGTTAACAAGTGTGGCCTTATTTTGACTGAAATCTACAACATTTAGAAAGAAAAAAAGTGAGATTTTACATGTGAATCAGCATCACTGGTGCTTTTTTGGCTGCTCAAGGTGAAATTTTACATCAGAATGTGGTCATAACAAAGTTGTAGAAGTTTGCTGCTACACTGTCCCCCATGGAGAGTGTCTGCTTCTGTCATTGACCTCATCTGATCTTAGTTTCAGCTGTGGCATTCTGCTCCTGATATTTTTGCCAAGACTTTGATCAAAAAAGGAAAAATGCTTGACTGATGAGTTGGGAGTCCAGGTGAAGGTAAGCTAGTATATAGTGTTAGAATAATGATTGATAAAATTCGAGAATCTCCTATCAGATTGAGCTTTTGGGATAACTAGGAGTTTATCATATAACTTTATTAGATTCATCATCTTTTGAAATTGTTTATGGTTCTTGTGGTAGAAAGTGACCAGTGGGTGAATGAGGAATCCATGATGTATGAGGATATGGCAGAAGATATATAATAATTAGATTTAGGACTGCATATGCTTAGGATGTTAGTTTTGTTCCATGTTTACAGTCTCATATTTTATGATATAAAAGATAGATCATGGAGGCTGCTTTACACATAGTGGCCTCTTGTCCCAGTGAGAACAAGCTTGGCTCGTGACACCTTTCTACAAAATGTAACTTACACATTTTCAAATGACTTAGTAATGAATGTTTATATGCATTGGAATTGGTTGTTATTTTAGTGATAGGTGGCATTCATATGTTTAAAATCAGTTCAAATTTGCAAGAAGTAGGAAGTAATATCTTGACTTGAGTAAGCTGGAGGTGATATCAAGGGAACTGACGCCTAATTTCTTGAGGACACTTGGATACTGCTTATTTTGCTGAAAACTGAAAATAATGTAACAAAATAATTTTTAAATGTGTAAATAGTGTCATGAGACCCATTTTTAATGAAAGTTTTGGTGAAAAAAGAGGTTTGTAGGTCCCGTGAACAGTGCACGGGACCCATTGGAAAAGATAGAAACGCGCTTCTAAAAAAAAAAAAGAAAAACGTGAAACGCAGAAACGTGGCCGCTATCCAAACGGATACTACATGTCCAATGGTGTTTCTACACAGAGTTTCCTATAAATTTGATTTCATGTTGTTTCAGGCCTATGCATTTTGGTTTTTGCTTGGCTTTAATCATATTGTTGTGCTTTTTATTGTCCCCTTTTTGACTGATAAATACTTTAGAGTTACTTACATAATCTTTGCCATTCATGAAATTATGCATATATATTTCAATGCTAATTTTACCATGAATATTGTAACCTTCTACTTTTTGGTGAAAGTAAAATCTATCAGAATGGAAACACTCCATCTGCAAAAGAAAAAGGGGAAAAGGAAGTAGTAGAAGAAAATTAACTACATTAATGAGATAATAATCATTGATAATACAGTGTCTAACATGGATCAATATTTTCAGTTCTTCCCCATATAAATTTTCCTGCTGGAGTGTTGGTGATCTGAAAGGGCTCTAGAGAACACGGAGACTATCGAGTGGAAAGCATTTGCTGCTATTTTTGACTTTATCTGCCCCCTTTTTGGTAGAGGCCTTCTGTCCCTCAGACCTTTGGTGATTATAGTAGCAGGAACATCACTGATTTTGTTACTCATATTGTAATGCAAGGCAATTTCACCCTCTTCCTTCAAGCTGTTCTTGTTTGATAAATGTGGCTATATGACCAAATAGCAATTGTTGTGAGTTTATATAGAGCATAATGTCTGGGGGTGATTGACCCCTGGTGAGTGTAAGCTAGAAACAACCTTTCAGACTTGTGGGAGTTGGGGGGCATGCCAGCGAGATTGTCTGACTGTACAAGATTCCTTTCAGCTCAGCTCGAGACAAATTGAATTCATAGGATGATTTGATGAATGATTGACTTAAAATATGATCCATAGTTTATTGTGCATGATGGTTTTGATTTGAGCCTGTCTGATCTTGTACACGTGTGGGTTCAGGACATATATAGCAGCTCTCTTGTAAAGTTGTAAACCTTGGTGCTGGTTTCTGGATTTCTATAGTAGGTGAAGAGTACGGGAGGATAAGAATTCCATATGGTAAGGATTTAGTGATTTGCTTCTTTGGTCATTTTGACAGATAGATTTTGTTTTTTTAATGCAACTTGGGTGGGTAGTGGGAGCAA
The DNA here is from genome assembly GCF_001633185.2 of Quercus lobata. Classification (NCBI taxonomy): domain Eukaryota; kingdom Viridiplantae; phylum Streptophyta; class Magnoliopsida; order Fagales; family Fagaceae; genus Quercus; species Quercus lobata. Next base: position 32,069,942 of record NC_044915.1, on the reverse strand, counting down.
AGGTCTTAGTTATCTCATAGTTATATATATGTGTTTTTAAATGACAGTCCTGATTTTCAGGGAGATCTTGTTGGTAATGTCAAATGTCTGAATTATTAGTGTGTGTTTGGCTCCAAATTAAAAAACCAGCTTATTTTACTATTTAGTTTATTTTTGCTATTATTCATGAGCCCCATTGCACTTTTTGGTACTATTCATGGGTTCCATTATATTATTTCAACTAATTTTTACTTTTATTTACAGTACATTCAGCAAAATATTTTCAGTTTCAGCAAAATAAGCGGATCTTAAATAGACCCTTAGTATTACTACTTGCAGGTCTAGCCATCATGCTCAATTATACGTATATTTCATGCTGAATCACATGGTCATTTAGTTTGTTTTCTAGTAATGTTTGGGTCAATTTTTTAATTTTTTTTTTTTCACAATTGCATGACAAGAATAACATTATTTTCACATGAGCCACTATTGACATCGCTTTTATACCAATTATACCACCTCAGGAATCGTGAAAAAATATTATGAATTTTTTTGTGCTTTTAGACTTATTATTTGTTGATGATGTACAGGTCATAACGATGATGATAATGCTGACCATTGCAATGAACGTTAAGTGTTTCTTCCCTTTAATCTTGTATATATATTTTTTGAATTTCCATTAATTGTAATTTGAACATGAAATGAAAATGGTATAGCATACCACAGTTAACAACTTAAGATGATTTTTGCTGTATATTGTCCACGTTATGATCTGTGTAGTCTTGAAAATTTCTGAAGAACTTGCAAGTCATGGAAAGGAAAACTGCCCCCCTGTTTTGTGACACATAATATAAAATTGATCAATGCCCAACCTAGTGGTTTTGTTTCTGCCTTTGCCTTAAAAACTTTCTCTGTGTTTAGCAGTTTAGGTCAAGAGTCAAAAACAAGCTGCGCTTAAACTTTTGTGCCGTACATATAAACAAACATTATAATTACCATAGGATCCCAAGACCTAAAGCTCTTCTAGCCTATCGAATTGAAGCGTATAGATAAATAATTTAGCCACTCTGTCAGGCGTGCCTCCTAACACCCCCACACTGGGCTAGCTAGTGATCCTATTCTAAATTTATACTCTCCATCAAATTGGTGCTGACAAAGTAAAATTATATATATTTTTCATCGATACAAGGTTGGTGAATTTCATTTTTGTAAGTTGATAAATCAAAATCATTCTATCTTATTATAATTTTATTATAAATTGACATGTTACCAATTACAATATATATATATATATATCTTAAAAAAATGGTTACTTCTGGCGCTGCATTCTCAAGGTGACCGGGCTCAAACCCCCCCCCCCCCTAATGCTTTCTCAAGGAAGCTCGAATCCTTGGGAAATACCACCAGTTTGTTATTATCTTTCCTTGTCCTCGGCTCACTAATCCCAATATCTATTAAACTGTTCGACTATCCTCGAGCTCCTATTGTTCTCAGGTACAGCTCACGGCCCAACACTCTTACTCGGCTCATTTACCCTCACAATATATATATATATATATATACACACATACATATATTCAAATATTTATTTGTTATGTTATTGAAATGACATCAATCACATTCGTTCTTATGTTAATTTGTAAGTTTTTTCATAATAAAATTGGTAATAAATTTAACATATTAAAAGATAAAATCATGATATGATTTTTAATAATAATTGCTTAGACTACCTTTGAAGTTTTGGAGTAAATTAAGAACTTTTACTAATTGAAATGACATTAATCACATTCATTAAAAAAAAATTATTGAAATGACAATAATCATATTCATTATTATACAAGTTCGTAAATTTTTATCATTAAATTGGTAATAATTTTGACATTTTAAAAGTTAAAGTTAGGATATGATTTTAAGAATAAGTGCTTAGACTACCTGAAAATAAATGCATAAAACACCTCAGATTCAATGAAGATAGAGTCATGAACAAGAGTTAATGCAGCTGCTAATGCAATGATGCTCCTATTGATCAATGGATTTAGCTTCTATAAAAAGGAATACCATTCAGATTAAAGTGAGCATGGCCGCAGCAATGGCATTTTGATTCTGTGAATCTAAAGAGCACCTTATGTCAAGTAGAAAATGGCCATTGCCCCCGAAAGCAAGACCTAGATCAACTCTAGTTAGACAAAGGCTACTTTGTTTAATCATTAATGGGTCTCAGGCTGCCCCCAATTCGGTGGATTCGAATTTGACACAACAATTCTTTTTCAGGAGTAAGAATTTCATGTATTAAATATATGCCTTCTTTCTCTCATATTGTGGGAAACCTACAAACTTTGGAGGTGATCCTTATTGGGTGGGCATTATTTCTCCTTTGAAATTAAGATAAACAATAAAAAATATCAGCTCTGGATTAATTCATATGGGTCGTCTGGTAAAACTTTCGTCTAGTTTTTGATTAATTCGTATGGGTCATTTGGTAAAACTTTCGTCTAATTTATTAATTTTCGTAGAGCATTCACATTTACCGTGCTAAAAGATTTAACATGTGGATGGGTGCTACTACTAAGGCACAAGTTTTATGTTAGTGTAGCCATTTCTATCTTCCCATATTTGCAATTCTTACGTGAGATGTCCTCCTACAAAGGGAATCACCAAGAGCAAATTCTTAGATTTCATAGCAAGAAAACAAACCATGGCAGAGCACAACAAATGAAATTTTTTCCAAATTGAGATTCCTTGGTTAAACTGAGGCAGAAGACATGTCTTTTTATTCTTTGCCCCTTTCTGTCACATTGGCACCATGTATCAATATTTAACCTCCCCCTCCTAATTTTATCTTTCAATATGACTATGAATTAATCCTCCATTTTTAATTTATACTTTGCAATACCAAAATTTGCTTGGCCAGTCTTATAATGGCCATGGCTGCTGCTATCAATTTCTCAGGCCAGGCACCATGGCCACGTACATGCTCCAAAGCTGTAACAAGGCTTGCCCATGGCACCTTGCCCTACAAAGAAACTTGTTATTTTAAGAACAATAGTAGGATAATACAGAAGCATGGCCTTTCTGTTAAAAGGAAGGCTGAAAGTACATTGTTCTGTGACCGTGTACCCGTTATAGTAATGTCATCAAATAGCAATTCAAATTATTGGTTATCAAATAGCAATTCCCATTCCGGATCAAGTTCTCCATCAGAGACAGTCAATAAATTTTACACAAGCATCAATAGCAAGGACTTGGATGACCTACGTGAAATCATATCAGAAGATTGTTATTTTGAGGAGTGCTCGTTTCTCCATCCGTTCGAGGGAAAAAAGGTCTCGTCTTCTTATCATTCTTCTTAACCAGCATTGGACAATTACTTTTGTTTCCATAACAGGGCTTAAAATGAACTATTGCAGGAAGTTATGCAATTTTTGGAAGAACTTACAGAATCCATGGGTGAGAATGTGAAGTTCAGCTTTGGAAATATTTGTGAAGGAGATGAGTATACCGCTGGAGTAAAATGGCACTTGGGTATTCCTATTTATCTTATTTTGTTCAGTTGTGTGCCTTTAAGATGATTGATGACTGATAAGGATCTTTTATGACATCGTAGAATGGAAAAAATCACAGATACCCTTCACCAGAGGCTCCAGCTTCTTTGAGTGCTCAAAAGGAGGAGACAGAATAATTATCAAGTATAGCAAAAACAATTAATCCATTAAGCCTTTTATTTGCACGGAATCAAACATTTTCTCACTAATTGGTGTTTCTTTGCAGGAAAGCACAAGTTGTGATTGAATCACCAATCAAACCAGGAGGCCTAGTTCTGGTAATTCTGCAAACCATGTTTCCTCTCAGGGGAAAAAATCTCAATTATTTGTGCTTGACAATACTATGCTTTTCTATCAATAGAATACACCTTATGGACATTCATGACTATTTCTATTTTCTGACCTTGGATTTTGTTATCATATGTGTTTCGATCATTAAATTCAGACCTTGTTGAAGACAGTGACATCTCTATTTGATGAGTTCCCGAAGGCTACTGAATGTATGTGAAACTTCATCCAAAATTTCAAAACTTCAGTTTATCATAAGCATCATATCTTCATTATGAAACAGTACTGGTATATGTCTGCTGCAGGGTTCCTAAGTAGTCCCCATGTCATCCTACATTGGATAATAAAGATTTACGACAAGCTTGTGGACACTTATATCAACCCACTACTGAACAGCTACATAAAGCTATGGAGTCTCCCAGCTAAAATTTTTCTCTTTGCAATTAAGATTTTGCACCACATATTTAAATAAAGGGCACTGTACATTAAAGTTCTAGTTATATATCAACTCTAGCAGTAGAGGAATGGCTTCACATAACCTGTCAGTCATCATTGCTATCACGACTTGACCATGTTTCTAACAATTAGAGAGCGACCAATGGTCCAAGAACAGGTGGGAGAGGTGGAGGCCTGCTGAAGGCAACAATAGGATCATTCTTTTCATTTGTAACTGGTCCTTCTTCCCCAGAATTATTATTCCCTTGTTTCTTTGGAGTTGAAGTGGCCACGGTACCTGATATTAATAAGACATCATTGTAAGATAAAAAATGTTAATGTACAATTACAACTTAAAGTGTATCAAAAGATTGTTGGGTAACTACCCCATGATCTTGTCAAAGGGTAGATTTGTTTAAATTTGTATTTTGCAGGTGATAACACAGCTGTTCCACGCATGTAGGCTCTAGAATTGGGTTCCTCTTTGAGTCTTTGGCAAACAATACTTGGGCACTAAGAAACTAACCCCTGCAAAGTGGAAACGTGCAAAGATACATCAAGATCATAATTTGGGCAAGGCATATTAATGGTAGAGTATGGACACATAGCCACATCTTGGAAGCATATGATTTAATCAAAATCAAAATCAAATGAAGTGAAATATAATCATGGTTTCAAATTTCAATGCTAATATAGCAATATCACTAGATGCAAATAAAGTTTCCAAAACATACAACAAATAACTAGGCAATCTCCATTAATGGGTTGAACCCCTAACCTTCAAACCTTTTAATTATTAATCTAGGACTGTAAATTGGATTCCAAATGTAATTCTAAGCAACTTCAAATGTAAGAATGAACAATAAAACAAAAATATTCAACATAACAAACATCAACAACATGCTTATACTGCAGAGTTCAAGACGTTAACTTCAAAAGAATTAGAAAAGGAAAAGCCATGGACATGTAACCTTTTAAGGCAATCTTTTTTAAAAGTAAATTGCCCAAAATGAATGTGACTTTCTTGTTAATAAACCCACTTCGAATTGAGGAATTGCTAAGAGCTTACATAAGCTTCAATCCAAAACGTTGCATTCACAGACATAGAATTACAAGCAGAGAACATATATACTTGAAACGCGAAACCAGATTAAAGAAGAACATGAGAGAGTATTACGAGTAGAGAGGAAATTGAATGAGAACAGAGCGAGTGTAACAGTACCTGTAATGGTTCGCTTCCTCTGCAACTAGCGAAAGAGACAGACAACGTTGGCAGGTTCCCTCTGATATTTGGAGAGCCGAGAAGGTTCCGGACTTTTCAAGTTCTATGTATTTTTGACTTTTTAGAATGACCCTTGTTTAAATATGTCAGTTTGATTTATTTTGGTATTTTGAAGCTTATTTTTTATACAATTGAATTGAAATATAAGCTCAATTGTACGGTAATCATTTGTTGAATAATACACTAGACAAATAAAACCCTAATATTACCACACGGCGTATGACCTGATGATAGGAGTCTTTGTTCAAACATTTAGAGAGGAGCGGTTCAATGAGCCCATATCAAAGCCCCCTTTTTTATTTAGCAAAAAAAAAAACCCTATTATTATTATTATTATTGATAAAATGGTCTCAATCTGATAATTCAATCAAATCCAATCTAATATGGTTGTTAGGGATTGGATTGGGTTGGGTTAGACTAAATTTTAAAACTATCATGGATTGAGTTAGGAATTTCTCAGTCTAAATAAGTTAGGATGGATTGAAAATTATCTCAAATTCAATCCAATATGCATACCTTTGATCTCCATCGCTCTTATGAGATGAGTATGAATATGAGTACGTTGAGATTGGGGATATTGGGGTTTTGCCCTTATTTTGCAAAAAATCTAGCAATATGCCTTTGTTTTGAAACTATTTAGATTTGTGTCTTTGTTTTAGTACTCGATTATATAAAAGTTGGCTTCTACACGAAACTCGATCATACTAAAATTGGGTTCAATATAACTCAATTTTACTATGATCGAGTTTGTTTCACGTTTTTGCCATGCTAGATTGCCACCATGGCTTTTCCGCAATAAAATATTATAACTGGACAGTTTAAAACTCGGCAATGTGAATGAATAAAAGCAAATTTTGAATGTAACGTCTCCAAAAAACTTCATCTCCCTCAATCCGAACAGTAGCCTAATACCTCTATCTCCCTTAGTCTGTTCAATACACTGAAACCTCTCTAACACGCCTCCTCTCCAAGTGTGCTTCCTCTCCAAGTTCTCTTCTTTCTACCAGTAGACCGAAACGCAACCCAAACCATAACCTAACCCTCACCTGTAACTTTCACCATCAAGCTTAGAAATCGGAGTTAAAGGATTAGAACTGCATTAAGGTAATTTCTAAAATTTGAGTTCAATTTTTTTTAGGTTTTCAATCTGGGTGCGAGTTGTTGTTGTTGTTAATCATAATTTATTTTGTGTTTAATTGTAGTTGTTGATGTGGGTTTTAGATAAGCTTGTTGTTGTGTTTAATCGTAGTGGTTGTTTAATCTGACTTAAAGGAAGATTTACTTGTGAATAAAAATGGAACATTTGATTAATGACGCAATTCAAGCAGGATTGTTTCTATAGATTTGTGGGTTTTGGTTTAGCTTTTAATAAAGAGGCTATGGTGTCAGATTACACTGAGATGATAAATGGAGCAATTCATTGGAATCCTACATTTGTGAGATTTGATCGTGATTAGGAGCCAGATTAAATGTAATCACTCTCCTAAACTCACTTGTAACTAATCATGAGCAAATCTCAGTGTAATCTGACACCAAGAAAGAACTCTGTTTTAGCTTTTATCTGTTTAGTGCTCAACTTCACTGGTTCAATATGTATCTTTTTCATACTCCAGTGTCAGATTTTTCCTTATGTTAGCTTATCATAATGATCATGTCTAAAAATGTATCTACATTTGCTTTGTATGTACAACTCTGATAATCTAATTTTAAAAAGTGACTCTTGGTTAATGAGACTATTTATGAAAAAGGTAGTGATTGGAGCAATCTCATATTTGGAAGACAAAAGGTCCTAGAATGTTCAATGAGACCATTCTCGTAGTTTGATAGCCTTTGATTGTAGGATTGCTGCTTTTGTTGGGCCTATTGGTTTAGCTTTGGTAATTTGACTACAGTAGTGACTAGTGAGATAAAAATGTTGTGAAATGTAGCTAAATTTGGCAACGCAAAACAACTAAAAACTATTAGGAGAGATGCATAAAAACCATCCAAGTCCAGGCTAACTTCCCTTCCATAGAATTCATGTGTGCTTACTCTAAACATCTCTATGTCTCTTTCTCTTATGCAGAGCATGTCAACAAGAAGGGGCTAAGTAGGCCTGTTGGCACATTCTTTCTGTTTGAATGATTATAGTCCATGCGGTGGTGATTTGCTCTTTAAGTTATTAGAATTCAGAAATTTTTTGGAAATTTGTTTATAAAAATAAGTTCATAGTTATTTTTTATTTTAAAAGTTTATGGGAAGACATTTGATATTTATTTCTATCCTTATCTCCTTTGGATTCACCTAGGAATTTAGAAACTTATTATTTTGAAGAAACTTGGGTTGCAATTAGTCTCAAAGGGCTGCAATCTCTTAATATATTTCTATTTTGTTTAGGCCAAACACAGCTTGTGATCATAGTTGGTAGTTAAGAGAAAAAATAAAAATGCAAGAAAATCTTTGTATATTTGAGTATGTGGAATCAAATTATTTTATACGACATAATGATATAGGTGTTAATGTGTGTGAAGCCTCATATACACAGTTGGCTCATGTCCTACTAGCTTAAGTTTTTGTGCCAATTGGTTCTCCAACATCAAGAGACGTTAGGTCTTTTTCCTTTGCATTTTTTTTTTTCTCTTTTAAGATTTTGCATTTTTTTTTCTCTTTTAATATTATAATAGTAGTACATCCAAACTATGTTATAGAAAGTGCTATTCTAATTTCTACCTCAGGATAGGAACAAAAGCCTTAATACTTTAGTTTCACTCATTCTTTTCTTGATTATGATACCAGAGGCTACAAAAGATGCATGTGCACTTCAGTTTAAATGCAATCACTCTCCTAAACTCACTTGTAACTAATCATGAGCAAATGTCAGTGTAATCTGACACCATTGGTGGGCTTTGATTATGGTTTTAGTTTTTTTGATGTGAGATAAACTACCATTTGTTCCAAAAATTTAAACTTTAAGCTTAATGTTTATTAACATGATTGCATGCGTGTCATTTTGTGATAGTTAAGTGTCATTTTTTCAATGTTTGTCTGAGGATCAATGGTTTATTAACATGATTGCATGCATGTCAAATATGCAGCCATTGTCAAACATGGGTCCTGGAACCAAGGATGCTACACAGTTGAAGTGGCAGTTGGATCATCGATCCACACCATTGTGGGGGAGGCCCACCGCCGGTCAGGTACATAGTTGTACTAAACTTTGGGCATTTGGAAATGATATCTTTTTCTATCTGTGGGGTTCTTTATTCATATTATTTGTAAATAGATGTTGATTATGTTTTGTCATTGTATGTTCATGTCTTTCATTTTCTCTTTTGATTTGGGAAAAATTTTATTTAATTCAAATTAAAATTTTGCATAGGTTTAATTTAGCATGAATAAGCAGAGAGAAAATATGGTCAAAAACTTATGGTGGGAAACATTTTTTATGTAAACGGGGTAGTGATTGTTTCTTGCATATTATTATATAGTATTTTTATAGTTATTTCGTGTGCACTATCCTAACACAACGCTCTTCCATGTGTAGGTAGTGTCAGGTGTGCTAAAGTGACGACGTTGATCTTGTTCATTACCCCAGGGTGGGCTAGACCCACGGATCACCCGTTACATAAAGGAGGCGGGTTTGGAAGGATTATCTAAGGTTCTAGAATTGGAAGTTGATCACACGTTGATCATGGCATTGGTCGAGCGTTGGCATCCAAAGATGCACACGTTCCACTTACCTCATGGAGAAATGGGTATCATGTTACAAGATATTGAGGTGATGTTGGAGGTTCTTGTGGATGGGTTGCTTGTGGTTGGGAAGACAAACTTGAAATGGAAGGAGTTGTGCACTGAGTTACTAGGTCATCAACCTTTAGACCCGATACTGCATCCTAATGAAAACAAGTCTATCCTTGCTGAGGTGAGGATAAGAGTCAGCTGGCTTAAGGCACAGTTTAGAGGTCCCCTAGTTGTAGATGCTAGTGACGCTGTAGTGTAGCAGCATACCCGCTATCACATACTAGTTTGGTTAGGGTCCATACAGTTTATGGACAAATCGGCAGAACAAGTTTCGGGGAAGCCTCTACAATTCTTGAACTTAATTAGTGATGCAAAGAAGTATAGTTGGGGTAGTACAACATTAGCTTGGCTGTACAGGCACCTATGTAAGGCATTAGACAAGAAGGCGATGCAAATTGGAGGAGCAGTGATGTTCGTGCAGATGTGGGCGTATTCAAGGTTCCCATTGATATGCCCTATTACGAGGCCACCACAACAGCTGATGCAGGCAAGTCCCCTCGCCAATAAGTACGTTCTTTTTCTTCTTTTTTTTCCTTAATTCAATTTAAGCATCTGTTAGTGAATATGCATACTGTAATGTTTCCAAGTTGCTGAAAATATGTATTACAAAATTTTGTATCACATAAATTGAAAATAGAAAAACAATTAGTAATTGTATTACTCTTGAACAGTTTGTAATATATTTTAGAATAGCCTTGCCACAGGTTTAAATTCAATTAGCTAATACGTTAGTTAATTCAATTAGTTTGTTAGTTGTTGGTTGTTTGTTACTTTTTATAGTTAATTACTGTCATGATTTGTTACTATAAATAGCAAGAGTTTACATGGCCTAGCCTTGTAAACAGGTTTTTGATGATTTCTAATTGATTACGTATTAGTGGGATATTAAATTCTGATAGTTTTTCTCCATGAGTTTGTTAGTCTTGCATTCTCCATTATACAACTTAGTTCTTCACTGTATGAATGTTGCATAACTTGGCAATGCTCCTAGTTTCTCATGATTTTAGATAATAAGGTCACATGAATAATAGATTCACCTTAAAAATTTTCACTTATTGCAAAGCAAAAATTCCCTAAAAAGTGACCTATATATTCACTTAAGTGTCTCCAATTTATTGGCCCTTTGCGTATGGGAAAGAAGTAATAAGCTTATAACTAACAAAATCTATGGCTTAACTAATAACTAATACACCCATTAATTGGTTTCCTCATTAGGGAAATTTCCTTTCAATTTTTTTCTTGTCTGCATTCGCTATTAGCCAAATAACATGGAAAAGCAGTTTTGCTTTATTCTCCAACAACACTGCAAACATAGATGCTTGTTGTTGAAAAAGAAAACTACTAAATCTGATCTATGAAATTAATCCTCTCCATCAAATTCAGGATTTAGAAAGAACACTGCAAATTTAAAAACATGAAAACTGGTGAAAATCAACAGTGCTGGAATAAAATGATAATGTTGGCCATGTTCACCTTATTTTCATTGTCTATCAATTTGTTTTGAGGTTCTATGCCACATGAAATTTAATAGCTTCTTTGCACAATGATGAAAGTGAATAAATTAGTGGCATAAGTACTTGGCTGATCAGTAAATTGCAATAATTTCATGTAATATCAGACCACTGTTTCTTATTCAATTTATACAAAATGGAGGTTAATATATTAAAATTAGGGTAAAACTTAGGTTTCAAATGCTTCCAAATTGAAAAGAACTACATTGTTAGTCATTAACACAACAAAACTGATATTATATTTTTAAAAGAAAATTAAATTCAATAATGAATAAAGTGATTAATTGGTAAATGCAATCACATGGTTAACTTTGATAGAAAACCTAAATTGCAGCATGTAAAAATAATACATAAGTTTTACCCATAAAATTACAGATAAAAAGACCAACCATTAGTTGTGTTTAGTGTAATCATCCCCTTCTCAGCTAGCAAACACAAAAGTATTTTACATGAGCAGAAAATAACTTTGCTTTATGTGAAAGGATAACGAAAAAAGAAAAAAAAAAAAGAAAAAAAGAAAGAAGAAGATGAAAACAACACATTTCCAAGTCACATTTGGAGTCCCCACTTAAATGGTGCAGTAAGTAGTTTACTCATATGATTGCCTTACATAAAAGTTATGCAATTGACACCACATTTGAGCACATAACCAAAAATTGAAGACATTAGATCTGCAAGTATAATAGGTGTCCCCACAGGGTTTTGGTTTGAACTATATTACACAAATGGAATTATAACACATGCTTATTTTGCTACTACAAGGGCAACACCTAACTGCTCTACCCACCAACAACACACTTAATTGAATAAAGAACAATAATTGCACAACGCAACTCAAATAAAATCTTAGTTATTCTAGGATGACAAAAATGGTGAAAGTTTGTTTAGAGAGAAAATGACTTGGAGTGATTTTTGGATGAGTATATTTGTGTACGTTTGAATTCTTTTGTTCCTTTCTTTTATAGTTGTTCCTTGCCTTAATAGACAATGAATTCCAACATTTATAAGCAACAGCTAGTATGTTATCAATGAGAGCTCTGAAGTGCACAACTCACTTGTTACCATTGCTCCGTCCACTACGTTTCATCATCAATGCGTGCAATAAATATGTAACGCTTGCTTTAATTGTCATTAATGAGAATGATGATCCCAGGTTATTTCTTGACTTTTCATGTATGAATGGTGATATTCTAGATTTTTTTTTTTATGAACTTGAATCACAATAGGGCTAATAGAATTTATTGAAGTACTCAACAAGAAAGAAAATAAAAAGTTCCTAAAAAAAATTAATAAAAACAAAAGAAGGAAAAAAGTTGGGTCTGAAATTAGAGTGCGACAATTTGAGCATGACTACTAAGACGTCATTTAACTCATTAAACTGTTCTTAGTTTCAATATATATATATATATATATATATATATATATATATATTAATAACTCATGTAACTATTCTCACGAGTGTGATCGACTCCTCCCACCTAAACACTTCTGCATGGTTAAGAAACCAAAAAAAGGAAAAGGTAATAAAGTGAAGTAGAGATTCTGAGTACTAGTCACACCCAAACGATTGTATTCAGTGCCAATATTTATTAGGATTGTAGACAACTCCAAGCACACACCAAAACATTTGAATTGCATGGGAAGCTAACTTTGACTTTGACATAAAGTTGCTCCTTTCTATTTTATAGGCCTTAAAAAGTGTAGCTTTAGCAGTAGCTGCCGTAATCAATTTGAAAAATTTTCAACCACCAGCAGTGTAGCAGTAATCAATTGCTATGGCTTCAATTGCAGTGTAGTTGTAGCTGAAATTCGAAAGGAGAACAATCTGATATTACTTGTAGGTGCAGATGTCGCATACTACAGCTTACAGAAGAGCTGGTTGCTACAGCCAATAGGAAACTCACACCAGCGGAACATAATAATGTCTTCAACTACGAGGACTACCTATCAGAATGAATACCTATGTAAGGCATCGCCTAGTTGAGTTCTATGAGGTGTGTGCTCCATTTGTTACTTTTCATCATCAATGTGTGCAATAAATATGTAACGCTTGTTTTAATTGTCATTAATGGGAATGACAATTGTGGGGACTGGCCCAAAATAACAAGTTGGGCCCTAGACCCGTCCGAGGACGCAGCCCATCCGAGGAGACGGTGTGACTCAAGCAATCCTTATTCAGACCCACTAGGGCAAATAAAGCACTTCCGAGGAGTAATTTCTCCTCGGATAAAGCAAAATCCGGAGCAAAGGTACATCCAAGCCACTACAGCCCATCTTCTAAGTACGTAAAAAGGAAGGAAACCCGAAATATCTCAGCAAAGGCTGCCACCGCCTCATTAAATGCATTACAACTACTCTCCTGGTCGCATTAATGTGGAGAAGACCCCTGAACAGTGCCACCTTAGCTACCGCAACTCACAAGGAACTGAGAGAGGTGTCTGATGGGATAGGTGCTCAAATAGAGGTTTGGATGATCAACAAGTGTAAAACCCAGATGATTAGAGAGGGCTTATATAATATGGAGAAGTCCGCCAAGAGAGGGGGGAGAAGATTTTAGTATAAAAAATGAATCCTATGGCATTAATCTGTATCCAATAATCAAGTTTTTAGCCTTATCATTTCTGGGGACCTTTAGACACAGTGGCATTTCGTTCTTGTTTGTGTATTCCCTTAACCCATGCAACAAACCGTTTAAACTAACTGAAACCAAGTTCTTTAGCCCATACTCTACAAAATTTCATTGTGTTGGACTTTTTGGACCAAGACTTGAACGACAAGGATTGGGTCACTAAATTGTTCCACTACAACAATCTTAGGTTATTTTTTGACTCATCATGTATGAATGGTGATATTCTAGATTATTTTTTTTATGAACTTGAATCACAATAGGGCCAATAGAATTTATTGAAGTATTCAACAAGAAAGAAATGAAGAAGTTTCTAAAAAAAATTAATAAAAAAAGAAAAAGAAAAAAAGTTGGGTCTGAAATTAGAGTGCGACAATTTGAGCGTGACTACCAAGACGTCATTTAACTCATTAAATTGTTCTCAGTTTCAATATATATATATATATATATATATATTAATAACTCATGTAACTATTCTCACAAGTGTGATCGGCTCCTCCCACCTAAACACTTCTGTATGGTTGAGAAACCAAGAAGAGGAAAAGGCAATAAAGCGAAGTAGAGATTTTGAGTACTTATCACACCAAAATGATTGTATGCAATGCCAATATTTATTAGGATTGTAGATAACTCCAGACTCACGCCAAAACATTTGAATTACATGGGAAGCTAACTTTGACTTTGACATAAAGTTGCCCCTTTCTATTTTATAGGCCTTAAAAGTGTAGCTCTAGCGGTAGCTGTAGTAATCAATTGCATAGATTCTTAACCACCAGCAGTGTAACAGTATTCAATTTCTACGGCTTCAATTGCAGTGTAGTTGTAACTGAAATCAGAAAAGAGAACAATCTGATGTTACTCTGTAGGTGCAGATGTCACATGCTATAGCTTGCAAAAGGCTAGCCGCCGTAACCAATAGGCAACTCACACTAGTGGAACGTAATAATGTTCTCAACTACAAGGACTATTTGTTAGAATAAATACCTATGTAAGGCATCGCCTAGCTAAGTTCTATGTGGTGTGTGTATTATCTCTAGGATTAAGTCAATAATGTTAGTACTGTTAGTGTTTGATATGCAGTGCATGCATATTGATGTCATCGTTTGTAAGAATATTTAAGTTTTCTGTGTTATGCGTATAATAAATTGGTTCGATATGCAGTACATGCATATTGATGGTATCTTGTGTGAGAATATTTAAGTTTTCTGTGTTATGCATATAATAAATTGTCTAACTCTTCACCCTAAGTAATCATTCAAGATTACAAATAATGTGTATGCTTGTACCGATAATAATAAGGTTTACATTGTCCCCTGAAAGTAAACATTGTTCCCTATATAGTACGAACACAACAATAGTGACATACATACATCTAAAACATAGTTAAGGAAAATTGTTATACAACAAAGTCCAATTGGACCACTACACGATTACTCTTCATCTGATATCTTCACGTCCAACTAATAAATGTCTGCTGCAAAAAGTGATTGCATGTATCATGCTTGCTCATACAACTTACACTCCACTTCTCGAATCTCAATTTGGGTCTGATTTCGATTAAAACATATCTTCATTCGATTGTTTTCTTCTCTTATGCGGCTCAATGCTCTATAAAGTTCGTCTATCATGTCTCTTGGCATCTGCGATGCGAGTTGCTGAGGCATTGACAACTTATAATCGACCAACTCATCATAAAACATTTCTTGTTCACGGAATAACCAAGCCCACTCCTGCTTCATGGTATTGTAAACCCGTGTATTATTTCGAAGATTGTGATCGATTGGATAGCTGAACTCATCTTCCAATACCCAACAATGACCCATCGCGGTGAACACGTTGCGAGGCATGTAGATTAAAGGGTTGCCAAAACCAGACATTGATGCTGAATACAATAATATCAAATGATCGAGTTAACAGTGTGCATCAATTGTTGGTAAATAATGTATAGTTGCATAAGATGGTACGTGGCAAAGACATTCATAAATTTATGTAGTATTTACATGCTAAATGAATAATCGTACCCTAGTGCATAATGCATAGTACTGTGTCAATAAAAGATAATGCTCTGTTCAAGTACGCTGCAACTACTGCACACATCTTGAAATATCACTATAACATTAGGAATATGGGTAATCTTGTTCATATATTGTTTTTTCAGCCTGTATTGACATGACAAGCCCTAATAACTTATATATATATTATAATACTTGGACCATGAAATGAGGTTATAAATGCACCACAATAATGAATGGTCATCACAGTAGCAGAACCACCATAATAGAGTTCACTACAGCAGAACCACCATGGTCAACCCTATACAAGAAGAGGTGTGAGTTGGAGGTGTATTATCAATGGCATGAGTTACGAGTTCTTAAGGCATGTTCAACTGAGTTACCTAGAGACAAACCTACCAACATACTTGCTTGTCTTGAACAAGAGAACAATCAAATGCAAAGACGACTAGACCATTTTCATGCAATCCAAAAATTTAGGAAACATCTACAGGGGAAGGAGCAAAAGTGAGCCATCAAGTCTATTAATGAAATTACTTCGTTAGATGATGAAAAAGATATTTCAGACTTCTCAGATTCAAGCAATGATGATTTCTAAAAATTTCTACCTACAAAGATTAGACCTTATTGTTAATGTCTACATGTTGTGTGTAATACAAAGTATTATTGTTAATATCTGACAATGATAATTATATACGTTCAACTTTTGCAAAATAATAACTTTTGCTTACTAGCTACATACACCTTCTGTTGCATAATGCAAATTTCCGTTTTTTAAAATTTTCATTTTCCAACATGAAGTATGAAATGCATTAAAGATTTTCATTTTTTTTAATTAAAATTAAATACACCAAAGAACCAATATATATAACCCCAATGTACTCACATAACACTCATCACCCAAATAAGATTTATTGTACATTACTTCTACCAAATCTAAAGATTTTTATTTTTTGTAATTAAAATTTACAACACCAAAGAACCAATATAACCCCAATATACTCACATAACACTCATTCAACAAAATACCAAAGCACAAGCAATACAACCTATGAAATGAAAATTCTTCTCTAATATGAAAATACATTATGGATGATAAACCTTTGCAATATCTAAAACTACTCCTCACCTACGCCATAAAATTCTCTATGTGCATCAAATTATGATATGGGTTTTTTACCTGAGATGATAGAGAGATAACATCGAATCTAGGGATGTATAGCTATGGATCTGTGAGGAAAATCTGTGAGTTTGTGAATTTGTGAATCTATGAATGCAAGGGTGTATAGCACCCTAACTCGATTATCTTGAGGTCTAGCATGCTTTTTAAAAAATTAAGTGTACTCGATATTCATTTAATTGAGTTACATACACGGCAAAAAAAAATTCACGTGCAACTTGGTGATGAAAATTTCCCTCAAGAACTCGATTTTAATAACATCGAGTTCTAGCTAAATTAAAATTTTGGGAAAAAGCCACGTTGGCAATCTAGTGTGGAAAAATCCCAAAATGAACTGGATCATAGTAAAATCAAGTTACATAGAACTCGATTTTAGTATAGTCAAGTATCGTGAAGAAGCTGATTTATACAAAATCGAGTACTAAAAAAGGGACACAAACCTAAATAATTTCAAAATAGGGACATATTGATATTATTTTTGGAAAATAAGGGCAAAAGCCTATCCTTGTTGAGATTGTGATTCAACTACCATTGCACCATATCGGCGAGTTTGCAAGTTCGAGTTCTAGGGCAAGTATATTTACTATTTAGGTAAGTATGTAAGTATTTCTAATTATTTCAAAAAAAAAAAGAAAAAAGAAAAAAGAAAAAAAGAAGTGATTCAACTGTAGACCGGATAATGGGCTAAGCTAACACATACAATTATACACCCAAGCCCGGACCAGTAATCGGACTACCATTAAACCAAAGCCCAGTCATAAGAACCCAATCCCGGAAACAATGGCCACGATTTCCAAAGCCCCTCTTCTTAGCTAGGAGAATGCGTGGTGAACATGCTAAAAAGGAAACCATTTCACTAGAGTTAAATTGATCAAATCTATTGAAAGGTGAGTAAATTTACCTTTTACAGTATAACTTATAAATTTAGTGGTCTATAAAAGAGTTTTTTAACTTTGTGATAATGTTTGATCTCTTTTATAAGGTGAATCCAAGTTCAAAATTTCCTTCCCCAATGGTTATAAAGTTAAATTAAAACAGTGATTAAAAAAAAATCGTAGACGAGTCTTCTTCATCAGAAGGATCAGTTGCATTTTGAAATTTTGAATGTGATTGATTAACCAAAAGGTAAAAAAAATTAAAAAGAAAAAAAAAAGAATTGCAATTCCATTTCAAATTCAGAATCAAATTATTGGACTCCTTTTTTTTATATATATTAAAAGAAAACTGTAAATTTCAAACATGAAATAAAATTTGAAATTTAACCCTATATTTGGATAGAGGGAGATGAGAAAAGAGTAAATGAAAAGAGAATGGAAGATGTCTAAAATGGATTAATTTTTTTTAATATATTCTAGCCAACTTCCCCTCTACTGATTTCCTCTCCTCTCCTTCCATCTCTTTTTTATCTAAACATACGATAAGAGACTCTATATTTAGTTTATACCCACATCAAATTCTAAATTCCAACTACAAATAAATTACTCATGAGTATCACCATGTGATTGGGAATCTTTCTCGACTTACCTTAAATTTCTTAACCTTAATCAAACTAACATTCAATCTCAAACCTTAATAAAAAAAATTAAAAAAAAAAAAAAAAACTTTAGCAGTTTGAATCAATTTCTAGAGCTGTATAATAATGAGTCAGGCACCATAAGTTTGAATTAAGCTCTCGTGATAGGTTGTTTGAACTTTGGATGATAGTGGGTTATTTTCTAGCAGACTCGATGAATAGAGATAATAAAATGCTTTATTTTTCGTGTCCCGCTTTATCCCATGGGATTTTTTCCCCATACCTTGAAAACAAAATATTTTTTCCACTTTATATGTGAAAATGGAAATTACCTAGTACCTAACCGTCACAAGTTTGTATATATTTTTTATTTAATAAATATATTAAAATATTTATAATTTTATTTTTGTATACATATATGATTTATAATTTTATTTTTTTGGAAGAATATACTGATTATATAACTTAATTGTTTTACACATTTTATATTTTCATTAAAAATACATATTTTACCATATCTTCTAAAATATCTCTCTTTTTTTACAGTCACCTTTCTTGCTTCTATAACAACCTAATTAGGGATGATAAAATACCTACGTCAAAACTTATTTTCATTCTTGCCTCATATTGGTTGTCCCGTATCTCGACTCTAAAAAAGAAGACGAGATGAAAACGGAACACTCATAATCCGCTATCCATGAGCGCTGATTGCGTTGAGGTTAACTATTATAGTTTCCTTGGATGTCAATTTTTTTAACTTCCTTGCTCCAATTAGAGCCTTTTTTTTTTTGCGTGTCTTACTATCAATGAGTCTAATAAGTTGATATTTGCAAAGGGTTGTTTTTAAAGTCACTCCACTTCGAAACTTCCTTGCACGTCATCTCTTCCCAGGTGAAGTATTGACTTACTATTATTAGGACTTCAATATATTCCCCCCACAAACATCATCGTACATTAGAGAGTGGAAATGGCTTCTCTACTATCTCATGCTCCACGCAGCACAGCACAAGTTAGGTGCACATAATTGCAGTGAGACCCAATATTTGTGAACAATTGCCTATTAGCATTTTTTTTTTCTTCTTTTAATTAAATTTTTAAATGAAAAGAACTTTGAAAAAAAAAAAAGATGGATTTTTCAGCAATAGAATAGTTGATAACAATTAAGCATATCTACATAAAAGCAAATCAATATCTACTGTTATTTTCGCTAAGTTTGTGTATAATAAACACTATGATCTTTGACTAATACGTGTTTCAGAGAAGTACTTTATAATATCTATTCCAGATTTTTGTTTGACTCTTTTTTCGTGGAACTATGCTGAAATTCTTGCGTGTTTCATGGGATCTATTGTTTATTTTGTTTGCAACTTTTTTTGGCTGGTTAAGCTTTTAAGCGGTTTAAAAAGTTTAAAAAAAAAAAAAAAAAAAAAAGGGTAGATGTGTTTGCCACATGAGAAAAGCCATCATGCAAGATCTTGACTCATATGATCATGGCAGTGAATCACCGGCTCTGTCAAGCATCACTTTTGTTTGGTTGTGTCTTCGTTACGGGAAATAATATATTATTCTCTAGTAATGATTATTCCTTAAATTGAGAATTGCTTATTTCTTTCTAACTATTTCTTAGCAATTGTAATGATTTTTAAATTTAAGATATTTTTAAAAATACAAACTTCTCATTTGCACGTGACTTTTATAAAAATTGAAAAAAAGCTAATCTCTTTGTTTTCATATGTACATAACACTTAACTTTATTATAATTTTAGAACTAAAATGTATGACTAGTAGTAGTTATATTTATATATATATATATATATATATATCTATCTATCTATCTCATACCCTAAGGAAATCTCTTTCAAACTAAATATAAGAGAGGATGTTGACATCTCAAGAGCCAAAAGGGTGGCATGAGCTTCACAGGGCCAGCTCAATGAATTTGGGGCTTTAGGCGAAAACTTTAAGCAGAGCCTTTATTATATTTAATTATAAATTCATATATTTTTTTCAATTAAAATTTATATTTCTTGCTTTTTGAGAGGCAAAATTACTAATTAAGTTTTTGCATTCAAGTTCTGCAAAAACAAAAAAGTGTAAAGAATACAACAAAAGTTAAGCCAAAAAAAGGAATGAAAACCTAGTAGCAAATATAATTCCATGAAGAAGACCAAAGAGGCAAAGGGAAGAGAACAAAAACCGAACTTGAAATGAAGATCTGTGAACACACCAAGTCTATTGCCAACACTAATTGATGAGTAAGCCAACTAAAAATGGTGCTTTTTTTTTATAATCAAGATGGAGAGAGTGAGTGTTTTTTTCTTTTTTCTTTTTCTGCCTTTTGTTAATTGTCTATTATTTCTTTTTTCTGTCTTTTGTAATCTTTTCTTCTACATTTTGTTACTTATATATTGAGAAAATCAGTGTCTCTCTTTCTCTCCCTCTCTACATTTCAAGTAATAAACATGAGTTTTCTTAATGAAATGTGGTACAAAGGAATGATCCAGAGGATACTTGGATGCGGTGATTTTTTTTTTGAGAAAGCTAAAGATTTGGTGATTTGATTAGACTTCATGTTATTTCAGCTTTTTTGCTTTGTGAGAAACAATTAGAAATAACTTGTTTCTTCTCAATTTTCAATTAGAGGCTTAAATAATTTGGTTGGGGCCTTAAATCTTTTGAGCGGGTCTTTTTTTTTTTTTTTTTCAAATGAGAAAGCAACATTATATAATATATTAGTATTATCGGGGGCTCTCTTACAAGTGGGGGCCTTAGGAGGTGACCTAAGTGGCCTATAACTTCAGCCGGCCCTGGAGCTTCACCAAGCTAGTCTTAAATTGCTGTGAAATATCAACACCTACTACTCTACGTTAGTTAGTCTTAAATTGCAAAGCAACACCTACATATCAAGCCAAAGAAAAAATAATATAGAAAAAATTAAATATATTGTTGAACTAAAACCTCACAAGTGACTAGTGATGAGCTTTAGAAAGAAAAAAAAAGATATAATCAGTCACTACTCACTACACCCTAGTGAGATCTGAATCTGATGCTCGATACAATTGCTATAACCACAATTTTGCTCCCCATGAGTCATGACGGAAGGTATTACGCATATAATAGAGACGTATATTATATACAGAGGAGATTTGAAATTAAATCATAACCCACACTACAAACACCCACTCTTCTATTCTATTTTATCACATATATAGATATAGTTTATGGAAAATGCTATACAACGCCATGTTGGTCCTATATCATCATATATAAAACTCTAAAATAAGATGGGCACGGATTCTTAGTGTGATTTGTTGGGAAGATAAAAACCTAAGACTTCTTTAAGTAATTAATATAATATATATAAAGACACATTTTAACTCAAAAGGCCTAAGTCTAATAGATATGTGCTCAATTATGTTATATTAAATATTATTTTACTCAATACCAAAAAGACCACCGCGCATTCTTGGTGCAATTGTCACTTTATAAGTATAAATACTTGTAGGGTGAGGGGAGTAAGAGTCGGGATTCAAGTCTCTAGAAGAGAGCTTTACATACATATACACTTAGATTAGATTAAAGTAGAATTTCTATCTTGTATTAAAAAAAAAAAAAAAAAACCTACGAATTCTTCTCATCATTATTCAATGGGAGACTTCACTCACACGTGTATATTCAACAAGCTCACCCTCACATGTGAGTCTTTACTTCTTTATGGGTTTTCAAGACCTCTCCAAGGGCCATGAATAAGTCCTACTCACTCCCTCTTACTTAATGAGCTTTTTTCTTTACTAGTGCATCATCCATTGGTCTCCACGTGTCAACCCCACATGTCTTTTATCCTCCATGGGAACCTCGCACCTTACCACCATTGGCAATATTACTCCTTTGTTAGGACTTTTCCAATATCGTTTGTGTGGGCTTGCTTGGTGCAATATACCATTACCGCTCCAACTGCGAAAGGGCTTCAAGTACTTGCTTGATGCAATATATCATCCCTGCTCCAACTGCGAAGGGGCTTCAAGTACACATACCTTATTCCCGCTCCAACTGCAAAAGGAACCTCAATGACCTTGCCACCTTTGCCCCACACCACCATAAGCTCTGATACCACTTGTTCAGTGATGGAACTATGTTCAAGAAGAGGGGGGCTGTGGCCCCCCCCAAATTTTTTTAAAATATTAAATAATAGGTATATAATTAATATTTTAGAAAATAAGTCCATAAAAAATTATATTTGCCCCTCTCAAAAAAATTAAATTTGCCCCCTTCAACTTCGAATCCTAGTTCCGTCCCTGCACTTGTTAGAAAGATAAAAACCTTAGAGAGTTTCCTTAAGCAATTAATATTACATATAGAGATATACTTTAACCTAAAAGGCTTAATCTCAATGGGTTTATGCTCAATTATGTTATATTAACTACTAATTTTTCTCATCATTATATAATATGGGACTTGACTCATATATATATATATATATATATACACACACACTTAACATGATTGAGTTTAGTTTATTTTCTTTCAACTAATTTTGCTTTGATAAGAGTACAATATATAAAATAAGCTATAATAATAAAAAGCTAGTCCATAAATAGAAAGTGTATGATGATGACAATGTGAACCGTGTGATTAAGGTTGTGCAGTTGTGATCAGTCTCAATTCGGTGGAGAAACAATGGATTTGGTAGTTAATTAACTTACCTTTTTCTTTTTCTTTTTTGCTGAATTTCAATTAAACCTACCTTGGTTAGTCCATGAAAGTAACCATTTCTAACACCAATCAAAAAAAAAAAAAAAAACAAACAAACAAACAAATAGCATGCCTTTTAGAGTTATCCATTGTGGAAATTAAGTTCTTAAAAAGAGTTACATTCAATGAATGAATATTTAGGATCTGTTTGGATATTGCTTATTTTGTTGAAAATTGAAAACTTATTACTAAAAACACTATAATAAAATAATTTTTAAACTATGAATAGTGCTGTGGGACTCATGGCTAACCTACTTATGCATGTTTTTTAAAGTTTGGCTGGGTCGTGAATAGTATTGTGGAACCCAACCAAAAAAAGCAAAATGCCTAATAATCCTTAGGCAAACGCACGCTTAGATTACTTTTTTTCACATGTGAGTTGACCATGATGTAATTACTTGTGAAATGAATCTAGTTTGTTCAACTGCCATTCATGATTTGAATCACTATATAGTACATGGAAACAAAATTGAAATTGCTTTAATTGGATTGTCCTACACAGCAAAGTCATTTGGCAAAGGATTCATTTAATCAATGAAAGGAGGAGCGAGGTCATTTTCTTTCCACTCACACAAACTATTGTACAAATGAATCATTAGGAATGCCTTTTATAGTTTTATTCACCAAATGACAAAAGAACTAATCCATTTTTATAATTGACTATTATAAGAACACTACAAGAGGGGTTTAATCACACTTGTACACTTCACTATCAAACTTTGGATTGGTTAGTCCTTCGTTGAATTTCCTTTTCCAACGCTTCTGTTCCCCCAACTTTTTCTAGTTCCTGCCATAGCATTAAAGAGAATTGAGTCACGCCTCTATTATGTATTAACCCATCCTTATTTGATTAACAAGTCAATCACATAAACACAAAAGAATTAGAAAGAGAGGTCACCTTTGGGCCCAAGAATAACCCATATGGCACGCCATCAAATTTGTCCGAGTGATGAAGCTATTTTTCCAACCAAAAAAAGAGAAACAATAAGCAAGTGAAAGAAATAAAAGAATTGAAACGCAATGTTTTTATATCATTTGGGAGGGGGGGGGGGGGGGGGGGGGGGGGGGGGGGAAGAGTTTATTACTTGGTGGGCTGAAGCAACTCTTTGTAAATAAGGGACATTAGCGATTGGCCCAACTGGAAATCGACGGTGGACAAGTCCATCATGCACAAACATGTAGGCCATCCCATACATTGTGGGTCCTAAACCCTGTTTTTCAAGTCCCAAAATTCCAAAACATTAAAAAATAAAAAAGTGTAAGTAACCATCAGGGGAACGTGTCAAACAAAGAGAATTGGTGAAAAATTGGATTGGACAGCCTTTTCAAAAAGCCAACTTTTCGTAATTAATAAAGCAAAGTAAGGTAGGCCAATAAGATTTGGCCACGACAAGGATGTTAGAAAGCCAAAATAGAAAACGACGTCGTTGGAATGGAGATATACTCACAAGGCCCAAACAGAGTCCTGGAACCAAACCCTGGTTAGAGAAGCCGTAAAAAATAAGAGCAATTGCTGGAACCGAGTTGATCATGGCGAAAACATCGTTGAGCTCAAAAGGACCCTCCCTTGGTCGGTGATGGGACTGTAATAATAAATCCAAATTAAACCAATCAGCCATGGTCAACATCAATTTTACTAAATACTTTGCAGCTCAACTACTATTTAAAAAAATATAAAAAGTACTGGCTTGAAATTAAACTTTCAGTCTAATTAAATTGATTCAAATGTACGTATTTTTATGTGTTACTTGTAAATTAATCTTATTATTTGCGTGCACTCTAAACAAATCAAGAATCATGCAATATTGGATTCAATTTCTCTTTGAAAATAGTGAACTAGTTAGCTAGACTTTTTTAAGCGATTGACCTCGTGCATAGGCCACAATGAAGCATGCCACAGCGCTCTGTGAGCCCACCTTGCCCAATACTCCATTCCCACCTGAAAATCAAGGACACCCAGAAAACTATGATTAATAATAGTAACATAGATCTTGTTCATTTATTACTGTCAAAAATGTTTTGGGCGTGAGAAAAAAATGAAGAAGAAGAAGAAGATAAGAGACTTACTGCAGCACCCACAGAGAGAGCAAATGTACTGAACATTTCCACTAGTGGAATTTCTCCACCCTAATCATCAAAATTGATTAAGTTATGCCCCATATATTTTAACGAAGAGAAAAGCAAAAAACATATTAAAAAAATAGGTTACCTCCATTTGCAAAGAAAATCTATAATAAACAGACATAGCAGCCATG
Organism: Quercus lobata; assembly: GCF_001633185.2. Taxonomy (NCBI): domain Eukaryota; kingdom Viridiplantae; phylum Streptophyta; class Magnoliopsida; order Fagales; family Fagaceae; genus Quercus; species Quercus lobata. The sequence goes on along the minus strand of NC_044915.1, from coordinate 32,044,787 downwards.
GAAGTGATTCCAAAGCTGGACATGATTGCAGCAACTAGGTACGTATATCTTTCTGATGTTTTCCTCGCTAATCTCTCTGACACAACACGTGAGGTTGTTGTTACCTCGTTCCTTACATCATTATCAACGTATTGGACAGCGTTTTCTTTCTGAACTTGACTAATCTCTGTGTTGATCTCTTCCTTGACCAAGCATGGTCTCAAGCTAAAACTCTTTCTACGGAAAATGGTTGGTGGGGTTGCTTTAAGAAAGTAAGGGAATGATTTAGAAAAGGGATTTGGAACCTGGTAGTAAGTCTTATGTTTGAAACGGTGCGCTATTAAGCTTGAAGTAGTAATCGAAACTCCGGTTGCCATGGGAGTCTTTTATTATTGAAACTATATGGTTTTCTTTGTTTCTCTTACATTAATGGATTCGTTTTTATACAAAACGCACAACGTTGCTGGTCTGGTGATTTTACTAGTGTGCCCTTCTGTTTTGGGACCGCCATGAGGCGAACGAATCTTCACTTTTGTTTGTTTTCCAATATTTTGACAGCCATGACGTTGATTTGTGAGAAAAATTAGCAATCAAACGTAACGGACGACGCAGGGTTCGAGAATCTGTGAAAGCTAGTTTTAATTAACATGGAGAAGTAGCCAGTAACTTCAGTAAGTGGATGCCCTGTACACCAAAAATTATTGAATAATTTAAGAGTATTATAAACGTGTATTATTTATTCTCACATAAATGATGAATCTCATCGTAAATTTAATTAGTGAGATTCACAATTATATGAGAAGGAAGAGTATATATTTATAATACTAAGGAACAAACATTCAATCAATATCTAATAAATCCAGCATATCAAAGTTTTAATGTTTTACTGATAAATCAAAGTTTAACAACTAGTCAAGAATCTGTGCAATTAATGCATGATTTTTTTTACAAAATATAATTTTTTCACTTTTATTATTTGACTAAATATAAAATATAATTATTACTGTAATTATTAATAGACATTTATTATGATTGTGATACATAAAACTATATATTCTAATATTTAAAGAAAATATATAATCAGGTAAGATTTTAATAGAAAATTTAAAAATATATATTTAAAAATAACGTTTAACTTTTGATGGTATAATCTATAATAATATATTCTAATTATACAATTATATTCTAATATTTAAAGAAGATATAATTTGGTAAGATTTTAATAAGACATTTAAATATAAGTGTGGAATCCACTCCATGTAAGAGAGGGGTACATCGTACATATTTAAAGAAGATATAATTTGGTAAGATTTTAATAAGAAATTTAAATATTAGTGTGCATGGGATCTGCTCCATGTAAGAGGGGGTACATCGTACATATTTAAAAATATATAATTTGGTAAGATTTTAATAAAAATTTAAATATAAGTGTAGGGTTCATTCCACGTGAGAGGGGGGATACATACACCAAACACATGGTAAATTTTTCCATAGCCAACGATGTATAGTACTATAGTAATTCTCTTCAAATATTGTACTTTAAAAAAAAATTTTATTTTGACACTTTATTATTTTATTAAATTTTGACACTTTATTTATTATTATTTTTTGAATGAATTTTGACACTTTATTTTAACCCTTCATGAAAATGAATATTTTAAATTATAAAAGGTCAAACAAAAAACTGAAACAAACATGAATATTAAAATCAAAAGGGGGAAATTACAACTTACTCACCTGTGATTTGACTGAAATTTAAGTTACATACCTATGGTTTAAAATTTAACACTTTACCCACTTGAGGTTAGATCAGTTAGATTTATGTAACCAATCTCTGTTAAAAACAAGGCTAAATATGTAATTGTGCTCCACTTTTATGTCTCTCTTCTCCAAAAACATAAAAAACATAAAAATACAATATCAAAAAGAATTCAATGGAACACTTACATCATGAGATTTTAAACCACATTTAGGCAATTTAAATTTCAGTCAAACCTCTGTAAGGTGGTGGGCCTTGTTTGTAATACTAGACTGCTTCCTACTGTACTAGGCCCGAGTTTTCTGGATAAGGGAGTTGAAACCGATCCAACTGGAACCCACCTTGGTCCGGCTTGTGCACAAACTACACCACGTCTGCCAGGCTTTGGTTACATGCGCATGGAAAGTAAAGCCACGATAAAGAAGTTATGACAGACAAATATAATACGGATAACACAAGAAAATACAATTACTACTTTTAGCCACAATAAATAAAAGTGAGCAACAAAAGGCTCTCCATACACAGAATAAACTAAGTGAATGATAAACAGAGTTACCAAAATCAAAGTGTTAGTTTGTCATGCCAAGTAATTCACGGGATTGAAACCAAGAAGGGAAAATCATTCCCTCAACACGAGTAATCTTAGAGAATAAATTAATTGCTTTGAGAGAACAGGCCTAAATGGTCTATGCCCAAATACAGATCTTTTGCCTTTTATAGAGAGTAAGTCTATTAAGGGAGAGAGGAGATCATGTTTGCCATTCTAAACTCTTTGTTTTTCTTTTTCTCTCGTTACTTCTTACTTTTATTTTCTTTTTTTTTTACTTCTTTTCCTTTTCAATGCTTACTTTTGGTTATGGTTTTTCCTAGAAATTCATATTACTGTGATTTTTCGAATCCTCCTTTCAGTGCACAACAAAAGGTCCTTTATATAGAGCCTACCGTAACTGGTATTTACTTTTTTATCCCTTAACTGCCTTTGTCTGGTGTGGGTGTCCTTGCCGATCACTTACTGATCGTCAGTTGTTTAGCCACCACCACTTACCTGTGTTGGCTGCCGCTCCCCTCTACCAGACAAAAAAATGCTATTTTGTTTGTTTGCTTGTCGTGGCTTTTCTACCCATTACAGTGTGTGTGCTCTCTCTCTCTCTCTATCCCTCATGGCATGCACCTAGTGGTTTTAACTCATCCTTACTTCTTTTAGGTGGCATGTCATCCCAACAGGACATTTCCCCCAAAAGAGCCTGAGCAAGAACCCTAGAATATTTTTTTTTCCTCTCCCCACTGCCAGACCATGCTCTCTCTTACCTCTGACCCATGACCCACCACTTCCTATATTGGCTTGGTATAGGCTAGTGGTGCCTGGGTCTTGCACGTGCTTCACCTTTTTCGCCTGTTACTTATGCATTTGCCGTAATCTGGAGATTGGTCTGTACGTTCTGCCGTGCACTTTTGGCTTCTTATGGCATGGGTTGTTTTCCGATCTGCCATTTTTTATGACTTGCTTCTTTTGGAGGTTGGGCCTTGTCGGATCATGGGCCTTCCTTCCCCCGGCCTACTCTGTATTCACTCCGTGGCCTTGTTAGCATTTCCTGCTATACCACTTTACTATTCCTACTGTAATTTTGTTTGACTCAATCCTGCTGGGCCTCTTTGGACTTACTGTTTATTTCCCTCCCAGTGACTCAGTGTGTTCACTAGGCCTTTTCTTACATTGTTTGCAGGCTCCTGTGTCCCATTTCCCTCTTAGGCATCCTTGGCCCATTTGCTTTCCTTGGGTTTCCTCGGCCATTTTCCAATCCCGCTTTCCCATTGGCCTTTACTAACTCTCTTGGGCTTCCCTGGCTCAATTACTTTATACCTCATCCTTGGGGTTGATGGGTCTTCCATTAGCTCCTTACTTTCTTTGCTTGCATTACTTTGGGCCTGCTGTGGCCCCTTCTCGCTTTTCTATATACTGCCCATGGATTTGCTTCTTCTTTCTTTTCGGGTCCATTCAAGCTCGTTTGCTTCCTCAAGACCCACTTTATGAGCCCATGAGCTGTTCATTCCTGCCACTTGGACTCAATGGCTTTTTCTTGCTTGTTAACTTTGGTCTGCCCGTGTTACTGGGCTTTTTCTCTTACTGGGGTTGTCAAAATGAGCCTCAACAACCTCAAGTGGGTGAAGTGTTAAATTTTAAATCACAGATTGACAACTTAAATTTTAGTCAAATCACAGATGGATTAGTTGTAATTTGCAAAATAAGCGGATCTCAAACAGTCCAGTCTGATAATAATTTTGCTTCAATGAAAATGACTTGAAAATGACTTGAGTCAGTTGAGAAGTGTCTTATTTAATTTCATGAGTCCGTCACATGGTAGACGCTGGTCGAAATTAAGGAACACATGGGCCATTCATTGGGGTCATACCCAACCCAAGAAGTGGTTGAAGGCATTGAGTTCGAATAGAATTCTATTCAGAGCCTAAAATATGTGTGATTTCGGCTTATACAGGCCCTCGTTCGATATGGGCCAATACCTTGTATTTCTAGGCCGTGAAAATCCAAAAACAAGAAGTCAAATCAAATGACACAAACTTTTCTGATGTTTATATTCGTCAACTCAATTGCTTATAGAAGTTAGAACAAAAAGTTGGCTTCATCCCCAACTCCAAGCTGAATCCTTTGTTTTGGGCTTTTTCTTATGCATTGCAGTGAAAATATGGCTCAGAATTCTAGATAGTGTGGTTAAAAAATCCCAAATCATGGCCTTAATGATTGTGAAATTACTCAATTAGTGACCTATAATCTTCATGGTTAGTACTAAGTACTAACTCTTTCTATTGTTTTTGCCTACCGATATATATAGTTTTGCACACCTTATGAAACCCATTTACCTTGATGGCTGCTCATAGAAAAACAAAAGTAGAAGAAATAGAAGTGGGTTTCATCTTTCTTATTGCAATTTAGAAACGCTCAGAAGATAATCATGATTAAATGATTTTACTTTTTACCCTTCATCTTTGACCGTTTCCTGTAAAGTAATTGTATAGAGAGAGAAGGCACGATGAGGGAAAATTATTTACCACATGTACGAAGTGTAAAAACTCCATCTAGTATTGGTCTGGGCCCAATAGTCTACTTTTATGGCTCATGTTCGCTAAAGAGGGCGCATATCAATGTCACACAAAGCTGTATCTTGCCCAGTACGATTCTTGTCATCATGTCTACTTTTTTAGTTCTATCTTGCCTAGGTTAATGAGTATTTCAATCAAATTTCATTTCGCTATCTTTATCAATATTTTATCTTCGGGTTAATATAGGAGCTTTAGGGCAACATTATATTCAATACAAACTCCATGGCTTTGAATTAAAATTGCACTCAGAACTTAAGTCAGTACCCTTTCTTTCTTTCCTTTTTTTTTTGTTTTTTTTTGTTTTTTTAGTTGTTGTAGAGAAAAAGGTCAGTCCCCTTTGTAATTTGATGGGAATTTTTTCAAATAAATTTGATGGGACTTAGATATTTAGAAATGTGGTACTTTATATGCCAAGTTATGTGTCACAATCTGCTTCATGCATATAATCTAAAATCTATATATATAAATATGGGTCATGCTAACAAATGTCCTAAGGGCACTCGTTAAGAATCCATTTTAGGAAAATTTTGACATCACTTTTATAGGAAATAAAAAAATCTGTCAAAATATTAATTTTTTTTTTCTCCATAAAAACTTTCTTTAACTGGATTTTTAACAAGTGCCCTTAGGACACTCGTTAGCATTTCCCTATAAATATATATCTAAAAGTTGAAACATAGAGTTTAATGTTGCCACGTTTTTGTTGAGTTACATTAGCGCCGCATCATCAACTTATTTTCAATATTTTCTCTCTCTTTTTAAATTATGGGTCATGCTAACGAATGCCCTTAGGGCAACGGTTAACAATCCATTTTAGGAAATTTTTTACACTACTTTTATGGGAAATGAAAAAAACTGTCAAAACATTAATTGTTTTTTTTTTCCCCATAAAATCTTTTTTTAAATGGATAATTAACTATTGACTTAAGGGCATCCTTTAGCATTTCTCTTAAATTATTTTTCTCCTTATTAATTTGCCATTTTACAATTATACATTCTCCAAAATTTACTTACTTTTACCTTTTTATCTCCCCACTACTCTATACCTTAACCTAATTACAATTTCTCCATCCCTTCATCTTCATTTTATTTTGACTCTTTTTCTCCCCAATTTTTTTACTATAAAAATTTTTATTTTCTATTCCACCCAATCCATATTTTGCTCACACAAAAAGGTAAATACTCTCTCTCTCTCTCTCATAAATTCTTTCTTGCAACTCTATTTTAGATTGATGAATTTTTTTTGTTTCTTTGTTTTTTGTTTTTTTGTTTTGGTGTGTGTGTCTCTACTTTTGGATGATACACTTTGGTGGTGTTTTTTTTGAGTTATTTATCACATGTACTCTCTATCCCTCTTATAGTTTTGGCTTGAGTTAATTTTTAGATATTTTAGAAGTGAGATGATTATGTATTTGAATGTCTCTATAAATTATTTGAGTAATATCAATTATAAATTTGTGATGAGGTTTGGTTATCATGAAAATCTTCTTAAGAGAATGAAAATTTCAAATAATTAATTTTGGAACTCAAAAATTTTAGTTGTTGAAAAAAAAAAAAAAAACCATAACACACTATACACAAGTTTGAATAATATAGATCACTTGAAAAAAAATACTATTTCTATCTTTCATCACAAAAAAATAGAATAATATCAATCAAATGCAACTAAGTTATTTAAAAAAAAAAAAACTCAAAATATTAGAATGATATATTTGTAGAGATGGAGAGATGAAAAATAATCTTAGAAATAATATCTCCATTACATTTTATAGAATAAATCATATATTATACCACGTTACAAAATGGTTGTATATTCTCACGCATTGCGTGAATCTGCGACTAGTTATTAGTAAAAAATGTACTCTAAACCATGTATCACAAGTTGCTTTTATGCATATGGCCTAAAATTATTAAGAAAAAGTTTATCTCTAAACCGATTTTAAGGAAAATTCTTCCAATCCATTATATGGCAATTAATAATATCATTTATGTTTGTTTTTAGTCACATAACTAACATGTCAAAGATGTATGAGTCATCATGTAATGAGTTTGAAAAAAAACCTTCTAGCATAAAACATAGTTCGTTGATGACAAATGAAACGAAAGGAAGAGGAAGAAGCATTTTAACATGGTAGTTAAGTGGCTAGGACATGTTGCAAAGAATATTTGCCATTAATTTGAATGGTCACACACCTACAGCCAAGGGCGGCTCTACCCTTTGTTCAGGGAGTTCAAATGAACCCCTTGACTTCAAGTATATTGGATAGACTAGGCTTAGAGAGTCTTTTGTTATTCGTATGTGTACTCCAACTTTATTCTCTAGTGGATCAATTCACCGCTTAGAGGCCGGCGGAGAGGTTTTTCGCCGAGTTCTTTGATTTCCTCTTTGATAACACGTCTTGGTGTTATCTTGTGGTTGCATCTATCTTCTCTTACTCTTGTGCTTTACTTTTATTGCTTGTTGTTCATGTTTATGCACTAGAGTAGTTCTATCGGTTTATTGTGCTTCATTTACTCTTGTTCCGCACTTAGATAAGTTAGAGTAAAAGCAACCGAGCCATAATTTTTAATTGGGAGTCTAAACAAACTCTTGTGTATGCACACAAATTCAAGCTTTCACTTTACTTATAAATAAGACCCCATTTCCATAAAAAAAAAAAGAATTACCTATTTCTTTCTAACTATTTCTTAGCAATTGTAATGATTTTTAAATTTAAGATATTTTTAAAAATACAAACTTCTCATTTGCACGTGACTTTTATAAAAATTAAAAATTGAAAAAAAGCTAATCTCTTTGTTTTCATATGCATATAACACTTCACTTTATTATAATTTTAGAACTAAAATGTATGAATAGTAGTAGTTATATATATCATACCCTAAGGAAATCTCTTTCAAACTAAATATAAGAGAGGCTGTGGAATGTTGACATCTTGAGAGCCAAAAGGGTGGCATGAGCTTCACCAAGCTAGTCTTAAATTGCTGTGGAATATCGACACCTACTACTCTACGTTAGTTAGTCTTAAATTGCAAAGCAACACCTATATATCAAGCCGAAGAAAAAATAATATAGAAAAAATTAAATATAAAAACGTCACTAGTGAATAGTGATGAGCTTTAGAAAAAAGAAAAAAGAAAAAATCAGTCACTACTCACTAGTGAGATTTGAATCTGATGCTCGATACAATTGCTATAACCACAATTTTGCTCCCCATGAGTCATGACGGAAGGTATTACGCATATAATAGAGACGTATATTATATACGGAGGAGATTTGAAATTAAATCATCACCTACACTACAAACACCCACTCTTCTATTCTATTTTATCACATATATATATATATATATATATATATATATATAGATATAGTTTATGGAAAATGCTATACAGCACCATGTTGGTCCAATATCATCACATATAAAACCCTAAAATAAGATGGGCACGGATTCTTAGTGTGATTTGTTGAAAACATGAGAGTTTCTTTAAGTAATTAATATAATATATAAAAACACACTTTAACCTAAAAAGCCTAAGTTCAATAAATATGTACTCAATTATATTATATTAACTACTATTTTACTCAATGTCAAAAAGTACTTGTAAGGTGTGGGGGGTAAGGGTCGGGATTCAAATCTCCAGGAGGGAACTTTACACACATATACACTTAAGTTAGATTCAAGTAGAATTTCTATCTTGTATGAAAAAAAAAAAAAAAAAAAAAAAAAAAAAAAAAAAAAAAAACCCTACTAATTCTTCTCATCATTATTCAATGGGGGACTTCACTCACACGTGTATATCCAACAATCTTCCCCTCACGTGTGAGTCTTTGCCTCTTTGTGAGTTTCAAGACCTCTCTATAGGCCATGAATAAGTCTTACTCGCTCCCTCTTACTTAATGAGCTTTTTCCTTTACTAGTGCATCATCCATGGGCCTCCATGTGTCAACCCCACATGTCTTTTATCCTCCATGGGAACTTCGCACCTTACCACCATTAGCAATATTACTCCTTTGTTGGGCCTTTTCCAATATCATTTGTGTGGGCTTGCTTAGTGCAATATACCATTCCCACTCCAATTGCGAAAGGGCTTCAAGTACTTGCTTGGTGCAATACATTATCCCCGTTCCAACTGCAATGGGGCTTCAAGTACACACACCCCATTCCCGCTCCGACTATGAAAGAAACCTCGATGACCTTGCCACCTTTGCCCTACACCACCATGAGCTCTGATACCACTTGTTAGGAAGATAAAAACCTTGGAGAACTTCCTTGAGTAATTAATATTACATATAGAAACATACTTTAATCTGAAAGGCTTAATCCCAATGAGTTTATGCTTAATGATTATTAACTACTAATTTTTCTCATCATTATACAATATGAGACTTCACTCATTCCTATATACTTAACAAGATTGAGTTTAGTTTATTTTCTTTCAACTAATTTTGCTTTGGTAAGCGTACAATTACATATTTTATATATTGTACTCTTATCAAAGCAAATAAGCTATAATAATAAAAAGCTAGTCCATAAATAGAAAGCGCACAGTATGATGATGGCAATGTGAACCGTATGATTAAGGTTGTGCGGTTGTGATCAGTCTCAATTCGGTGGAGAAACAATGGATTTGGTAGTTAATTAACTTACCTTTTTCTTTTTCTTTTTCTTTTTTGCTGAATTTCAATTAAACCTACCTTGGTTAGTCCATGAAAGTAATCATTTCTAACACCAATCAAACAACATGCTTTTTAGAGTTATCCATTGTGGAAATTAAGTTTTTAAAAAGAGTCATGAAGGAATATTTAAGATCTGTTTAGATATTGCTTATTTTGCTTAAAATTGAAAATTTATTGCTGAAAACACTATAACAAAATAATTTTTAAATTATGAATAGTGCTGTGGGACCCACGGCTAACCTGCTTATTCACGTTTTTTGAAGTTTGGCTGGGTCGTAAACAGTGCCGTGGGACCCAACCAAAAAACGCTAAACACCTAATAATCCTAAGGCAAACGCACGCTTAGATTACTTTTTTTCACATGCGAGTTGACCATGATGTAATTACTTGTGAAATAAGCTATAATAATAAAAAGCTAGTCCATAAATAGAAAGCGCACAGTATGATGATGGCAATGTGAACCGTATGATTAAGGTTGTGCGGTTGTGATCAGTCTCAATTCGGTGGAGAAACAATGGATTTGGTAGTTAATTAACTTACCTTTTCCTTTTTCTTTTTCTTGTTTGCTGAATTTCAATTAAACCTACCTTGGTTAGTCCATGAAAGTAACCATTTCTAACACCAATCAAACAACATGCTTTTTAGAGTTATCCATTGTGGAAATTAAGTTTTTAAAAAGAGTCATGAAGGAATATTTAAGATCTGTTTAGATACTGCTTATTTTGCTTAAAATTGAAAATTTATTATTGAAAACACTATAACAAAATAATTTTTAAACTATGAATAGTTCCGTGGGACCCACGGCTAACCTGCTTATTCACGTTTTTTGAAGTTTGGCTGGGTCGTAAACAGTGCCGTGGGACCCAACCAAAAAATGCTAAACACCTAATAATCCTTAGGCAAACGCACGCTTAGATTACTTTTTTTCACATGCGAGTTGACCATGATGTAATTACTTGTGAAATAAGCTATAATAATAAAAAGCTAGTCCATAAATAGAAAGCGCACAGTATGATGATGGCAATGTGAACCGTATGATTAAGGTTGTGCGGTTGTGATCAATCTCAATTTGGTGGAGAAACAATGGATTTGGTAGTTAATTAACTTAACTTTTTCTTTTTCTTTTTTGCTGAATTTCAATTAAACCTACCTTGGTTAGTCCATGAAAGTAACCATTTCTAACACCAATCAAACAACATGCTTTTTAGAGTTATCCATTGTGGAAATTAAGTTTTTAAAAAGAGTCATGAAAGAATATTTAAGATCTGTTTAGATACTGCTTATTTTGCTTAAAATTGAAAATTTATTGCTGAAAACACTATAACAAAATAATTTTTAAATTATGAATAGTGCCGTGGGACCCATGGCTAACCTGCTTATTCACGTTTTTTGAAGTTTGGCTGGGTCGTAAACAGTGCCGTGGGACCCAACCAAAAAACGCTAAACACCTAATAATCCTTAGGCAAACGCACGCTTAGATTACATTTTTTCACATGCGAGTTGACCATGATGTAATTACTTGTGAAATAAGCTATAATAATAAAAAGCTAGTCCATAAATAGAAAGCGCACAGTATGATGATTGCAATGTGAACCGTATGATTAAGGTTGTGCGGTTGTGATCAATCTCAATTTGGTGGAGAAACAATGGATTTGGTAGTTAATTAACTTACCTTTTTCTTTTTCTTTTTTGCTGAATTTCAATTAAACCTACCTTGGTTAGTCCATGAAAGTAACCATTTCTAACACCAATCAAACAACATGCTTTTTAGAGTTATCCATTGTGGAAATTAAGTTTTTAAAAAGAGTCATGAAGGAATATTTAAGATCTGTTTAGATACTGCTTATTTTGCTTAAAATTGAAAATTTATTGCTGAAAACACTATAACAAAATAATTTTTAAATTATGAATAGTGCCGTGGGACCCACGGCTAACTTGCTTATTCACGTTTTTTGAAGTTTGGCTGGGTCGTAAACAGTGCCGTGGGACCCAACCAAAAAACGCTAAACACCTAATAATCCTTAGGCAAACGCACGCTTAGATTACTTTTTTTCACATGCAAGTTGACCATGATGTAATTACTTGTGAAATGAATCTAGTTTGTTCAATTGCCATTCATGATGTGAATCACTATATAGTACATCGAAACAAAATTGAAATTGCTTTAATTTGATTGTCCTACAAAGCAAAGTCATTTTGCAAAGGATTCACTTAATCAATGAAAGGAGGAGCGAGGACATTTTCCACTCACCCAAACTATTGTACAAATGAATCATTAGGAATGCCTTTTTATAGTTTTATTCACCAAATGACAAAAGAACTAATCCATTTTTATAATTGACTATTATAAGATCACTACAAGAGGGGTTTAATCACACTGCTACACTTCACTATCAAACTTTGGATTGGTTAGTCCTTCGTTGAATTTCCTTTTCTAACGCTTCTGTTCCCCCAACTTTTTCTAGTTCCTGCCATAGCATAAAGGAGAATTTAGTCACGCCTCTATTAAGTATTAACCCATCCTTATTTTGATTAACAAGTCAACCACATAAACACAAAAGAATTAGAAAGAGAGGTCACCTTTGGGCCCAAGAATAACCCATATGGCACACCATCAAATTTGTCCGAGTGATGAAGCTATTTTTCCAACCAAAAAAAGAGAAACAATGAGCAAGTGAAAGAAAGAAAAGAATTGAAAAGCAATGTTTTTATATCATTTGGGGGGAAAAAAAGTTTATTACTTGGTGGGCTAAAGCAACTCTTTGTAAATAAGGGACATTAGCGATTGGCCCAACTGGAAATCGACGGTGGACAAGTCCATCATGCACAAACATGTAGGCCAACCCATACATTGTGAGTCCTAAACCCTGTTTTTCAAGTCCCAAAATTCCAAAACATTAAAAAATAAAAAAGTGTAAGTAACTATAAGGGGAACGTGTCAAACAAAGAGAAGTGGTGAAACATTGGATTGGACAGTCTTTTCAAAAAGCCAACTTTTCGTAATTAATAAAGCAAAGTAAGGTAGGCCAATAAGATTTGGCCACGACAAGGATTTTAGAAACCCAAAATAGAAAACGACGTCATTGGAAGGGAGATACACTCACAAGGCCCAAACAGAGTCCTGGAACCAAACCCTGGTTAGAGAAGCCGTAAAAAATAAGAGCAATTGCTGGAACCGAGTTGATCATGGCGAAAACATCGTTGAGCTCAAAAGGACCCTCCCTTGGTCGGTGATGGGACTGTAATAATGAAGCCAAATTAACCAAATCAGCCATGGTCAACATCAATTTTACTAAATACTTTGCAGCTCAACTACAATTTAAAAAAATAAAAAAAAGTACTGGCTTGAAATTAAACTTTCAGTCTAATTAAATTGATTCAAATGTACGTATTTTTATGTGTTACTTGTAAATTAATCTTATTATTCGCGTGCACTCTAAACAAATCAAGAATCATGCAATGATTGGATTCAATTTCTCTTTGAAACTAGTGAACTAGCTAGCTAGACTTTTTTAAGCGATTGACCTCGTGCATAGGCCACAATGAAGCATGCCACAGCGCTCTGTGAGCCCACCTTAGCCAATACTCCATTCCCACCTGAAAAATCAAGGACACCCAGAAAACTATGATTAATAATATTATCATAGATCTTGTTCATTTATTACTGTCAAAAATGTTTTGGGCGTGAGAAAAAAATGAAGAAGAAGAAGAAGAAGATCAGAGACTTACTGCAGCACCCACAGAGAGAGCAAATGTACTGAACATTTCCACTAGTGGAATTTCTCCACCCTAATCATCAGAATTGATTAAGTTAAGCCCCATATATTTAAACGAAGAGAAAAGCAAAAAACATATATATAAAAAATGGGTTACCTCCATTTGCAAAGAAAATCTATAATATACAGACATAGCAGCCATGGAAGTGATTCCAAAGCTGGACATGATTGCAGAAACTAGGTACGTATATCTTTCTGATGTTTTCCTCGATAATCTCTCTGACACAACCCGTGAGGTTGTTGTTACCTCGTTCCTTATATCATTATCAACGTATTGGACTGCGTTTTCTTTCTGAACTTGACTAATCTCTGTGTTGATCTCTTCCTTGACGAAGCATAGTCTCAAGCTAAAACTCTTTCTACGGAAAAGGGTTGGTGGGGTTGCTTTAATGGCCTGTTTGGATGGAGGGGGGAAGGAGGGGGAGTAGAGGAGAGTAGAGTAGAATTGGCTAAAAATAAGCTAATTTTGTACTAAATCTACTCTACTCTACTCTCCCTTCTTCTCTCTCAATCCAAACGGACCATAAGAGAGTATGGGAATGATTTAGAAAAGGGATTTGGAACCTGGTAGTAAGTCTTATGTTTGAAACGGTGCGCTATTAAGCTTGAAGTAGTAATCGAAACTCCGGTTGCCATGGGAGTCTTTTATTATTGAAACTATATGGTTTTCTTTGTTTCTCTTACATTAATGGATACGTTTTTATACAAAACGCACAACGTTGCTGGTCTGGTAATTTTACTAGTGTGCCCTTCTGTTTTGGGACCGCCATGAGGTGAACGAATCTTCATTTTTGTTTGTTTTCCAATATTTTGACCGCCATGGCGTTGATTTGTGAGAAAAATTAGCAATCAAACGTAAGGGACGACGCAGGGTTCGAGAATCTGTGAAAGTTTTAATTAACATGGAGAAGTAGCCAGTAACTACAGGAAGTGGACATATAGAATACATGCCATGTAAAGATTACACCAAAAAATTATTAAATACTCCGAGAATGTTATAAATGTGTATTATTTATTCTCACATAAATTATGAGTTTCATTATAAATTTAACTAGTCGCTAACCCGTGCGATGCACGGGATAGTTAAACAAAATTTATACACATTTACCTTTATTGGTACAATCATTTGAAAATAATTCTAACTAATACCCAAATGTAAGAGACACATTGACTTACTATTTAAAGTAGTCTTCTGAAGAATTTACACATATTGTGCAATTGAGCCTTAAAATTTAATTCCTGAACACCGCAACTCCATAAAATTCATACTAATAATAATATTTTATGATTGCACAGACTATTTTTTTAGAGTGGTTGATCTCAACATTGGCGTGCATTTAATCTTTCACTAAAAGCAAAGGGAAGTAGATCATGTGCATACATCTTTATGAGCAATTTTTGGCAGTCAGGTGTAACAAACGTGTAACCATTTTGTCCTATTCCTACCATCTAAGAACATATCCTCTCTTATAAGTTGATGATGCCAAGTTTTAACATATCCTCTCCTTTTTTTTTTCTTTTTTTTTTCCCCCAAAGAAATAAAAGGACTTTAAAGACATGTCCAATTTGTTAAAATGCAAGTGCTTCAAGCCATAGAAAGATTTAATGAAAATTGCAACTCCATGAATTGAATTTGCAAATGGTATTAACTATTGGCTATTAATGCGATTATTAAGCCGTACCACATTGAACATGTTTCTCTATCAAAATATATAAACAAACTAACCTTAGAAAAGCTTAACTTTATAAGCTAAAATTTATACCGTGAGTTATAGATCTTGAATGCTATACCGTGCATTTAGGGCTTCCTACATCTGGAGAAAGAAAGTTTGCAGAAACCAAAGAAAATCTCTCTATAGTTTAAGAAAC
Organism: Quercus lobata; assembly: GCF_001633185.2. Classification (NCBI taxonomy): domain Eukaryota; kingdom Viridiplantae; phylum Streptophyta; class Magnoliopsida; order Fagales; family Fagaceae; genus Quercus; species Quercus lobata. The sequence goes on along the minus strand of NC_044915.1, from coordinate 32,029,609 downwards.
ATAATATACTAAAATCAAAGAGAGAATTTTCGGAGGACAAAACAATATAGATAATTTAAAAGAATTTTGGTTTAATTCCTAAACACCGCAACTCCATAAAATTCATACTAATAATAATATTTTATGATAGCACAGTTAGAATTTTGGTTTAATTCTTGAACACTGAATTGGAAATTTATTATATGAGTATTCAATGGTGAACAAAGTACTATGTATTAATTAATATATAAACAAAACTAACCTTACAAAAGTTGAACTTTATAAACTAAAATCTATACCGTACATTGTAGATCTTGAATGCTATACCGTGCGTTTAGGGCTTCCTACGTCTGGAGAGAGAGAGTTTGCAGAAACCATGGCTTTATATTTCTTAACTTAAGAGGGGTAAGGTTGCTAGGATTTTGAGGAGTTATAATGTTTTTATTTTGAGAGTTTGCAGAAACCGTGGTTTTATATTTCTTAACTTGAGAGAGGGGTAAGGTTGCTAGGGTTTTGAGGAGTTATAATGTTTTTGTTTTTATTTTTTATTTTTTAAATATTGTGTTGATGTGGAAAATTGTGGTGTCTGCAAATGTTTCGGTTTTATATATATATATATATATATATATATATAGATTAGTGAGATTCACAATTATATGAGAGGAGAGAGTATACATTTATAGTATTCAAGAACAAACACTCAATCAATATCTAGTAAATCCAGCGTATCAAAGTTTTAATTTTTTACTGATTAATCAAAGTTTTAACAGCTAGTCAAGAATCTGTGCAATTAATGCATGACTTGTTTAACAAAATATAAAATTTTCACTTTTATTATTTGACTAAATATAAAATTTAATTATTATTGTAATTATTAATAGACATTAATTATGATTGTGATACATAAAACTATATATTCTAATATTTAAAGAAAATATATAATCTGGTAAGATTTTATTAGAAAATTTAAATATAAATATAATTTAAAAATAACATTTAACTTTTGATGGTATAATCTATAATAATATATTATAATTATACAATTATATTCTAATATTTAAAGAAGATATAATTTGGTAAATTTTAATAAGAAATTTAAATATTAGTGTGCATGGGATCTACTCCATGTAAGAGGGGTGTACATCATACATATTTAAAAATATATAATTTCGTAAGATTTTAATAAAAATTTAAATATAAGTGTATGGTTCACTCCATGTAAGAGGGAGGATACATATACCAAACACATGGTAAATTTTTCTATAGCCAGCAGAGTATAGTATTATAGTAGTTTGCTTCAAATATTGTACTTTTTTTTTTACACTTTATTTTTGTATTAAATTTTGACACTTTATTTATTATTATCTTTTGAATGAATTTTGATACTTTATTTTAACCCTTCATGAAAATGAATATTTTAAATTATAAAAGGTCAAACGAAAAACTGAAACAAACATGAATATTAAAATAAAAAAATGGGAAATTACTACTTACCCACATGTGATTTGACTGAAATTTAAGTTACCTACATGTGGTTTGAAATTTGACATTTTACTCACTTAAGGTTAGATCAGTTAGATTTCTGTAACCAACCTCTGTTAAAAACAAAGCTAAATATGCAATTTTGCTCCACTTTTATGTCTCTCTTCTCCAAAAACACAAAAAACATAAAAATAAAAGATCAAATAAGATCAAAAAGAATCCAATGGAACACTTGCATCCTGAGATTTTAAACTACAGGTAAACAATTTAAATTTCGGTCAAACCTCAGGTAGGTGAAGTGTCAAATTTTAAACCACGGGTAGGCAACTTAAATTTTAGCCAAATAACAGGTGGGTTAGTTGTAATTTGTACAATAAAAAGTTTAAAACATAAAGGACAGATATGAAAACAAATACTCCTTCCGTCCTAGTTTATTTGTCCTCTATTCCATTTTGGGATGTCCCAAAATACTGTCATGTTTCTAAAAATAAAAATTATTAATTTACTAATATTCCTATTATACCCCTACTTTATTTTCAAAACTATTTGAAAAGAAAACTAACAAATATTTAAAAAATCAATCTAATTGGGGCTCATGTTTCTAAAAATAAAAGTCATTAATTTACTAATATTTCTATTATACCCCTACTTTATTTTCAAAACTATTTGAAAAGAAAACTAACAAATATTTAATAAATCAATCTAACTGAGACACCTTTTTAATTGCATCATCAAGAATAATTCTTTTAAAAAAAAGCTAATAAATTTATTTAAGAGTAGTGTAGTTGCACGATTTTCCTGGCCCAAATTCGATTGATCAGGCCCTGGCCCAAAGCACAACCCACAATAAATATTTGTAGAGGATGGGTCAAAGAACTTGGTCTCAGTGAGTCTATTCGGTCTGATACATGGACAGCATTGTTGCAGAAAATAAAAACACCAGAATAGATCTCTCACGTATAAGTTTATTTCTTTAGTTCCTCATACAGAATTTTTCGTCCCCTTCTCTAAGGGACTCCACTACATTATATAGTTCCCTTCTCTCATCTCAACCCTACACTTGTTGACTATCTAAGCACCTACTTGAGTGGTTGTCCCATCAGACGCCTTCATCTCTCCCCATGTGAGTTGCAGAGGCCAAGGCGGTACTGTTCAGGGGTCATTTCCTCATTAATGCGGCCAAGAGGGTGGTTGGGGCGCAATTAATGTGGTGGTAGCTCTCCATGGGATATTTTGGATTTTATTCATTTTATATGTTGGGAGGATGAACTGAAGTGGCTGGGGAGAGTTCCTCGTCTGGGCTTCGTGATGTCCGAGGAGGAGTTTCTCCTCGGACAGGTTTCCTTGGCGTTTATTGGGATTGAGTAATGCTTCATGCGTGGTTTCTCTTCGGACAGGACGCTCCTCGGACGGGCCTGAATTAGGAATAGCCCATTATTTCTGGGCCGGGCCCCACAATAGCCCCTTAAAACTCCGGTTTCTATCTCTGTTCGAGGATAAAAACGGGGTTTTGACGTTTGGGAGAGGGTGGAAATAAGGAGAGCGTGTGGCGCACGTGCGGACCGTTACTTCTGACGCGCTGCAATTTACGAGGCGTGGCCATTAACTTCTGGAGGCGTTATGTTCCCTCATCCAACGGTGTGGCGTAGATCGAACGGCTATCGTTTTTTCTTGTATTTTCAGGTAGGAGTGACCTTTTCTCTCTCCTCCTGGCTATATAAGACGTCATAGGGGTTCAGTTTCTTCTTTTATCTGCATTTCATAAACCTTAGAGGTTTCCAGAGATCTCCATCGAACCCCAGAGATACACGAACACTTGCGTCCGTTACGCCATCGTAGCCGTTTTTGTGAAGCGTTTCGTCCACGAGAGATTCCCAGGCGTCTCATTGAACGTTTTGTGAAGGTACCAGTACATTTCGTTCATCTTGCTGTTTCAATTTCCTCCTCGGACTCTACTTTTTTTTTTCTGAGTCTTTACTTTTGTTCCCCGGTTAAGTCCAGATGGGTAGATTTGAGAAGTTAGTAAACACCCCAGCCGCTATGGAGGCCTTTAGGGCTAAATATCACATTCCCCCAGGGGTTGGGCTACGGTACTGTCCTCTTGAAGGAATATTGACAGATAGGCGTGAGGGAGAAGTCGTTATCCCCATGATTGCTTTCATAGAGGGAGGGATGACACTTCCCATGCGTAGGATCACAAGAGAATACTTGTTCAACCATAGGTTGACGCCGTATCAATGTGCCCCGAATATGTTCAAGATACTAGGCTATGTAGATGTCTTAGACGAGCGGATGAATCTAGGCCTTACTTGGCATGATGTGGCCTATCTGTACGAATGTCACCGCCTCGGGGATGAGGGGTATTATCTTAAATCCCGGAACGAGGATGTTAGGTTGATCTCTTGTCTCCCAATATCCAATAAGACCGTGAAGAATGACTTCCTGATTGCCTCTGGGGAGTGGTTCGACGGTATTCATTGTCCAACTCGGGCAGGAAACCCAGGTGCGGCGTTTTTAGGATCGATCCTTTTTTGGGAAAGGATTTAGTATTGAGGGTTTATTTTTCTTGCTTTCTTTGTAATTGGAAAACTTTGTGAACTAACCCCGCTTTCCTTGATTGCTTGCAGATAAAGTTCACGTCGCTCCTCGGCTAAACTTTGTGAACGTGCCAGCGTTGAACTACCTTCTTAGATCAGAGATTTACGTTTCCGAGGACGGACAGTTGCGTGCGGCCCATCTGGTTCTGGGCTATCAACCTCTGAGCAGCTCTTTCCAGGCTATCGGTCACGCTATAAGGGCGAGCAGTCCGAGGTTGGCTAGGATTGACGTGTCCAGGGACGGGTTCCTAGCTGAACACGATCTGCCACCAGTTGTGCTGCCCGGTGTTAGGAATCCCTACTTAGCAGAGCAGTTACCTCCGCCAAACGAGCCTGGTGCTGCTGCTCAGGCTGAAGAGGAGGCCGAATCGTCTCGTCTTTCCCTTGAAGAAGAGATAGACGAGTTTTATTTTGAGGAGGAAGTTCAGCAGACCCCCTTGGTGGAGTCTTCCGATCCCGAAGGAGAGCGGGACCGACATTCTGCAGTGGGTGTTCCTTCCGTCGTTATCTGTTTGGACGATACTTCGGACGAAGAGATAGAGCCCATGGCAGGAAAAGGAAAAACTCTTAAGGAGTTGATGGCCTCCCGAGGGAAAGGCCAGTCGTCGAAAGGACAGTCCTCGAAGGCACCAACTCCACCATAGGGCAAGACCCTCCCTCCTGTGGCCCCCACGGACACCTCAGATCTTGGCCTTAAGGTTAATCCGGACTTAAAGAAGAAAAGGCCGGCCTACACTCCTGAGGAGGGCGAGGTGGTTGCCCAGCCGACCAAGCAGCAAAAAACCACTCGCGCGCCAAGGAGCAGAAGGGGCAACTCCTCGGAGAGTCGGGACGAGGAGAATCTTGCGGAGGTACGTGCTACCCCGCGTGTATGGGGCCCCAGATTGGAGCTGGATGGGGTGGCCATTCCCTACAATGTTTCGATCCGAGAGTACAATCGAGGCCGGGCGGGGTACGTGGCCAAGGCCTTAGAGCAGCCCCTACTCCTTCCTCGAGATATAGAGGCTTATAGGCGGTTCTCTCAGCCCGAGATCTTCCTATCCCTTAAAAGGGATCTCGCGATGGTAAGTAATCCTTTTACTGTTTCATTAATTTATTTGACCTTAGATTACAGCAATCTTGTTTCGTTTGTAGATTACCCAGCAGGTATTCGTGGCTGAGGAATTTTGCCGTGGTAACAGTAGTCGGGCTGAGGTCGAGAACCAGGCGCGAGCGGAGGCGGAGAAAACCTTGGGGTCCCTTCAGCACGATTACGCTGAACTCATGGATAAGTTCAAGGAGTCGGAGAACCGGCGCAAATCTGCAGAGGCTGGTTTGAAGAGTGCTGAGGCCCAGGTGGAGGACCAGCGCAAGGAGCTGTTCTCGACCCAGATTAACCTTGCGACCGAGAAACAGGCAGTGCAGGATCTCAAGACCGCTCTGCAAAGGGTCGAGGATGAGCTGCGACGGGTCAGAGAGGAGGCCCAACTGATCCGAGAGGCCACAGAGGCTGAGAAGAGTGCCGCTCGCCAGCTCGGGGCCGAGGAGACGGAGGCTAGGCTATCCGAGGAGATCCCCGAGGTATGCCGGGAGTATTGCGATATCTCATGGTCTCGTGCCCTCGACGCTGCAGGAGTTCCTGCTGACTCGGCGCTGAGACTGCCCGAGAGCATTTTATATCCTAAGGAGATCCGAGCGCAACCTGATGGTGTCCAAGCTGCCTCTGAGCAGGATCTGGTGGTGCCTGGCGCCGCACCTGTGCCTGATATGGCGAAAGATCATGCTACGGACTCTTCCATAGAGGTTCCTCCCCCTCAGCCCGGGTCAAAAGAAGATCCTCCTGCCCAGGCTTAGCTCTTTGTGTTTTTCTCTCTTTTATTTTCTTTTTTCTTTTTTTTTTTGGAAAATGAGAGTCGTCCTATATTTTTTTTTATCCTTTTGTACGGACCTCTCTTTCTAATGTACTCGGAGTACTAATATAAAACGTTCGTTTTGCTTACTACGGGTGTATGCCAGTAACGCTCTTTTTTTCTTTTTCTTTTTTTTCTTTAAACATTCGCAACGATGTAGATACAAGTAAACGGTCAAGATAAAATGGGTTTTTGGGCTGCGCATCTGAGGGTTGCGATGGTGCCAGACTGCGCGCACGTATTAAAATGGTTTCCTTTAAGTAATGATCTCCCAATCTACCATAAGCAATAATTTCCCTCAAGTCTGTGGTCCGAGGAGCCATGCAGGACTTGGGTTCTGTTTAAAACTATGAATAGTTGCCTTAAGTATTAATTTCCCCTTAGTCTGTGGTCCGTGGAGTCATGCAGGACTAGGTTCTGTTTAAAACTTATGAGTAATAATTTCCCCCAAGTCTGTGGTCCGAGGAGCCATGCAGGACTTGGGTTCTGTTTAAAACTATGAATAGTTGCCTTAAGTATTAATTTCCCCTTAGTCTGTGGTCCGTGGAGCCATGCAGGACTAGGTTCTGTTTAAAACTTATGAGTAATAATTTCCCCCAAGTCTGTGTCCGAGGAGCCATGCAGGACTTGGGTTCTGTTTAAAACTATGAATAGTTGCCTTAAGTATTAATTTCCCCTTAGTCTGTGGTCCGTGGAGCCATGCAGGACTAGGTTCTGTTGGAGTAATAATTAAGTCTGTGGTCCGAGGAGCCATGTAGGACTTGGGTTCTGTTTAAAACTATGAATAGTTGTCAGTAGCCCAGCAAGCAGCGGATAATCATGAAAGAAAACGTGTGCTAAGCCATTCTCATTAATAATAATATCTTCTGAGATTATTTACATTCCATGGTCGAGGTACAGCTTTTTCATCTAAATCTTCTAGGTAGTAGGCGTCTATTCCGGCCACGGATGTGACACGGTATGGTCCCTCCCAATTGGGCCCCAACTTGCCCCAAGAGGGGTTCTTTGCGCTGCCAAGAATCTTCCTCATTACGAGATCACCTGACCCAGAGGCCGCGGTTTGACGTTAGCATCATACCCTTGTCTCAGCTTCTGGTGATAATAGGCCACGTGAATCATCGCATTTTCCCTTCTTTCTTCGGCTAGGTCCAGACTCCGTTCCAATAACTTGTCGTTATCGCTTGGGGTAAACGATCTAGACCTTAGTGTGGGAAAGTTGTTCTCAATCGGGAGCACGGCCTCAACCCCGTAAGTCATCGAGAAGGGGGTTTCACCGGTCGATCGTCGCGGCGTCGTCCGATAAGTCCATAAGACATGGGGGAGTTCTTCTACCCATCTCCCCTTTGCCTCGTCCAACCTCTTCTTCAGTCCGTTCACTATGACCTTGTTCACGGCTTCGACCTGTCCATTTCCCTAAGGGTAGGCGGGGGTGGAATATCGGTTGATGATTCCAAACTCGCGGCAATACTCCCTAAAGTTTTTACTGTCGAACTGCAGACCATTGTCGGAAATGAGTGTACGCGGGGTCCCGAAGCGGGTGATGATGTTCTTCCAGATGAATTTTTGGGCGTCCACGTCCCTAATGTTGGCCAATGGTTCAGCCTCCACCCATTTAGTGAAGTAGTCCGTTCCGACTATTATGTATCGCTTGTTTCCTGCGGCCTTAGGGAAGGGTCCAACTAGATCAAGGCCCCACTGTGCGAACGGCCATGGACTCGAGAGGGGGTTGAGAACTCCTCCGGGTTGGTGGATATTCGGGGCGAATCTTTGGCACTGATCGCATTTCTTAGCGTATTCTTGGGCCTCTCTCTGCATGTTCGGCCACCAGTACCCCTGGGTAAGTGCCCTGTGCGCCAGCGATCTCCCTCCGGTATGACTTCCACAAATCCCTTCGTGTAACTCCTCAAGCAGAGATTCGGATTCTTCTGGGTGTACGCAGAGTAGGTACGGTCCAGAATAGGAGTGCCGATATAGTTTGTGGTCCTTTGACAGCCAAAACCGAGGAGCATTCCTTCGTATCTTCTCGGCTTCCAATTTTTCTTCCAGCAAGACGTCGTTTTGAAGGAAGTTCTTTATGGGATCCATCCAGCTGTGACTCTTTCTGATCTGATGGACTCTGGCAGGGCCTCTACTGATGGGACTTGCCTGGGTTAGATCTTCAACCAGGATCACTCGCGGCAGATTATGTGCCGAGGACGTGGCGAGAGTGGCCAGCGAGTCCGCATGAGTGTTGACACTCCTGGAAATGTGTGTCAGATTGAAGGACTCAAAATTCGTCTGTAGCCGCTTGACTTGTCCCAGATACTCTTGCATCCTATTATCTCGGGCTTCCAGCTCACCCATCACCTGTCCGACTACCAGTCTGGAGTCCGAGAACGCTTCTATTATTCTTTCGCCCAACCTTTGAACTATCGTCATCCCTTGAAGTAAGGCTTCGTATTCGGCTTCATTGTTCGTAGTCGAGAATCCGAGCCTTAATGATTTTTCAATGGCAGCACCGTCCGGGGATATTAAAACTATCCCAACTCCTGACCCTCTCTGGTTGGTTGCGCCATCTGCGTAGACCTTCCAATGCGTGTTCCTCCCTGTGGAAATTGCACCAACCGACTTCCCATCCATGTCCCTCTTCTCGGTTATTGTTTCTATGGAGGGCTCAGCAAACTCCGCTACCAAGTCTGCGAGGACTTGCCCTTTGATGGAGGATCTGGGCATATATTTTATATCAAAGGCTCCCAAGAGCGCACTCCACATGGCGATCCTTCCTGTATAGTCAGCGCTTCGAAGCACTGCTCGGAGGGGAAGCTGAGTCAGAACGATGACCGTGTGCGCCTGAAAGTAATGAGGAAGTTTTCGGGTTGCATGCACTATTGCCAGAATTGCCTTTTCTAAAGGTAGGTATCGCACCTCGGCCTCATGTAGTGATTTGCTCACATAGTACACCGGTCGCTGCACCCCATTATCATCCCGTATTAGTACCAGGCTTACAGCGTGGGGAGCTACGGCGATGTAGGCAAACAGCACCTCATCTGCCTCAGGGCTGGACATGATGGGTGGTCAGGACAGGTAGTCTTTAAGTTGCTGGAAAGCCTGAACGCAATCCTCCGACCATGCAAACTCTTTCCACTTGTTTATCAGGAGGTAGAAAGGCCGACATCGATCTGCCGATCTCGATATGAACCGGTTCAATGCCGCAATCATACCAGTGAGCTTCTGTACTTCCTTCGGATTCCGAGGAGCCTGTAGGCTGTTAATGGCTTTGATTTGATCGGGACTTACTTCTATTCCCCTGTGGGTAACCATATACCCTAGGAATTTCTCAGACCCGACCCCGAATGAACATTTGGAGGCATTCAGTCGCAACCGGTGCTCCCTTAATATGGTGAAGATTGTTCCGAGGTCCTTCACGTGCTCGGACGCCCTTCTACTCTTGACGACCATATCATCTATATAAACCTCAATGATCTTGCCCAGTTGTGGTTCAAACATCCGAGTCATCATTCTTTGGTAGGTTGAGCCTGCGTTCTTTAGCCCAAACGGCATCACCTTGTAATGATAGTTTCCGATGGGCGTCATGAAAGCCGTTTTCTCTTGGTCCTCTAGCGCAAGGGGTATCTGATGATAGCCTTGGAAGGCATCCAGGAAGCTCATTCGAGGGTGCCCCACGGTTGCATCCACCAATCGATGAATTCGGGGTAGGGGGAATGGGTCCTTTGGGCATGCCTTGTTCAGGTCCGTGAAGTCTACGCAGACCCTCCATTTCCCTGTCTTCTTCTTTACCACCACAGTGTTTGCCAGCCACTCTGGGTAAAAGACCTCTTTGATAGCCCCCGCTCTTTTTAGCTTTGCCACTTCGTCTTTTACGGCACTGGCATGTTCCTTTGAAGGGCGTCGGGGTGGCTGCTTCTTCGGAGTGGAGGAGGGGTTGACGTTCAGGTGGTGACAAATAAGGCTAGGATCGACGCCCGGGGCGTCGTAGGCGTCCCATGCGAACACGTCGACATTTTCTCTAAGAAATCCGACGAGTTCCTCCTTTTCTTGAGAGGGCAATTCCGAGCCGACCAGAAAGAACTTCTCCGGGTCGTCATTGACAGCGATTTTATCTAAACTTTCACACCCTATCTCCTCGGCCAGTCCGTCGTCTTGCTCTGCCGAGGCGGCTGATTGCTATAAACTTTCAGGGGCCGAGGACTCGGCATGGGGCCGATGTAAGACGGCAGCCACCATACACTGCCTGGCGGCGGCCACCATACACTGCCTGGATACGGACTGATCTCCTCGGATCTCTTTCACCTTCTGATGAAGTGTGGAGGTTACGGCTTCCAGGGCGTGGATCCATGGCCTGGCGACTATCGCGGTGTAGGGTGAGTAAGCGTCGACGACGATAAAATTCACTTCCACCACCTCCGCCCCAGTCTGTACGGGTAGTAGGATTTGTCCTTTTGGCGTAACCATTCTTCCCTCGAAGCTAAGAAGGGGGGAGTCATAAACTGTCAAATCTTCTGGCTTCAGGTTCAGCCCCTTGTATAGATCAGGGTACATTATCTCTACTGCACTTCCCGAATCCACCAACACCCTTTTCACGTCAAAGCCCCCAATCCTCAGAGTGACCACCAAGGCATCATCGTAAGGTTGAATAGTTCCTCTCTTATCCTCATCCGAGAACCCCAGTATCAAAGAGCTTCCCTTTTTTGACCTTTTGTATTCCCTCTGCCTGCTCCCGAAGGGGAGCCGATCAACAGCTAACACCCTGGGGATGGGTGGTCCCGTTCTTCCTGGTGCAGCGAAGATGACATGTATCGTCCCGGTGGGTGGTCTTAAGGTCACGTCCTTTCGAGGCTCTTGTGTTGCTTGGCCGGTGTGGCCACTCGACGGGTGCAGCAGGTGACGTAACTTTCCTTCTCGGACCAACTGATCCAGATGATTCCACAGATTCCTGCAGTCCTCAGTAGTGTGCCCATGGTCTTGATGATAGTGGCAGTACAGGTTCTGGTTACGTTTGGAAGGTTCTCCAGCCATCTTTCCCGGCCACCTGAAATAGGGTTCATCTCTTACTTTCTCCAGTACCTGTTGTACGGGCTCTCTGAATATGGCATTCACTGTTTGCGGGTTACTCTGCCCAGCCTGTCGCGAAAAATCTCTCCTCGGCTGACCATGATTGTGCCGTTCCGACCTGAAATCATTTGCTTTGGGGTGGATAACCTTCTCCTTCCCCCTCCCTTGCAGCTGATCTTCCTCCACTCTTTTGTACTTGTCTATCCTATCCCTCAACTGATCAACGTTGGCAACCGGTTTACCAGTGAGGGATTTCCTTAAGCCATGGTCGGTGGGGAGGCCGCTTTTGAATGTGCTGATAGCGACAGCATCGTGGTTATCATCCAGGTCATTATATACTTCCCAGTATCTATCGGAGTATGCTTTCAGAGTCTCTCCCTCGTGCATGGACAAGGACAATAGCGAACCGAGGGGCTTGGGGACTCTGGTGTTGGTGATAAAGCGAGAGCAGAAATCCCGAGTGAGCTGCTTGTAAGAGCTTATGGAATTTGTCTTCAGGCCGTTGAACCACCTCATCGCCATTGATCCCAAGCTGGACGGGAAGATTTTACACATAAGGGCCTCATTTTGCGAGTAGATCGCCATCTTTTGGTTAAATTGACTCACATGCTCTACCGGGTCTGATCGACCGCTATAAATGGCGAATGCTGGTTGGTTGAACCGTCGAGGTAGCTCAGCCCCTTCAATTCTATACGTGAAGGGGGACCTTGAAACCTGATCCAACGCCTTCTTCATGGCGTCGTTTCCCGAACCCTTACTAGATGCGCTCTCATACTTCCGCACAGGGCGTGGTTCCTTTTCGTAGGTAAAGGTTTCACTTGGGGGGGTCCTTGACCTCCGTCAGTAACTCACATCCTCCGCATTAGAGGACTTGTCTGAGTCTGAAGGAGATCGCCTTCGCTGTGCTCGTCGTAGCTTCCTCTTCAGATCATCTATCTCTCGCTGCATGGCCTGGTGACTATTTCGCTTTTGGGACACGTGACTACCTATCTGAGTGTGACTCTGGCTTGTCCGGATAGTATGCACACTTCCCTCACGATTTCCCCTGTGGCCTGGGTTGACGGGGTTATTTTGCCTCTGGGACTCGGTGGGTTGTGTCTGTTGGGAGTTAGCCTGGTGAGGATTCTCCTGGTGCGGACCTAGTTCTGCCATGCTTGACCGTTGTGCTAGCTGATGCTCTAGTTCTTCCCACAGACGGCGCCAATTGTAGTTGCACGATTTTCCTGGCCCAAATTCGATTGATCAGGCCCTGGCCCAAAGCGCAACCCACAATAAATATTTGTAGAGGATGAGTCAAAGAACTTGGTCTCAGTGAGTCTATTCGGTCTGATACATGGACAGCATTGTTGCAGAAAATAAAAACACCAGAATGGATCTCTCACGTATAAGTTTATTTCTTTAGTTCCTCATACAGAATTTTTCGTCCCCTTCTCTAAGGGACTCCACTACATTATATAGTTCCCTTCTCTCATCTCAACCCTACACTTGTTGACTATCTAAGCACCTACTTGAGTGGCTGTCCCATCAGACGCCTTCATCTCTCCCCATGTCAGTTGCAGAGGCCAAGGCGGTACTGTTCAGGGGTCATTTCCTCATTAATGCGGCCAAAAGGGTGGTTGGGGCGCAATTAATGTGGTGGTAGCTCTCCATGGGATATTTTGGATTTTATTCATTTTATATGTTGGGAGGATGAACTGAAGTGGCTGGGGAGAGTTCCTCGTCTGGGCTTCGTGATGTCCGAGGAGGAGTTACTCCTCGGACAAGTTTCCTTGGCGTTTATTGGGATTGAGTAATGCTTCATACGTGGTTTCTCTTCGGACAGGACGCTCCTCGGACGGGCCTGAATTTGGAATAGCCCATTATTTCTAGGCCGGGCCCCACAAGTAGTTTTGTAAACTTATTCATTTTTATAAGGCAGACAAGACAATAAATGATGTTCTCTTAAGAAATTTGACTTTTCAAACAGGACAAACAAATTGCGACGAAATGAGTAAAAAATAAAGAACCAAAAAAAAAAAAATTTAAAACATAAATAGCTAAAGTTTTTAGGTTGTAAGGAAAAACTTTTAAGGACAAAAAGTATTCTTTAGAATGTGTTTGGATACCACTTATTTTGCTGAAAATTGAAAACACTGTAACAAAATAATTTTTAAATGAGTAAATAGTACTGCGAGACCTAGTTTTAAAGTTTTTTTCCCTGAATAAAGTACTTGTGGGTCTCATGAACAGTGCATGGGACCCACTGGAAAAGCAAAAAATGCTCTTCTCTTCCTGCACGGGACCCACAGTACACGTTCTCAAAAAAAAAAAAAAAAAAAAGGCCAAAATGCAGACGCTGGCCTTTATCATTAGTCTCCAAATGGGTACTTAGGGTCCGTTTGGATTGAACTTATTGTTACTGAAACTGAAAACTGAAAGTACTGTAGCAAAATAATTTTTAAATATGTGAATAGTATCGTGGGACCCATTTTTAATATTTTTTAGTGCGTGAACAGTGCTGCTACAGTGCTAATTGTCCCCTGGAACACGTGAAGTGAGGAAAAAAAAAAAAAAGTGGAAAAACGCAGCTTTGGATTTAGCGGAAAATGCTGAATCCAAACGGCACCTTAGTATCTGTTTGGCTAACTTATTTGTTGCCAATTTATTTTACTATTCAGTTTATTTTTACTACTATTTATGAGTCTCACTGTACTTTTTGGTACTATTTATAGGTTCACTGTACTATTTCAACTAACATTTATCTTTATCTACAGTACTTTTAACAAAAAATTTTTAGTTTCAGTAAAATAAGCGGATCTCAAACAATCCAGTCTAATAATATTTTTGCTTCAATGAAAATGACTTGAGTCAGTCGAGAAGTATCTTACTTAATTTCATGAGTCCGTCACATGGTAGACGCTGGTCCAAATTAAGGAACACATAGGCTATTCATTGGGGTCATACCCAACCCAAGAAGTGGTTGAAGGCATTGAGTTCGAATAGAATTCTATTCCGAGCCTAAAATATGTGTGATTTCGGCTTATACAGGCCCTCGTTCGATATGGGCCAATACTTTGTATTTCTTGGCCGTGAAAATCCAAAAACAAGAAGTCAAATCAAATGACACAAACTTTTCTGATGTTTATATTCGTCAACTCAATTGCTTATAGAAGTTAGAACAAGAAGTTGGCTTCATCCCCAACTCCAAGCTGAATCCTTTGTTTTGGACTTTTTCTTATGCATTGCAGTGAAAATATGGCTCAGAATTCTAGATAGTGTGGTTAAAAAATCCCAAATCATGGCCTTAATGATTGTGAAATTACTCAATTAGTGACCTATAATCTTCATGGTTAGTACTAAGTACTAACTCTTTCTATTGTTTTTGCCTACCGATATATATAGTTTTGCACACCTTACGAAACCCATTTACCTTGATGGCTGCTCATAGAAAAACAAAAGTAGAAGAAACAGAGGTGGGTTTCATCTTTCTTATTGCAATTTAGAAACGCTCAGAAGATAATCATGATTAAATGATTTTACTTTTACCCTTCATCTTTGACCATTTCCTGTAAAGTAACTGTATAGAGAGAGAAGGCACGATGGGGGAGAATTATTTACCACATGTACGAAGTCGTGTAAAAACTCCATCTAGTATTGATCTGGGCCCAATAGTCTACTTTTATGGGTCATGTTCGCTAAAGAGGGCGCATATAAATGTCACACAAAGCTGTTTCTTGCCCAGTATGATTCTTGTCATCATGTCTACTTTTTTAGTTCTATCTTGCTTAGGTCAATGAGTATTTCAATCAAATTTCATTTCGCTATCTTTATCAATATTTTATCTTCGGGTTAATATAGGAGCTTTAGGGCAACATTATATTCAATACAAACTCCATGGCTTTGAATTAAAATTGCACTCAGAACTTAAGTCAGTACCCTTTCTTTCTTTCCTTTTCTTTTTTTTTTTTTTGGGTTGTTGTTGAGAAAAAGGTCAGTCCCCTTTGTAATTTGATGGGAATTTTTTCAAATAAATTTGATAGGACTTAGATATTTAGAAATGTGGTACTTCATATGCCAAGCTATATGTCACAATCTGCTTCAGGCATATAATCTAAAAATATATATATATATATATATATATGTAAAAGTTGAAGCATAGAGTTTAATGTTGCCACGTTTTTGTTGAGCTACATTAGCTCCGCATCATCAACCTATTTTCAATATTTTCTCTTTTTTTTTTAAATTATGGGTCATGCTAACGAGTGCCCTTAGGGCAATGGTTAACAATCTATTTTAGAAAATTTTCTACATTACTTTTATGGGAAATAAAAAAAGCTGTCAAAACATTAATTACTTTTTTTTCCGCATAAAATCTTTCTTTAAATGATTTATTAACCATTGACCTAAGGGTATCCGTTAGCATTTATCTTAAGTTATTTTTCTCTTTATTAATTTGCCACTTTACAATTATACATTCTCCAAAATTTACTTACTTTTACATTTTTATCTCCCCACTACTCTATACCTTAACCTAATTACAATTTCTCCACCCCTTCATCTTCATTTTATTTTGACTCTCCCCAATTTTTTTACTATAAAAACTTTTATTTTCTATTTCACCCAATCCATATTTTGCTCACACAAAAAGGTAAATACTCTCTCTCTCTCTCTCTCTCTCTCTCTCTCTCTCTCTCTCTCTCATAAATTCTTTCTTGCAACTCTATTTTAGATTGATGATTTTTTTTGTTTTCTTTTTTTTTTTTTTTTTTTTTTTTTTTTTTTTGTGTCTCTACTTTTGGATGATACACTTTGGTGGTGTGTTTTTTGAGTTATTTATCACATGTACTCTCTATCCCTCTTATAGTTTTGGTTTGAGTTAATTTTTAGATATTTTAGAAGCGAAATGATTATGTATTTGAATGTCTCTATAAATTATTTGAGTAATATCAATTGTAAATTTGTGATGAGGTTTGGTTATCATGAAAATCTTCTTAAGAGAATGAAAAATTCAAATAATTAATTTTGGAACTCAAAAATTTTAGTTGTTGAAAAAAATAAAACCATAACACACTATACACAAGTTTGAATAATATAGATCACTTGAAAAAAGAATACTATTTCTATCTTTCATGCATCACAAAAAAATAATAATAATAATAATATCAATCAAATGCAACTAAGTTATTTAAAAAAAAAAAAAAAACTCAAAATATTAGAATGATATATTTGTAGAGATGGAGAGATGAAAAATAATCTTAGAAATAATATCTGCATTATATTTTATAGAATAAATCATATATTATACCACGTTACAAAATAGTTGTATATTCTCACGCATTGCGTGAATCTGCAACTAATTATTAGTAAAAAGTTTACCCTAAACCATGTGTCACAAGTTGCTTTTATGCATATGGCCTAAAATTATTAAGAAAAAGTTTATCTCTAAACCGATTTTAAGGAAAATTCTTCCGATCCATTATATGGAAATTAATAATATAATTTATGTTTGTTTTTAGTCACATAACTAACACGTCAAAGATGTTATGAGTTATCATGTAATGAGTTTGAAAAAAACCTTCTAGTGTAAAACATAGTTTGTTGATGACAAATGAAACGAAAGGAAGAGGAAGAAGCATTTTCACATGGTAGTTAAGTGGCTAGGACATGTTGCAAAGAATATTTGCCATTAATTTGAATGGTCACGCACCTACATCCAAGGGCGGCTCTACCCTTTGTTCAGGGGGTTCAAATGAACCCCCTGACTTCAAAAAAAAAAAATATAAATATATATATATATATATTTATAATTTTTTTGTTAGTTTAATACTTTAATTTATTTTCAAAAATATTTTTATAAACCCTAACCTAAATCTTATACACCCTTACTACAAGTATTTCCAACTCTAAGAGTACGAGTAAGTGTTTGTAAACTGTAAGTGTCACTCTTTATTATAAATGTATATTTTATGTGTGTGAGTGTGTCTAATATTAATTGTGTACATTATTTTTTGTTATAATGTTGTTTGTGTGAATAATGATGTGTGTGGATATTTGTGTGTATAGAATAAATATAATATAACTTTATATAATTTAATAATTGGGAAATAGAGAGGGTTTATTAAATGTGTGTGTATTGTTATCATGTTATAATAACCTTTTGTTATAAAGTCAGAAAAATTCAAGAAGAAAAATTGTAAAGTTAGTGATTGTTCAAGCATTTAATTGATTAAGTAGATACTTAGTGTATTATTTTATGTATGAATGAGTGTGGTTGTGTGCGTTAATAATTAATACAGAGCCAATGAGATAAGTTTATTCATTTAGTTTAAAATATTTTTATAAAAACAATGACAAATTAATAGATAATAATAACTACATAAAAATAAAAATGTTAGACAAACTTAACAAAATAAAATGGTCATAGCTACCCACATTGGCAATAAATACTCATAATGAACTATTATGTAACAATTCAAAATTTGAAAACTTGTAAAAGGAAATTGTAATTTTTTTTTTTTTTTTGTTTTTGCTCAATAACTTGATATGTTCAAATTCTCTTTTTATTAAAAATCTTTTAATGACCCCCTAAACGGCTAAACAAAATTCTTGGAGCCGTCACTACCTACATTATGTTTAATTTGTTGCGGAATATCATTTTCAACTAACAACATATGATAGTGCCAAGACCAGCTCAAGGCCTAGGCCTAAGGCCCCACCAAAAAAAAAAAAAAAAAAAAAATTTCTTAAGAAAAAATGCCCCACTTTCCATAGTTAAAAACCCAAATTTTTATAAAACTATATATATATATATATATTTTCTAAAGGTTGTGCATTTTTTTTATTAGTGATGTTAAGGATACTATAAATTTTACTATTAGCTTACAAATTGTTATGTTATTAATCACAAAAAAAAGTGATATAAATATTCATTAGTTAAATTGATGAAGTTCATCAATGAGAGACAACGTCACATTATATTTTGAACATTTTATAATACTTTTAATTAGCGTATTTTTCTTTTTCATTTCTATTAAGACTCTCAAATTACGAGACCAATAGAACCCTAACTCAATTGAAACCCTAAAATATTTCAAAAAGATGTTGCAAATGTATTAAATCATCAGTTATAGATTAATCTCCCCTGATAGTTTGAGACTTTGATTTTTGTAAACTAATATCTTACAAAGCAACACACCAAATAATATCTATATCTCTCTCTTAAAATCAAAATATAAAATTGAAAATTAGATTACAACTTTATTTAACTATGCATCGTCTTATATCCAAAATAAAGTATATTTTTCAATCACAATATATTTTTATTTCTTTTTATTAATATTTATAATCAACTATGATATTCAATTCTCTATATGAAATTAACATTAGTCTAGTTAGTATTATTTATATATTTAATGTAACAATTTAACCTTAATTTGATTAGTATTAAATAATTTTGTTTAATTAATAATTACATATTAAAGGTCCGGTATAAATTTTTCGCCTTAGACCACAAATTATGTTGAGCCGCCCCTGGATAGTGCTAGACCCAAAGTTAGGCCATGACTTGTGGTACTGAATCTTCAAGTTATCTTGTTGTCCAGTTAAGATAATGTCATGCCGCACTTGCCAAATCAAGTTTGTGATCTGATCCTCTATGATCTTTTTCTGGGCATTGGTTTCTTGCGTCTTTATATATATGTTCAGTCTCTTTCTAGCTCATCAATGCTACTCAAAATAACGTTTGGATATGGAAGCTCAAGCTTTCCTCTAATAATTGTAAGGCATGCATTTGAGGTTATAATCAATAAGAGAGAATTGTTTGCTTTTCTTGTTTCCCTGATAAAGTTGTGACTCGAAAGCAATTGTCAGGGGGGTTTTGTTTGGTCAGAAATGTAAATACCTATTTAAAGAGCATGACATATGACAAAATCTCTAGCTGGCACTTCTAAGGGGATTATTGGGTTCTGAAAAAGGCATGGAGAGCTTTGATTCCTGATTTCTTATCACATCCAACTTGAGTTGAGAGTACTGAATTCCCCTTAGGACGTCAGACTTGATTGTTACAGCAATATCAAGCTGATGAGGACTTGCCCCACTGATGATCTTTTCAGTATCCTCAATAAACATTGGTTGGCACTTCTATGCCATTTAAGCTATAGTCATCATGCTTGCTCATCACCTACTGCAAAAAGATTCAGGCTCTGTGCACTAAATTCCTCATTAGCCCTCGACATTTTCATGACTAGTTCAATCTCTGCCAACTTTTTGTGACCTGATGAGTTAAAAATCTTCTGCATATTTAACTCATCAATTTATGTATCTTTCCTCTATTTTTGGGTGAATCTCCTAACTATTTACGGTAAAATTAAGCTATCTATTTATGGTAAAATTTTATCGAGAATTAAAAAAACTATCAATACTTTTTCAATTCATGATAAAAATTTTAAAAAAAATGAATAATTATTGTGTGCCTTTAAGACACACATTAGCAAGATCCTTTAATTATATCATAGTTTGCTACAACATAACCGCTTTTTAAAGCATGTCTTCCAACCACCAGTACTGTACTAAGAACATGTTTTGAGGGCTTGCAAGTTGCAACTATTTCTTATCTAAAGTTGCAACTATTTCTTATCTAAAAGTGGACAGGTGCCATACTAACAAAGCAGTTTGAAGGATTACTTTGTCCTACAGACCGACCTATATATATGTCTATCTGTATATTAACCTAGTTGTTTACTACTTTTTGTGAGGAGTAGTCATGAATTGGGGTCCATTTGAAACACACCTGGCCAACCAAGCTATAATTTTTCGCTTTTGGTATTTCCTGTTAAAGTCACCCATTAACTTGATATAAACCCTCCATTTCAATATTGCTTTAGGTCTCAAAATAATGTGGTTGAGGGCCAAAGCCACCAGTCCCTGTCGTGAATCGTGATCGATTACAATTATAAACCTATTATAATATAGATTACAGTAAAAATCCCAGGTCTCAAAATATGTTTCTCGTACCTTTTATGGTGATGTATCATCACATTTGTACGATCACTTCTAAATGGATCGTATGTTGCATGATTGCCCAGTTACACGCACTTGCCATCCCAAGGGGCCCTACATGTAAGCGCTCGTCTCGGAGAACTTATTTTTGTTCATTTCTTGGGATTAAAACATAATTAAGTTGGGCAAAAGTACAGTTGTATTTAAGTTGGGCAAAAGTACAATTGTATTTAAAAAAAATATAAACGGGTTTTAAATATATTGAATAATTTAAAAACAAAATGAATTACAACAATAAGTTGAAGAAGGAGTTGAGTTTTGTTAAGTATTGAATTTTTGAGATTGAACCAAATCTATAAATAATGTTCAGGCTCAAACTCATCAAAAAGTCAAAAAAAATTGAACTTGGCTTGGATCACTTGGTTTGATTCATTAGTAAAGCCGAATTCAAGCTCAATACTAAGCTCATAATTGAACTCTAAATCAAGTTTTATGCTTGAGATTCAATACAAGTATATTATCAAGTCCATATCCAACTTATTATCAAGTATATTTGTTTTGGACGAGTGTTCTCATGAACTTCATGTTAATTAAAATCTTAATAAGATATGAGTTTATATGCCAAGCTTCATATCAAGCTTATTACAAAGCTCATACATGAGTTTTGACTTAGCTATTGTTTTGTATCAAGCCCTAATGTTCTAGTATGAACAATTTTTTTTTTTTGCTTAGACTCGGCTCATTTATAAAACAAGTAAGCTCAAATTTGACTTATTTATAAACAAACAAACATAAACGAGATTTTTATACAACCAAACCCGAATGGCTTATATAGATTGGTTCATTTAAAACCCTAGTACTACTAACAATTGGGCATTAGGTAGTAATCTTTTATGCCAATATTTTATTCTTTAAAAAAAAAAGGAAAGGAAAAAGAGAGAGCGTAATTATCAGTCGGCTGGGAAAACTTCCTTAAACAAGATTAATAGTGCTGACTGTGCTTATCAACATTATGGAATCAAACACCACTACTAATCCAAAATTATGGTTAATTGCTGAGCTAGCCCACCTGATTTTGACATTTAACCAACTTATTATTCTCTCTACTACGCAAAGCTGACTGTTGTTGCAGTCATTCACAAATAAATACATCTGATATGCCACAACTATGTTAGGTAGTACCATAGTAGGTGGATAATGTAGTGTATAGACATTGAAAACAACTATTTACTTGATCCTTTCTTTGAAATATTTCATGGTATGCATTGTAGAGATTCATGAAGTACTACTAGATATATAATAAATCCTAAATAGTTTGAGAAAGTGAAGTGAAGTAGTCTGACTTTTTGTTCTGAGGAACTACAGCTGCCAAAGCTTCCATAGATCAGTCACAGCTTTGGAGGGTGAGTTCCGAAAGGTAACTTAATTGAAGAGTGAAACTTTTATAAAGTAATAATTGTATCAAAGGAGGTGATAAACTGATGTAATTTCATATGTGGTTTGTTACACAACTTTTTGTGATTAATGACTTTGATTTTCGTCCGCGTGATGAAAGCATTTTCACAAGATATTAACCATCGGTACGTATCATGACTATTGTCTACAATGGTAAATTAGTCCAAGACAATGGCATACATACGCTTAAGCATGCATCAAGTTAATTAATCCATTGGATTACCAATGTATCACTGAAACTACAGTGCAACATCATGCTCAAAGTTGGTCTCACTGTTTAATTATGAACATAATTAGGTCCACTTGGGAAAAGTGCCTATCATCATCAGCAGCACATCAACATTAAAGCATATATACATACATACATACACAAAACGAAAGGAGAACACAATATATATATTAGGGTTCTCCGGCCTTGTTCCCCTCGTTAATTTGTAATTACTTGATTAACAGATCTTAGAGTCAGCCATGAGTAGAGGCGGAAGCTATGGCGGCGGGCAGAGTTCCTTGGGCTACCTCTTTGGCTCTGATGAGCAAGCAAGTACCGCTTCTCCTCCAGCACGGCCAGTTAACCCTCCTCCATATGGTATTGATAGTACTGCTACTACAACTACTACCACAGAGAAGCCTCCTGATAGTCGTTCTCCTACAGAGAAACAAAAAGTTTCAAACAACTATCACCGTGCTCAAGGCCAAAATTCAGGAAACTTCATAACTGTAAGTTCTTGTTTTTTGTTTATTTATTTATTTTTTAAAATTTAATCTATGAATGATCTATGCATAAGCATTTGCACCTTATCTTACATACAATTTATTTTATTTTATTTTCTGCATAACACTTCAGGATCGTCCATCAACAAAAGTGAAATCAGTTCCTGGAGGAGATTCATCTCTCGGTTACTTGTTTGGAGATAAGTAATATATATCTTTTTCTCCAAAAACTCTAGCTTTAATATGGGATGATTTGGTGCAGCTGTTTTGTGGGTTTTGATTGCTATGTAAAATAAGGGACTCAGTTCCCATCAGTGTTGGAGTTGAGAATTAATATGGTTTTTGAATTTCTAATAATATGTGTGTGGATTGTCTAATGATGCAGATAGGTCAGTCTGTACATGAAAGTAGTGAGTTCATGTCCTACTGTCTATAATAAGGAAAAAGTTCTTGTCAGTGTGTGGATTTTCAGATACTTCAATTATAATAACACTCTGATGAACTTTGTTGATGGCCATATTTGGAAACAATAAAGTGAACTTTCCATTTTAGCTTCCTGTTGATACCTCTTTCCAGATGTAGACATATTATTTATTTAAGGAGTAATTACTCTTTTATTTTTTTTTAATCCTTTCTGTGTTGTTTACTCTTTCCAAGAGATTTGTCTATGGATTTGTCTGATCATATATGATGCCAACCAGTTAAAGGATGTGCTAGCTAGCTGTTTGTGTCTGAATTAAACACATACATTTAATGAATCGTTTGTGTATGTTACATGGCCATAGAACCATTTAACTGTTTTTTAAATGGGATAGAACCAATTAATTAACACTTCCATTTGAGTCTCAACCACTTTTACTCTTTGGCTTATAGTAAGAACCTTTCTTTTTTGGGAAAAGAAAATAGTAAGAACTTTTTTTGGAACTGAGCTTGGAGGTTTTATATATTTTCTTTTCCTTTACCCTTTCTTTATTGTTATTAAAGAAACTGAAGACTTGTGACATGAAATAGTTGCATATGATTCCAAAAAAGAAAGAAAGAAATAGTTGCATATATAGGCTTGCCAATCAGAGTGAATTGAAGTTGATGCATTCACTTGCATATATAGGCTTGCCAATCAGAAATTTAATAGGTGAAGTGAAGTTCATGCATTCACTAAAATAGTTGAGCTGCTTCTTTTGAATTAGTTTGTACTATATCTTTTCTATTGCTATTGTTCTGGAGTTCAATTTTGGTCTACACCAAAACTAATTGGTATCTTAATATAATGATAATGAGCAATTATCGAAAGCGGATGTCTAAACTAAAATTATCTCTCAAAAAAAAAAAAGTTATCATCAAAATCAATATGATATTTAACTTAACATAATTGTGTTATAAATTTCCTATAATATTCCACATGAGTGTAGTACTTCATCGTGGTCAATGAGATATGTCAATTAATAAAATGACATTTGATACGTTCTATATTTGACCATAAACATTAGGAACTAATTTAATTAGTTCATTATCATACCGATGAATAAAATCATCAAACCCCATATATAAAATATGCAAATAATCAGATGAACATGATCAATCAAGAAAAAGTGCTAAAATTTTTTAATACATTCATAAATAAAAAATGTTTATATTCTATATGTTTGTTATTTAGTTTGTTGGGATAATAGTTTTAAACGATTAATTTTATCATTTTTTTTATCAGTTTAAGCCTTATGGACTATTAGTAATTTATCAGAACTCACAATCAACTTATGATTAAGAATTGAATGTATATGTCATTATTCAACTGGCTGCAATAAGGATTGTGATCAAGGAAAAGAAATTTTTGATATTCTGGTCTAATATCTTTCATAGAACTATCAGATTGGATTTGTTTGCACTCAAAATCACTGCTTTTTTTTGGGAGTTCAGAAGTAAAATAGATGTGAACAAATTCTTTTGAAAAGAAAAGAAGAAAACGATACACTGCAGCCAACAAGAGCTATCCCAATTCCCATGCATTAGATGAGCTATATATCCCAATTCCCAACTGGTATGGTTAACACCATGGAGGTTTGAAATCATGATATGAGGTCTCATTATGTGCTTGCAACCACTATGCCAACAGTCATTTGCTGTTAGCTTTTGTTTCCCACACAATCAACCGATTGTTCCACAAGTTAGTTATATGATGGATAAGTTAAAAAGTTACAATAATGAAGAGCTGTCAAGAGTAAAGCCTCATACCCGAGCATATTAGCTTAACTTCATGTATATAAAAAAGCATGCAGACTTATTTAATGCTGATACCTGATCAAAAATTCAATAGGGACAAGTACTACAATAAATACACTGATGTAACTGCGTAACCAGGGCTTTAGCAGTAATTATTTTCGTCTATAACGGCAATAGAGCTGTTTGATATGAAAACGAACTGATGCCTCTTAAAATATGGACCTATTCTACTATGGTTAGAGCTTGGATGTTTTAAATGAGTATAGTTCCAAGAAGACATACTCATTTTAGCAATTTTAAAGGAAATTTTATAGAAAACTATAAGACTAGTTATACTCTATGGTATGATATAAGGTTGTTAAGAAGTGGAACGTAGCTGAAATTAGAATATTACTAATAGTGATTAGTGAGAAGACAAAAAAATATAAGATTAAAGATTGAAATCATCTACTTGTAGTTTGGTTTGGGGTAACTTCTATTGAGGAAAAGATATCATAGAAATGCATAAGATGGTTTGATCATGTGTAATAAAGACTGATTGGTACTAGAAATTGTCTCAAATTCCTTGGTGTGGAAGAAAGTGAATTTTCCTTTATATAAAAAGAAAATTTTAAAGAAGAAGCAATTGAATATTTATCTTATCTATAAGAATAAATTAAAGCCTTAAATAGGCGTTGCAAAGTGTTTAGTGGCTTTAGCCTAATGGTCCTCCCATATGGAGAGAGGAGAAAACTCCTAAAAGAATATAAAGTGAGTTTCTTTGAAGTGTAATTTGAGTGTCTGTCTATTTTTGTATGAGAGTTGTTGGCGGTATTAAGAATTTGGGATTGTGAGTTTGTGTATGAGGTTTATGAATTCGTTTGTATTTGTGAGGGGTTTTATTTATTTTTTAGAAGATTATGAGTGTTATGTGTGAGTATGGAGTTTGGTTAATATGTCAGGTTTTGTTGAGTGTGGATGCAATCTATATTATTGATAGTAGATTTTGGTTGATGTTGCACATTTGTATAGACTTGGAGTTGGCCAAATCACATTAAATAGTGCTGTCTTATGTGAACATGTTCGTGTGAAAATATTCTTTGTAGTCTCATATCATAACAATTAATAGGTCAGTAAAAGTAAGTGGTTTAATTAAATTGAAGGAATAAAAAGAGGTAGAGAGATGCTAGCTTAAAATGGTTAAGGGCAGAATTATTGAGGAAAGATATGTTAATTAAAGAAGTATGTATATAGATCAGATGTAATGAGGATAAATGGTATATATTCCGATTAGTTTATGTGACTCAGCGACCCGAATTTAATTGGGATTAAAGTTGAGTTGAGATGCTATTTGACTGAAAAGAGCAACTGTCGACCTTTCTTGAAATCTCTTTCACAATCATCCTTTAGAATAATACTTACTGTACGTATACTCTGCATGCAGTAGATGGGTTAAAGCACCATAATAATTAAACTGAAAATTTTTGTTAATGATTTGTTAAACACAAATGTTTCGTATTCTTCTCAGAAACGAAAGGATATGGTTCTGGATACTGCATATGGTTCAGGATAACAATGTTCTTAGTAATCAGAATAAGCTTTTTTTTTCCTTTTCTTTTTGAAGTGACATGAATATGTGCTTAGATACAACAAATGCTTCACAGTATATGTAGTGGAAAGGCTCATTCCTTGCCAGTGTCAAATTCAAAAGTGCGCAATGTTCTTAATTAAGTTACTTCTGTTGTTAACGACTACATTTATGTGTTCATGGGAGGCTGCTTCCATTGCTTTGGGGATGTTAAGCATGAGATAAATTAGGTTAAGGACACAATTCTCTGTGGTTAACATGCTTAGCTGTTGATAGGGCAGTAGTTTGGGGCTCTCGTGGAGTCTCGTCAGCCACTGAAAAGTTTAATCGTGCCAGACCAAGTAATCAAATGGTATTGATCAAATGGTAGATTGACAAGAAAAATGAAACCTGCAACAGCAAGAGAAAGTGTCATGGTGTCTCTCTTGGCTTTGAACGTTAATAAATCCTTCTTGCTTATATCTTAAATGGTGCCTTAGCACCTGATTGATGATGCATAACACAATTAAGGTTGTGTTTAGAACTTCTATTCAGAATGCATTACACGAGTAGTCATTCCAAACGCATATTTATTGGCAGTACTGCTGACCAAGTAATCATATGCAGTTGATTAGAGTTAATATTCAATATTCAAGAGAAAAATGAAATGGGCACCACCAAGAGTAAGCGACATATCGTGGCTCTCTGGACTCTGATACCTTAATCAATGGCACCCCACCATCTGTAGAGCTTGGCATGAATAGATTCTATTGCCAGTCGAAAACTTCCAATGGCATTGAAGCCTACATATATGGCAGCATTTGACATAGAATCTTATACCTAGAATCTCGTGCTTGTCATTGGAAGATTCTTTTATTTTATGTTTGTAATTTTCGGGATTTAAAAAAATATGATATGAGTCCCTTGTTTGGGAGTGCTTTTAGAAAGTATGGTCAGTCAAAATTGAGTAAATTGTAGTATATATGATATATAGTATGTAGTAATTAAAATTGTTTTTAAAATGTTTTTCCTTGTGAAGCAGGTGTTATGGGGCCTTGATATTGACTTTCAAGAAGTAAAACAGAAAATAAATCCAATCTATCATCAATCAAAGGTGTCATTAGAGTTAGTTAAGAAGTGTAATAGTTAATAGGAAAGAAAATGGTAAGATGAATTTTCTGTTTACTATGTAGCATGCATATATCACTTCACTGCATATTAAACATGTACCAAGATAC
The DNA here is from genome assembly GCF_001633185.2 of Quercus lobata. NCBI lineage: Eukaryota > Viridiplantae > Streptophyta > Magnoliopsida > Fagales > Fagaceae > Quercus > Quercus lobata. The sequence continues at coordinate 32,002,467 of NC_044915.1, read as the reverse complement.
AAGGATATAAATCCAAATATATATAATTATAATTATAATTAACCTAGTTCCTAATTATAACTATATAAGCAGTTGATTATTTACATCTAACTCAAATTAATTAATATGAATTTTAAATCAATTTTCCTTTAAACATGAAATTGATCTGGAAATCTAATTTAATTTATTTTAAATTTCAACCCAATTTATATTTATATTTTATAATACTCTTACAATATTTATTTGTGTAGGTATCCTTTTTTTTGTTTACTGGTACTTTAATTACTTGATAAAAGCAGTTAAAGAGTTCTGTACAAAAACAAGGGGTCATAATCTACTAGTGCCTGTTCCCCTTATATTATATTCAAAAGCCTACCTAGCAAACATTGGATAGTGCTAGTATTCCTTCACTCGTTCCTCCTGCATTTTGGAGGATTAATACATAATCAGTTATCACACAGTATAATAATCAATATGGGTTAGTGAATATTAAAATTAAGGTTGGTTTTTTTCATGGCTTAACTTTCATAGACTTGGGACATATCGAGTGAGCAAATCTGCGGGTTTGACACACATAGCATTTTGAGCAAGAACCAATGAGTAGGTGAGAAGATGGGACAAGTCGAGTGGTGCACTTTGTGGGTTTTTTTCATGGTTGTTTGTAAGCTTAAGAGCTTTTGAGTTTGTGGAAGATGGGATGTAGAAAATTTGTGGAGGTATGGTCGAACTTCAAAGTCCAGTTTTGTGAGTCCCAGTCGTGATGCCTTGATAGATTTTGTGACCATTGAAACCTTTCTGTGGTAGCCACTCTTGCTTTGTCGTTTCGTGTACTGAAACCTCATTCAGGCTACTGTTTAGGCTTGAGGCTTTGGTTTTTCTCTCATGGTCATAGCCCATTGTCCCTTGATTTGGGCTTTACCAATTTGATGTGGCCTAATAGGAAAAAATCATGTTGGAACACTTAGGCCTTGTTTGGATTTTTTTTTTTTTTTTTCTGATCACTCATCACTCCTCACTCAATTTCCGCCACTCATCACTCATCACTCATTACTCATTACCCATCACCCATCACTCTCATCACTCAATTTTTCACACCCGTTTGGCATCATTACCAAATTTCCATCACTCAATATTTTTTACACTATTTATGAGCCCCACACCTGTCACTTTGTCAGATTTTTTTTTCTAGTACCCAAACTCATCGAATCCAGTAAAAAAAAAAAACTAAACCCAGAAACCGAAACCAGTGAAAGAACAACTGCACCCAAAAAAAAAAAAAAAAACCCCAAAAACCGAACCCAGTGAAAAAAAAAGAACTGAACCCAGCGAAAGAACAAAAAAAAAAAAAACCCAGAAAAAACAAAAACAAAAACAAAAAAACACAACCAATGGAGACCGGTGAAATAAGAAGAAAAAAGAAAAGAAAAAAAGAACCCAACCAACGTGAAAGAAGAAGAAAAAAAAAAGAAAAAGAAAGAAAGAAGAAAGCCAACGGAGACAGTACTGAAAGAAGAAAGAAAAGTGGAGAAGAAAGGAAAAAAAATGGTCAAAAGTTGCGGCTGTGAGTCCCTTTATGTGTGTTTATTTACGGAAATGTCATTGAGTTAAGAGTTATGGAAACTGAAAACAACCAAAATGTGTTTTCAGTTTCCATAACTCATTTGCCAAATGAATATTGAGTTATGGGTCCCACCATTTTTGAGTTATGAGTTATGAAAACTGAGAATTGAATTACCAAAATTGGAAATCCAAACAAGCAGTTACTAACCCTTGTAATTGTTCGACTGGATTCTTGCGATACAGACAAATTGCTCCCACAAACCAAATCTTCAAATTACTCTCAACTAATTTGTGCGGCAAATAGACCAAATATGAAGATATCACTTACAAACCCAACTAAATTCATAAATAAATCTAATGACCCCATTTTATAATCGGGAAAAAAAAAATTCAATTTCTACTTTCTAGTATTAAGGCTAAAATTGTCATTTCACAAAACCAAAGAAATAAAAAAGGTCATTTCATGCCACTAAAAGAGAAATCGAGAGTTTGACCTAAAAGACAACCCAAATTTCTAAGGTCAAAATGGTCACTTCTCACACAAAATTGGGGTCTTGACTTGAAAAAAAAAAAAAAAAAAAATCCCACAAACACCAAAACTCCTAATGGTGTGTTTAGATGATATGATTTGGGCATTTGAATTTAGATTTTGGTGATTAAAATTCAAATAACTTGTTTGAGAAGTTTAAAAAAGATAAAGAATTTGGATTTGACAAATCTACCAGGGATTTAAAACCTTTAAAATATTTGGATTTGAAATAACTTCTAAAATTAAAGGATTTGAAATCAATGCATTTTAAATCTATTAATTTAAAATCCAAATTCAAATCCAAATCCAAATTTAAGTTCCCAAACACAACCTAAGAGACTTTGGCAGGCTTAAAATCATCACCAAGAAAACTCACTTCACTCTTGGAAGGAAGCCACCCCTACAACCCTTAGACTCCTACGGGCTAGGTTTGAACTAAATGAGAGTTAGACTTTCTCCTCAAGAGAACAAACTGGCTACTAAGAGAGGGAAGGACTCTCGCCTGGCTAACGGAGTTCACGAGGAATCAACTTCAAATAGTGAAGCAAGGCCTCAAACATCAAACTATATCTTATTGAATAATCTAACTGAAATTCTTTCCCAAGGATATTGAGGGGGATGTCTTATCATTTTCACATCTAATTACCATCTTTTCATCACTAGAAAGAAGCTTCCAACCATTTGATGATCCTCATGAATACATGAGTCCCAAAACCCTTCAAAATTGTCTTTCACTACATATTTTTTGAAACATAAAATTCAAGTCACTAAATTTCTTCTCTCTGACCAGAATCCACATCAACAAAATCACTCCTTGAAAATGACTTTTGACTGTCATCAAGCTGAGACATCAAAGTCCTAGTTCCTCTAGGCAATTTTTTTTTTTAATGAATAATCACCCCAATTTATTAGAATTTTTGGTTTTGATAAAAACTTGATCATATATGATTTTCTTTCTCCATGTATTTTAAAGCTATTTTATTATTTTATTTATGTCATCTATTTTATCTTTGAATTTTAATTGTGTTATTAAAATAATTTCTTTGGCTTACAATTTACAAATGTTTTTTAATTATTAGCCTATGCATTGCACCGGTATACTATTACTATAATATTGTGTCTGTATATATACTAATTATATATGAGATGGGTTCAAGTTATACCTGGTATAACTTGACAAAAGTTACACCATTTGTAGACCGTAGATTTGTAATTGATCTAATAGTTAAAAAAATAGCATTAAATGCTAATTGACTTACACCTCATTCACTTAATTAATAAGAATTTTGTTTCTCTCTCCTTATTTATTATTTAAAACCTTTTACATATACTCCTTTTTTTTTCCAATAACTTTACAAATATATTTGCAATACTTTTTTTTTTTTTTGGGTTGAGTTCGTACTACACATTTTCCTGGAATATCTTAAATATTCCTATTAGATCATTTTTAAGTAAACCTTAGCTTTGGAATTGTTGTGCTTTTTTTTGCAAACTTGGATGAAGAGTGGATATAATTGTTGCTGTTAGGACACAATGGGCTTATTCTTTCGCATAAAAGAAACTCCATGGTATTACCTTCACATGTTTGTAGTTGACAAGTTGTCTCCTCTAGTGTGCTGCTCATTGTTTCAGCCCAAATAAGTGGTTGTTTTGCCAAAAACACAGGTTCATTGGTGTTACTATTTTTCCCATGAGTATTGCAATCACCCAGTAATTTTTTTATTTCTCATTCTCTTTAATCAGGTAATTTTAGTTAGTCCGATCGAAATTATATTCTTCACTTTTATCCCACAAATTTTGTAAGATGAAAAGTCTGTCAATTGTGAACTTTAAACATAGGTCTCACTCATGAGAATAGAAACCCTGTTTTGGGTATAGTTGAAAGTAGATTCACTTGAACTTGCTGACAAAGTTTATGGTTCAAGTTTATAGGAATAGAAATTTAGCTTTGATACGAAAATTGTTGTGTGCTGGCCAAAAGAGAATTTATTTTGGTGGTAAAAAAGAGCACACGGGTTGGCTGTGTAGCCTATTTGCACTAGTGTCTTTTATACTCTCATAAATCTTCAAATACATCAACAGATGGTTCAAAATATTTCCATGAGTTCCTGAGTGCACGAACAGAAAATGGATGCGAGTGTCATATTTTACTTCTCGAACTAAATCCAGGTCAGAAGCCCAATTAATTTCAGTCATGGAAGCTCTCTTCAAACTTTTGCAAGACATTAGATGGAAAGCCTAGTTAAAGGCATCCAAATAGCTCGAGGAACCTAGCCACGTCCCATTTACAATTGCGAATGATAGACACATCTTCTGAAGGGACAAAAAATCTAACAGAAATTAGATTAGCACTAGTGGCATCGGGTAAATTACAAGCTTGGTCAGTCATTAGATTAAAAACTGTTGAGGGAAATACAGAGTACCTTGGTCTCGCAATGTCTATGTGAAGATTAAATTCTATCTCAGATCAAAAAATTACAAGCTTGGTCAGTCATTAAACAACACTTAGCCATTTATTTATTTTTAAGGAGACAGGATATATATTCACAATTGATAAGACTATAAGAGTATGACCAACTTAAAAGAAGGAAAAAAAATAAAAAATAAAAAAGAGTAGTATGAACTCAACCAAAAAAAAATGTGTTGCAAATATATTTGTAAAGTCATTGGCAACAAAAGGAATATATGTAAAAGGTTTTAAATAATAAATAAGGAGAGAGAAACAAAATTGCTATTAATTAAGTGAATGAGGTGTAAGTCAATTAGCATTTAATATTATTTTTTTAACCATTAGATCAATTACAAATCTATGGTCTATAAATGGTGTAACTCTTGTCAAGTTACACCAAGTGTAACTTGAACTCATCTCTCTCTCTCTCTATATATAGAGAGATGAGTTCAAGTTACACCTGGTGTAACTCTAAAGAGTTACACCTTTTTTAAACCATTGGATTTAAGTAGATCCAACGGTCAAAAAAAGACCCTCATTAATGCTAATATTCTTACAAGTATCTCATTAATTATCTATTATTTATTGCATTCAATACGTATCTCTAAACCCAACAAAAGAATACATCTGACTCTCTCTCTCTCTCTCTACGTTTGGTGTTCAAGCCTTTTTCTCTCTATTTGTCTCCATTTGCTGCTCCTCCTCCACCATTGTTCTAGGTTGCTGCCAGGAAAAAAAAAAAAAAAAAAAAAAAAATCGCATTAACGTGTTTTGAGTGCTCTGTTTCTATTGTGAGTGCTCTCTCTCTATGTTTGGTGTTCAAGCCTTTGTTTCTCCATTTGTCTCCATTTGCTGCCCCTCCACCATTGTTCCAAGTTGCCACCACCAAAAAAAAAAAAAAAAAACCACCAATCGCATTAACATGTTGTGAATGCTCTGTTTCTATTGTGAGTACAAACACATTAAAGCTCCACCATTGTTCCACCTCCACCATTGCTCCTCCACCATTGTGAGTACTCTGTTTCTATTTTTCCTTTCTTTTATGTTGTGAGTGCTCTGGTTTTTTTTTTTTTTTTTTTTTTTCTTTTCTGGAACACAGTAAATGGTTCACAAAGAATCATGTGACAATACAGATTTGTTAAAACCATTGTATGTGTAGTAAATTTAGAGAAACTTACACTGTGGCTTACATCGTTGGTAGTTCCCTAGTTACATCCCTAAGTTGTGAGTGCTCAAAAAAAAAAACTAACACTGTGACTTACACTGTTGAATAGTTGAAGAAATTGATAAACAAAAGACATCACTGAAACTAGACATGAACATATTAATTCTTTTTTTCTTTTGCGAGAAAGAGACATGAACTTATATAGGTGGCTAATGATGATACAATAATAGACAAACAACAATTTGCCAACCAATTAATGATTTTGATGATGCAACTGCTCTGGAATGTGAAGAGTTATATGATGCCCCAGACAATTCGAGACCATCAGAACAAGAGTTACCGCATGAAGATTTTGGTGATTGTGAGTTGAAATCCAAGCCATATGTCGGAATGCAATTTGACTCCCTTGATGATGTTGAAACTTTTTACAAAGAATTTGCCAAAAAAGAAGGTTTTTGAATCTGTATCTGTACGAGTAAAAAATCACCCAGAAGTGATGATGTAACAAGTCGTATTTATGTATGTTGTAGTGAAGGGCAGCGCAAAACAAAAAATGCATTAGACAATGGTTTGAGTAGAGATGATGAAAACAAGGCCCGTAGAAGTTGCTTAAGTCTTAGAACTGGATGTGAAGCAATGCTTAGGGTCATGAAGAATAAGAAATTGCAGAAATGGGTTGTGAAGGGATTTGACAACAACCACAATCATGGTATTATTAGTCCAAAGAGTGTGTCATACCTCCGATGCCACAAAAAAATGCCTACCGCTGCTAAGAGTCTAGTTGAAAATTTTGGTAAAGAAGGTCTTCCAACAGGAAAAGTTGCCATGATGTTCAATGTAGGTGACCAAACATTTACAAGTAGAGATTGTTGGAATCACTTGAGAGATGTTAGGGGAAAAAATTTAGATGTTGGAGATGCCTCAATTGTCCTTAATTATTGCCAAAACCAACAAGCTCAAAACTCCAATTTCTTTTATGCAATTCAATGTGATGATGTTGGCCATATAATTTTTTTTGGGTGGATGCGCGATCAAGAATGGCTTATCAATACTTTGGGGATGTAGTGACATTTGACACAACTTACAAAACAAACAAGTATGATATGCCATTTGCTCCTTTTATGGGGTTAAACCATCATTGTCAATCAATTTTATTTGTTGTGCATTGTTGCAAGATGAGACAGAACAAACTTTTGTGTGGCTATTTGAAACTTGGCTTCAAGCAATGTGGGGGAAGGAACCAAAATCTATTATTACAGATCAAGATTTAGCCATGGGTGCAGCTATTGCAAAGGTATTCCCAAGAACTAGTCATCCTCTTTGTCTTTGGCATATTAAGAAGAAATTTCCAGAGAAACTTTCCCATATATATCATAAGAATTCAATATTCAAACATGAGTTTAAGAGATGCATACGTGAGTCACCTAGTGTGGAAAAATTTGAGGAGGCTTGGAAGAGCCTAATATTGACTTATGGCTTGGAGAGAAATGAATGGCTTGAAGGATTATATAATATTCGAGAGTCATGGGTACTGGTTTACAATAGAAATACTTTCTTTGCAGGATGAACACTACCCAGAGAAGTGAAAGCATCAATGTGTTCTCTGACTCCTTTGTTAACTCAAGAACTACACTAAAGGATTTTGTGGTCAAATTTGCAAAGGCGGTGGACAGTCGTTATAAGAAAGAAAAGAAGGAAGACTTTGATTCAAGACATAAAACACCTTCTTTGGTAATTGGCTCAAAAATAGAGCATCAAGCTACTTCTATATACACGAGAACCATATTTAACAAGTTCCAAAAAGAATTGGTGAGTAGTAATCACTTTACAAAGGAAAAGGTTGAGAAAAATGGAACTTTTTATAGGTACAAAGTAACAAGTTCCTTTGATCCAGATGATGCATTTATTGTGAAGCTGAACATGGAATCAAATTTAAGGATGAGCATCATATGTCAAGAGCCTTACGAAGCATCCATGTTTGTCAATGTGTAAGTTAATTGTCTTACCTTGTTGAAAAATCTGAAGATATATATAAAATGATAATCTCAGACTTTTAGACCATACCCTTAAGAAAGCTTTTGGAATGGAAAATGAACTGCTTGAAGATAAGGAAGATGATGAAATGGATATGCATCACAAGAGTGGTGAATCAGCTGACATTGTTGAAGTAGAAGACTGCTCTGTCATTGTTCCTTTAAATATAAAATATCCACATGTATCACAAACCAAAGGTCGAAAGAAAAGTACCGAAAAACAAGGTCCTGGTGGGAGAACTAAAGGTGGGCTTGAAATATCCTTAGGTCGTGCAACGACAAAAAGACGATGTTGTCAACTTTGTGGGGGTTATGGTCATAATCGTCGTACTTGTAAACAATTTAATGGCGAAGGAAGTGATTACCAAGATGAAGAAAACATTACAGAGGTTGATGACAATGATATTGATGATTTAGCATAAAGTGAGTTCTTTCATTACATTTTTCAAGTCTTTTTTTTTTTTTAAGAATTTTTTATTGTAATAATATATATCTCATGTTTCAAATTTACTTATACCTTTTTTTGTTCTACTGTAGGTACATGTGGCTAAAGAGAATCACAAAATGATCATTCCATGGTGGAATTTATATATATATTGAGTCCAAGTAGCTGAAGGAACTATGTTTAAGGAGCTATGTTGTTAATCATGATGAAATAGTTTTATTTGGTTTTTTGTTTTGTTTTTTTAAGGACCTATGTTGGAATACTGTTTTTGCTTCAATTTAATGTCATTAACAGTGTGTTTTTAAGGACCTATGTTGGAATACTGTTATTTAAGGACATATGCCTCATTTTTTCGGATTTTCTACTGTTAACCTCTTGTTTTGAGGGGGTACTTGCAGCTTGGTGTTTGCCTTTTTAATAACAGTTTCTTAGAATTGATCTATCTTTATTTGTGGTTCTAAATAATAGGTAGTATAGTTGCTTTAAGTTACTGCATTAGTGGTTCTGCACTGTTTACAACACTCACTACACTTTATTGCACTTACTGCATTGCATTAGTATAGTTGTTTGTCTACTACATTGCATTGTTTGTTTACTGCACTGCATAAGTTACTGCATTAGTGGTTTTTTTTACTACACTTATTGCACTGTATTAGCATAGTTGTTTGTTTACTGCACTGCACTGTTTATTTACTGCACTGCATAAGTTACTGCATTAGTGGCTTTTTTTACTGCACTGCATTAGCATAGTTGTTTGTTTACTGCACTGCACTGTTTGTTTACTGCACTGCATAAGTTACTGCATAAGTTCTGCACTGTTTACTGCATTGTTTACAGCACTTACTGCTCTTTACTGCACTGCATTAGTATAGTTGTTTGTTTACTGCACTGCACTGTTTGTTTACTGCACTGCATAAGTTACTGCATTAGCATAGCTGTTTGTTTACTACACTGCACTGTTTGTACCTATATCAATGGCACTGTGACTGTCATTTAGTCTCCATCAATCCTGGGAATTCAATTGGGATGACTATAAAACCAAACCAAACCAATAAATTTGATGCATTTAACTATAAACAAGTGTGTTTATACAAAACTTAGACATATAATTACAGATAGTTCAAGAAGTGCTGTAAACCCATGTTTGAATGACTATAGACTAGTTCAAAAGTGAATTAATGTGGAACTAGTCTTTACAAACAATCAGATCATTACACGTGTATATAAATCACAACTAACAATTAAAAACTAATCCTAAACTACAGGTAGTATAGCTACTTTAAATTACTGCACTGTCTACTTTGTTTACTACACTTTTAACTGCACTGTCTGCACTGTCGCTTAGGTAGTCTTGGCTTGAACTCTTCCAATGCACTGTTATGGCATTTTGCCTCTCTACTTGAGTCTTTGTCTTGATATACTCCAATACTAGGAGTAGAAAGCCTTTCCATACAAGACCTTGCACAATTCGCACTTGTAAAAGAGGCAAAGGAACTCCATCATTTTCATAATACATATAAAAAAAAACTCCATGAAATACTGTCTAGAAAAGTATAAGGAATTCAATAGAAGCATTACACAAAATTGACTATTATCGTCATTGGAAGATTAGTTCCAGAACCATATATTTCTTTTATGCTAGAAAGAGTTGAGTTCTCCTCAACCCATTCAAGAACTATGCATCCAAGATTGTAGTGTGGGCAGGGCTCTTCATTTTACGTTGCTCCATTGCTGAATATGTATGGTTGAGCACAAACCAAAAATACACTATTGAATCCAATTCCTATAAAGTATAAAATAAGCTAATTAGAGCCACACCATCACATATCCTACCCAACCAATAGCTTAAAGGAAAAATAAAAAATCAGTTTTATCTAAATTCTAATAGGTTCATACTTCCAACAGCTTACTTGAGTATTATTAACTAGTAATCATCATTAAAATTGTGCATATAACCATAGTAAGGTTGGCATAGAAGTGATTTGAGTAGAAACGTAGTAAAATTGAAGCTAAGACATAAGAGAGGTTAACTGCTGCAAAATCAAATTCCAAGCAACATAAGAGAGGTTAACTAAGTGGCCCTCATGTCCAAGTAGCAATAATTGTGGATGGGCGAAAATACTACATCCATAAATATAAAGAACACTTCAAAATACAATAATAAACAGCCACCAATCACACATTTACCACCTCTTTAACATCAAAATAAGCCTAAAAAACAAACACAAAATCATCTAACCAAATGTTGTCCTCACCACATATATCTCAGATTCACTTTGCACATTGTAGTGCATGTATATGCAGGTGCCAAAATGATCATACCACAAATCTTGATCATATCTAAGCAAAAAATATAACTTCTAGCATGATCTAGAAACTAAAATGACTTACGAATCAAAGTTACATGTTTATGCCTTGTTCCTGATACTTAAGAATTTACATGATAACAATGGCATGTCCAAGAATGAGTCTTGATGATTAAAGTAAGCTTTTCTTAGGGAAATAGACAAGTTTCATGAAAAGACCATACCCAAATTTTTTAAAATGGAAAAAAAAATTCCATTGGGGCATTTTATCAAATAGTTGGAGTACAAAAGGAATGAGCTTGAATTCCTAATTACCCAGTACAAAAATCACTCAAGATACACCATTTTATCAAGGACTTAATTGTAATTATCAAATAGATCAACATGATTACCAAAAGGGAATCAAAGAAAAGCAAATAATTAAAAAATCAACACCTATGGCAGAACATTTTATTTTATAGGGCATGAAAATCCTAGAATTTCATCTGGCCAAAAAGAAAGGGAAATTGGACTCACCTCGTGCTGCGATGAGTATGTAGTGCCCAAGTCTCCATTGTTGCCGAGTGGGAAGTCGGAGATGATAACCCAACTTCGGCAGGAAAACGTCTTGTTTGGCATTGGGGGAAAATGACCCACAACCCATCGAAGACAATTGTGAATTTTCTCTCATCATTGTTCGGCTTGGTTTTTTTATCTTCTTTCTTCTTTTTCTGCCGGCAACCTGTGGAGGTGGAAGTGGAGGAGCAATGGAGGAGGAGATAGAGAAAGAGAAACGCAAGTTTAGAAAAGAGAGAGAGAGAGACTAACGGAGACAAACGGCTTAAACCAAACGTAGAGAGAGAGAGAGAGAGAGAGAGAGAGAGAGACGTGTTTTTTTTTTTCTTGGGGTTTAGAGATAGGTTTAAAGGAAATTAATGAGAGTAATTAATGAGATTTTATTAAAAATATTTGTAATAATGAGGGTATTTTTTTAACCGTTGGATCTATTTTAATCCAATAGTTTAAAAAATGTGTAACTCTTTAGAGTTACATCAGGTGTAACTTGAATCCATCTCATATATATATATATATATATATAGAGAGAGAGAGAGAGAGAGAGAGAGAGAGATGGGTTCAAGTGTAATTACAAAAGTTACACTCCTTATTAAATTCTTTCCATACCTTTTTTTTCCCCTTTTTCTTTCTATCTGTAGAGCATAATATCATTTCTTTTTCTTTCCAACCGTTAAAGAGCACTAAATAATTTTGGTGTGGCCGTGTGGGTAGAAACTTCAGTACAAATCTATTTGCAAGAAATTCAAATGATCTAATCATGGCTATCCCTGAACTCAGAACTTGATTTTATTATTATTATTATTATTATTTTATTTTTTGGAGAAATTGTTAGGAATTCAGATACTGAATAGTACTTGCTCCTTTAAAATTTTATTTTGTTCTTTTCATTAATTTGCTTTATCCAAACGAACATGCAGCTCTCAGTTAACAACTAACCAAGACGCTAAACAATAATAAACATGAACTCATAATAGCCACACCACTGTAAACAAGTAAACCTGTAACAACAAAACCACTTCTAAGTTCTAACGTTAACTTGTAGGAGAAAATAATAAAAAATGGACACCAACTTGTTGGAGAAAATAATAAAAAAATGGACCCTACTTGAAACTAACTTCTCCATAGCACTTTCTCACCAAAAAAAAAAAAAAATTCTCCATAGCATCAGGTAGCTGCACTGATTTTCAAATTGAGTAGAAACCTATGAGGAATTGTAAAGAAAAAGTTTCTCAAAAAAAAAAAAATTCAAAGAAAAAGGAAAGAATGAATTAATAAAGGGAGAAAGAGAGATAAGAAAAATATTTAATGAGGAGAGAGATAACGTGGAAACTATTAATTAGGTAAGTATTTAATGATATAATAGATAAATATGTCTTTTTTTTTTAACCGTTTAATCTTTGGGAAATTTATAGCTTAAAAAATGTGTAACTTTTGTGGAATTACACCATGTGTAACTTGAACCCACATATACACACAATTCAACCTCTATTAGATTTTACTCTTAAAAAATTGGCGAAATTACACTTTGCTCACTTGTGGTTTACTCGAAAAACACTCTGCTTACTTGTAATTTAAAAATTGACATTTTACCCACCTGAGGTAAACTCTATTTGTCTCTAATTATCCACCTCTATTAAAAACATGGGTAAATTTGTATTTTTGCTACCCTTTTATGTCTCTCTCCTCTCAAAACATAAAAAACTAAAAAATCAAAAAACTAGGTTTTGTAAAAATTAAACACATTCAACCAAAACAATCATTTCTGATTTCTGTATTCCATTTTTTATTTTTATTCTGTCTTTCTTTTATTCTGTCAGTGTTGTTTTGGAAGGTTTTTTTTTATTTTTTTTTATTTTTTTTTTTTTATGTTATATTAATAAGAAGTTGGCTTTGACAGCAAGAGATATTCGGTCATGGGAATATGTACCTCTCGGTCCTTTCTGGGAAAGAGCTTTGGTAAATTTTGGAATTTGACTACTTCAATTTTTCAAATTCTATTTCTCAAAGTTGAAGTCAGGATGCGTGCACTTCACTCACTGATAATTGCCCATACACTTTGCCTGCAAGTGATTCTTTTGAATAGAAGATATAGAAACTTGCAAGTGATTCTTTATCCTACACAAAACTGAAGGCTTTTTTTTTTTTTTTAGGACTACAGTATCCCCATGGATTGTAACACTAGATGCTCTTGAATCTTTTGCTTGTGATGCTTCCAAACAGGTAGCTTATCATCTTAGTCACACATAACATGACAGTTTTTACTTTTTAGGTTCATTATGTCGTTCCCAAATTTCTTGTCTGGAACTATTTCTGACGTGACAAGATGCTATACAATGTGTAGTTAAATTGCAGAACCCTCCTCCATTGCCATATCTTGCTGAAAGGATATCCAAGAACTATGACATTTCATTGGAGGTAGTATCTTAATGCTGTATATATGTACAGTTAAATTGTTTTTTATACTTTGTAAATTGCATCATTGAAAGATAGAATACAAGAATATAATAGAAAAGAGCAGAAAGAATAAAAGAAAGACAAAAAAAAAAAAAGGAATACAAAAATCAGAAATGATTGTTTTGGTTAAATGTTTTTACAAAACCTAACTTTTAGATCTTCATTTCTTTTGATTTTTTATTTTTTTATGTTTTGAAAGGAGAGACATAAAAGGGTAGTAAAAATACAAATTTACTCATATTTTTAATAGAGGTGGATAGTTGGAGACAAACAGAGCTTACCTCAGGTGGATAAAGTATCTATTTTTAAACTACAGGTAGATAAAATGTTTTTCAGGCAAATCACAGGTAGACAAAGTGTAGTTTCTCCTAAAAAATTTCATGGGTACAAACTTAGACAAATGCATAATATGACTTTGAGATTCAACTCCAAGGTTTTATGAGATCTATAAGGTTCTGAGTTCAAAACTCTTAACTAACATAATAGGGTTACCTAAGGGATAATTTATTGCAATTATTTGGTGTGTGTAGGAAGGAAAACTATAACATCTTTGAGATTCAAGATCTAAAGATAGGTCTAGAACTAGAAGTCTCGATATTATAGAAATTAAAATTTGGATGACTCCTTGTCATATGATACGAACCATTTACAAATTACCCTGAGGGAAATCTAAAAAAAGCTGCTATGGAGTGTACTTTAGAGACAATATTCGAGTCCAACAATTAAACGTCACTACGAAACAAAAAAGAGATATGATAATCATATAGTAGTCGGTTCACCTTATATTTTACTCGTGGTTCTTGTCTTCCGAGTTAATTTGTGCCAATTATTTGAAATTGGTCATTGGATAGACCTATTTTTATTTCTTATACTTATGTTTTTAAGTCTCTCTTTTTATGATGATTTTGAACCAGGCACGTGAACTCCAATCCAATGTGCTATTCAGCGACATAGACTAGTTGATGCGTGTAATATATGCGCGCATCTTGTGATAGAACTGTGTCTGGGCTTTCCCTTCACAACCAAGGTTTGCCCGTGAATGGTGTGAGTGTGAGATAAGAATTTATTCACGGGATGCCAATGGAGTGCAAGTTCTGACAACGTACCGTGACCACATGGAAACCCACCATTTTTGTTCCTACATCATTCCCTGTTGAATTTAGCTAGGGCCCATCATATGATATAATATGGAAGTAATTTTTTATTTCGTATTTTTTTTTTAATTTATAAATATAATAGTATTTTAATTTATAGGGTCTACTTTATAATAATTGTTCTTTATTATTAAGTCAAGAGATCAATTGACAAAAAAAAAAAAGGCTAAATTACAAATTATACCCTCTAAAATTTATGAGCGTTTGGATTTTACCCCCTAAAATTTGAGGGTATTTGGATTTTACATCCTAAAGTTTCAAAATTTTGATTTTACCTTCTAAAGTTCTATTCTATTTATATCAACAGCCCCTTTGTCTACATTCTCCTTTAAATATCACATAAACTTATCTTGCATGTTTAGTTTATCCAATAAAATGATGGCACGTCATTTTTATAACCTTAAAAAAAATTAAATTATTAAAAATTACATAGCATAATAAAAATGACGTGACATCATTTTATTAGATAAATTTAACACATGTGACAAGTGGATAAACTTATCACGAAGGAGTTGCTGATGCAAACAGAATAAAATTTTAGGAAGTAAAATCCAAATTTTGAAACTTCAGAAAATAAAATCTAAATTCTGAAACGTGAGGATGTAAAATCTAAATACCCTCAAACTTTAAGGGTAAAATCCAAATTTCGAAACTTTAAGGTGTAAAATTCAAATACCCTTAAACTTTAAAGGTATAGTTTATAATTTAATCAAAAGTATAAGTATTGGCATAGTGTGGAAGAGGGTAAAGGCCGGAATCAAGTTTTCAAGGAGAAATTTCATATACCTAGATTAATATACAGTAAATTAAACAATTAGGGACCTCAAAACAACTTGTTAATATTTTTCTGACAAGTCTGCTATTTGTATAAAGTTAGTGCAAAAACCTCGTACATTCATATTGGATTCCAAGTCATTCATCCGTATCAGCACTCAAGTGTATGCACCGGCCTTATTCATTAAAATAAATAAATAAATACGCACTGGCCTTTGTGTGTAAGTGGAATTTCCTTTTTCTTTTTCTTTTTTTTTTTTTGATAAAATGTAAGTGGAATTTCTGAAACTATACCGAACGATTTTTGTGATGGGGAACAGTAGAGAAAGAATGAAGAAAGCATGAAAAATTGTGGGGCCACTCCCAGTGGTAGGTGCCAAAAACAGGTATGAACCATGTGTTCTTCGCACATGAAATTTCGTGTGGCGTTTGAATTTTTAAAATTTTGCGCCTGCCTAAAAATGGAGTTAGGCATAGATAATGTTAGAAACACGAAAGATGGTTCAATTTTGTGTCACGTGCATGTGATAAGTTGTGAGTGATAGAAGCATATACTTTACATAAATTTATCACACTTTTATTACTTGTAATTCATTACGTAACGAATTGTAACACAAAATTATGATATTTTATGTGACCTTGGTATTTTTTATTATATAAAAGAGATTGGTTCAGAGAGCCGAAAGTACGGGATAGGGGTAATTGACACTAGTTGGGTAGTGGGGGATGCTTTCTATAGTGGGTCTATATTTCTATTTGCTGTTCCATATCTTCAAATTAGTTCATCATATCATATCCATAGCTCCTCGATTTGGGAAAATCATCATTAGTGCATCACTGCTACTCACTACTTACACTAATCAACTTGGATTAATTAAGAAGCAACGCAAAGTAAATTGAGATCAGGTGCAATAACTATAAATGACTAAGATTTAAATTTGAAAAAAAATAACTTTAAATCTCAACCATTAAACAAAAAAGTTCAAAAATTAAAAAAAAAAAAAATTTTGACAAGAGAGAGGAGTTAATTGCACCAAATCTTGGTGCAAAGAAGATTATCAATTTGGGAAAATCATCATTAGCGCGTCACTACTACTCACTACTCACACTAATCAACTCAGATTAATTAAGAAGCAACAAAGTAAATTGAGATTAGGTGCAATAGTTATAAATGACTAAGATTTAAAGTTGAAAAGAGTAATTTTAAATCTCAACTATGGAATAAAAAAAGTTTAAAAAGTTAAAAAAAGTTTAGAAAGTTAAAAAAATTAAAAAGTTTAAAAAGTTCTCTCTCTTTTTTTTTTTTACAAGAGAGAGAGGAGTTAATTGCACCAGACCCTAGTGCAAAGTAGATTATCAATCAAAATTTTAAAGTATAGTCAAATTTAAGTCTTTTTATAAATTGTAATACAAGAAATAAATATCATACAAGATAGGGTTAACACAATGATATATATATATATATATATATATATTCAATAGTTAAAGGAGAGAACATTTAAATCTTGAATGTCGTGATTTATTCTTTTAAATATAAAATATATATATATACTTTGCAAATATTTTTATTTTTTTAATAAATAAGTGGGGTTTTTAATTTAAAAAAAAAAATGAATATGTGTAACATACGGAATAGTATGTGCATCTAATTAATTAAGCTTGAGGCGAAATGTTTTTTTACAACTTAGTGAATATATATATATATATATATATATGTATATAAAAGTTGGACTGCCTCTTAATTTATCCGACTTTGCTATAAGAACAATAATACAGTGATGTTATTCTGGAAATTTTATGCTACTGCTGCCAAGGGGTTGTTCAATGTACAATTTAATTAGATGCAAAATAATCATTAAATCTTTTAAACCTAGAGGCCTTGTTTGTTTTATACATGGCTCATAACATTAAATAAGAAAAAAAAATGACAATTGCAGTCATACTTTATCACAATCAACAAGATTGAAATTAGCTTACAAGTTACAACATTTTTCTCCTATGATGGTCATTTTTTTCAAACATCTTCTCTATAATTTTCAAGACACAAGTCAATTACATGATTAAATATGTATTGACTTTTTTTTCACATAAAAGAAATAAATAAATAAATGAAATCTTTTATTAAATTGTAACTTTCCTTTCTATTTACAGTTACATCCTTATTCAAGAGAGATTATTAGATCCATCGGGAGAATTGTTGAAATTGTCATCCCAACCAATGAAATAATGTCACCTATACAAGTGTGTGAGTCAACTTCCTAATCCGCATAAGAAAATATAAAATAATAAATTATCAAATGATATCAAGTTTATATAAATAATAACATTTTATTTGTTAGGAGGGCTAAGGAGGACCATTTTAGTAGTCCTCTGGTAAACCTAATAATTTCCCCTTAATCAACGCCAAAACTGGTAAAAAAATATAAATTAATTTATTCACTTACGTATGGTGCACAAACTCACTGTCTATATATAGTTATGTACTCACTGTCTCTGCTACAAACCAAAAGCCCCACTGCCTCTTCTTGTACAATGGAGTTCTGGACAATTCCGAGAACAACTCAGGTTCCAATTATATCTTTCCTATTTACACCGTAAACTCTTGAAAATGTCATCATTATAAGCATCTTTTTGGTTGTATGCCAAACATGCATTAGGCAACAGCCGATTAGCCCACTCTTCTTTCTTCCAAATATGTTTTATGTATATATATTTACATTTATTTCTGGCTTTGATGCCAGAATTCTTTCACTTCAATGCATTCTAAACCCCAAAAAAATGAACTTTTATCTTCTCTTACTCTCATCTACACTATTAATTGGTTCTCTTTTGTGTCACATAAAAATTAACCCATTAAAATTCTCTCTTTGGTATTCTTACAGGTAACTGAGGTTGTAGTAGTGCTGACTCTCCTAGTTTTACTTAGCACAAATGTTGTTGAAAGTCGAAAAGCTCGGGCTAATGACTACTTTCACTACTCAGCTATAAGTTGTAGAACTCATAGTGCTTCATTGACAGACTTTGGAGGAGTTGGTGATGGAACTACATCAAACACCAAGGCCTTTCAGGCAGCTATCAATCAGTTAAGCCAGTATGCATCTGATGGTGGGTCACAACTCTTTGTTCCAGCAGGAAAATGGTTAACTGGAAGCTTCAATCTCACTAGCCATTTCACACTCTTTCTCCATAAAGATGCAGTTCTTCTTGCTTCTCAGGTTAGCAAAACTCCCAAGACTTAAACTAGCTATAGTTCTCAACTATTAATAAATCTGTCTTATTCTTTTTACCTTTGCTTTATTTTGCATTTAAGGGAAGAAAAAATTGTCTTGACTGTAAAATTTATAAAGTTAAGAGCTATTTGGCATAAAAGAAACATAGATACCTCCGAAAGCCTCATTGCTTTGATGATTTCTATATATTTTTATAATAATATTGGTCTAAAAGTTTCAGTATTTTCTAGACCCAAAAAGTTCATAGGATGGATGTAACGTCATTCATTCCCTAAATTCAATGGTGCTTTGAATAATTGAGCTAACTTTCGGCCAGAATTCAATTTTAGGTGGTTAACCACTCAAATTGATGTGACGGTTGCTAATAGTAACTTTGAATTGCAGAACTAATTAGACTATACACAAATGAAAGGAATCAGTAAATTACGGAAGCAAAGAAATGTTTCACAATTTCACTAAGCTAGTCTTCAATTCCATGATTCTCATAGCAGGGTAGCTATAAGCCAAGTGAAGAAGTCATTTTGGTTCTGAATTTGGACGGTCCACAGTAAAAGCGACCCCATATTTGATATAGATGACCCTATTAATCTAGGCCATCCCATCCAAGTCACTTTAGCCATGAAGCTTGTGGGCCTAGCTCGAAATGTGCATCTTCAAGTTTTGTTAAGCTAGATAGGCCTAACCCAGAAAACGACTTGATTCACGAGCATAACACTTCCACCACCCGATCCGAAAGGGGCCCACCACCCAAAAAATAAAAAAAATTTAGTACTTTACTAAAGAGAAAAGGAGAGACTAGAATTAAAGATGAAGATGCTAAAGTAATATATGGAAAATTAAAATTTGCTGCTATACCTAATTACCTATGAGCTTAAAGGGATTGGATTTTACCAAAATTAAGTGTTCTTTTTTACTAAGAGAATTAAGGTCTAAATTCCCTCCAATCTATAAAAACTATATAGACTATTTGTCTATATCTATATAATATTCACATCAGCGTAGTATTTCAATCTATTTTAGTTCATTTCGATCTATTTCAGTTCAATTCAATGCATTTACTTAAAATTAAGAAAAGATATGTTTGGATTGAGAATGCCTATTCTAAACCCGAATTTATTAAAAAATATAGATCTTAAACTCATTCCAAATTCAATTAAATTTTATGCAATTTAATCTCAAATTTGTTTCACATATATTTAATGAAAATAAGCAAAGAATTATTCTTAAGGATGTAGGATTTGAATTTTATATATTTTGTCTTTTTTTCTTAATAATTCAATAGTTATAATAGAAAAGAAATAATTTAAATCCTAGATGTTTCTATTGAACACAACAAACCGCAAGGACCCACTAGCCTAGTCGTAGTTGTCTTACTAGCCAATGTTCTCAAGGTCGACCTTCATGTTCCCTCATTTTCATTTTCTTAAAAAACATACAAACAAACCGAAGGACCCACTAGCCTAGTGATTGTCATGAAAGGGGGGGGGGGAGTATATATATTAATTATACACTGATGCAAAAATGTAAAATTTAAAGATTTGTAATTTGTTTATTTCAAAAGGGCAGGGTTTTTAATTTTATTAATCCTAAATTTTGACAATTGGATTAGGAGGAGAGTGAATGGGCTGTAATTGATCCACTGCCATCCTATGGTCGAGGAAGGGATACCGATGGTGGAAGGTTCATTAGTCTTATTTTTGGAACCAACCTCACTGATGTTGTAATAACAGGTATATCAAGCATACTTTTTTTTGCAACTGAATACTCAACTGCTAGGAAAAAGTTTATAGACTAAATGATTCATTCTTTGGTCCCTTGAAATTTAAAATTTGTTTTCATTTTAGTTCCTTAAATTTGAGAATTTTCATTTTGATTCCGTTAAAAAAAATGGTCTTTCCATCAAGGTCCCCGGGGGGAGGGAAGACATCATTTTGTTGGCACTTACTAACAAGACGAAAAGACCATTTTGAATATGGAGTCAAACTTGATTGATCAAAATGAAAATTCTCAAACTTAAAATATCAAAATGAAAACAATCCAAAATTGCGTAATTTATTAGTCAAAATTATAATACCTTCTTGATTGTGAGTGAACGAGGTCTCTTTTTCTTATTCTTTTTTTAAATTCAGGGGACAATGGCACTATTGATGGTCAAGGTGCTCTCTGGTGGGAAAAATTCCACAAAAAAAAGCTGAAGTACACCCGTCCTTACCTGATTGAAATAATGTACTCTGATAAAGTTCAAATATCCAATCTCACTTTGCTCAATTCTCCATCATGGAACGTCCATCCTGTTTACAGCAGGTGAGATTCTCAACAATTTTGCATTTGCTTGGTTTTGCTTTGCATTTCATACTTCTACTTGGAATAAATAAAATAAAATGTTTTAGAAAATACTTCCACATTTAGCATGTCATTGTGGTAGACAAAATTTCATCATCCTTGTTTTAAGATTGTTGATCTGATAAAAGCTAATGAAATGCAGCAATGTCCTTGTTCAAGGCATTACAATTCTTGCACCAGTGAATTCTCCAAATACTGATGGGATCAACCCAGGTAGGCATGTGGATAAATATCAAAGGCTAAATATATTGAAGGAGAATAGTGCATAAGACCCATTTAAACATAATCCAGAGCATGTGCATATACAAATTGCTCGAAGAAAGCATGAATGAATAATGTTGGGTAAAACTTAGATACAATTTCTCACAAGTTAAGTTGTACCTTATGTTTCTCAATTAACTTCAACCATGTGGTTACATTAGCCAATAATTCTCATGGTTGAATTTAATTGTCTTTGGAGGAAGATAACACAGTTTGTGTGGGATTGGTCAATATAGGCATGTGGTTGAATTTAGTTGGGAACCTTAGGTATAACACCTGAGGAACTATACCTAAGTTCTACATGATAATTTTTGTATTCTTAGGTTCATGTAGATAGTGAACTTTTAAGTCTATCCAAATGGTGCTAAAAGAGAGTTTTCACTAACTGATATGAGGATTAATAGACAAACTAAAGTACTACTGCATAATATCAATATACAATCATCATGATAACAACTTGATTTGGCTTTTTGCCTTGTACAGACTCTTGCACAAATACCAGGATTGAGGACTGTTACATTGTGTCTGGGGATGATTGTGTAGCTGTTAAGAGTGGTTGGGATGAGTATGGTATTGCTTATGGAATGCCTACCAAGCAACTGGTAATCAGACGGCTTACATGCATTTCTCCAACCAGTGCAGTGATTGCATTGGGCAGTGAAATGTCTGGTGGGATCCAAGATGTAAGGGCTGAAGACATTGTAGCCATCAATTCAGAATCAGGAGTGAGGATCAAAACTGCAGTAGGAAGAGGAGGTTTTGTAAAAGACATATATGTCAGAGGGATGACCATGAACACCATGAAATGGGCCTTTTGGATGACAGGGAATTATGGCTCTCATGCGGATAACAACTATGATCCTAATGCACTTCCTGTAATCCAGAATGTTAATTATCGTGATGTGATTGCCGAGAATGTAACAATGGCAGCAAGATTGGAGGGAATTTCCGGTGCTCCATTTACGGGAATTTGCATGTCTAATGTCACAATTAAACTGGCTAAGAAGGCAAAGAAAGTTCTATGGAACTGTACTGATATTGCTGGGATTTCAAGTGCTGTGGTTCCTCAGCCATGTGATTTGTTGCCAGACCAAGGAGTAGGGAAGATAACATCATGTGATTTCCCAGAAGAGAGCCTGCCAATCGATAATGTTCAACTTCAGATGTGTGGTTACCAGAGGAAGTATTTTTGAGTCTACTGCACTGAACTAAAGCTTCTATATATCGGAACTTATTTTCTGTTTGTAATGATTGTTGTACTGGTAAAACACACATTTTCTGGAAGGAGAAAACCTGTCACACACATTTTTTTGAATTGAACTTGTGAGTTGAAGACACAATTTCAGTTTTGAAATCATGTCTTCAACTCATGATTTCAATTCAAAGAATAGGTGTGTAACAATATGTGTATAATAAGATGTGTGTAACAAACACTACCCTTTTTTGGAAATGCTCATAACATTTATAAATTAAAATAATAGTATCATGGATTATGTCACAACCCAAGAAAAATGTTAGTCATATTTGCGTTATACCTAAAAAAAACTAGTTGCTTTCAATTATAAAGTCCAATTTGACCTAGTACACATTTAGGTGGAACTCAGTACACGCCCAGGTAATAGTAATACACAATCATACAATAATGTAATACAATACACACAATCCAGGGTATCACAGATTATGTAGTTCTAAAATTTCTGAGATTTAAACAACAGACAGAGACACAGACAGAGATCTTCATATTAATATAGCATTGATTTTTATTCAATAGGTAAAATATCTTCAGATCCATGCAATACAACATCCATAATCTTTCTAGCAATCTTTACTCCTAGTTATCATGAGAAGATCTACACCATCGTTTTTTTTACCAAACTCGCTTCAACTTGGCTTTGAAGTCCATCAGCTCATATAGGAACTAGAGTGACTGTCCTCTTGGGGCTTTTGCTGAAATTTGGGGGACCTAAAATCCCTTACAAGTAAATGAGAAGAGGTGTTTCAGCTCCACGCATGTTAGTTGACTTCAAGTAACAAGTAAATGAACTCTGATGCTATTCTATCTATTCTAGAAGATGTGATGAAATTATACATGTATTCAGGGGAACAAAGTTTTTCCCATTACATCTCCGCTGCATACGCAAACTATTTCTCCTAATAGGTCGGGTCCGGATTAAACTTCACTGACTCCCTCCAGATGAGCTCTTTGATTTGTTCTTCATTACATGTTGGATGCTCAAAATCAAAACTGAACGGCCTGGCAGAGACAGGCTCATCACTCGTATCATGGAGAGATGACAAGTATGGGTGACAAAGTGCCTCTTCAACTGCAAGTGACTCAAAGTTATAAATACAAAAGAGAGAGGGGGACAAAAGATTTGAAACAATAGCCAGTTAAGAGTTTCACGTAAAAATTTGAACTCTTTTCTTGTACCTGTAATCCGTTTGGTGGGATCAAAGACAAGCATTTTCTCTAGAAGATCTAAAGCCCCAGGAGACATACTAGGGAATCTAGCAGAAAGTTGTTGCTTCCGGCATTGTGGAAGCTGTCTAACATATCTTCGAGCATTATCACTTCGGAGAAATCCAAGGCTAGCATCATCAGGTGAACCTAGTAACTTCGGGAGAAAAAAGAAAAAGTTCAGAACATGTATGAGTCACATCTTACAAGAATGAATATAAAGAGAAATTTGCTTTCTAGGATGAGTTGTCCTTCATTCTCATTATAAGATTCACATAATTCAAGCATATTGTACAACCTTTTCTTTTGGCTGAAGGGATATTTTAAGGCCTTTTACTAAAGAGGAAGAATGAGAATTAAGAGAATCCCACACAGTATGCAAGATGATACGTATACACAACCCTCAAAACCAAAGTTGGGTCCAATAAGATGCTAAAGATCTATAGCAGTGGTGCCAACAGTTGGGCCCTAGATATTATAAATTTTTTAGTGTCAATAACCCACGCGTACCACAATTTAATTATTTATGTATGTCAACATTTAAAACATCATGACATTTTGAGCACCAAGGTACATTCTGTCTGCCTAGGATATAATGAGAGATATGTAGTTGCTTTATTGTTCTAGTATATAATGGTATCTGTGAGCACCCATTATATTAGATATATGGAAATCAAATCTGACTGGGCACCTCCACCTCACCAGGGTGGTTACGCCATCCAACAAAATCAAGTAGACTGAGTGTTTTTAAGGGTGAAAGGAAAGATATGTGCATGATTACAACCTTGCTTAAGCTATAATCAGAGTGAAAATTTCCATGCGCAAACACACAGACAGACCAAAATCAGGATAACTCAAAGAAAAAGGAAGAGGGGAGGGGAGGGGTTTAGACAAAATATGTACCACATTGGCCTAGACTCTCTCTCTCTCTCTCTCTCTCTCTCTCTGTATTAATTTATCAACAACGATAGGCAATATTATAATAAATCAATTAAAATGGTAGAAAACAACTAATGATGCTTTAGCAGATATTAACTACTATAAAATCCCAAAAAACCCATACCTCCGTGATAAGCCTCAGCTGATGAACATAATCTTTCCCAGGGAACAGAGGTTCTCTAGTCATAATTTCACCAAGTATGCAACCTACGGACCATACATCAATTGCAGCAGTGTACTCTGAACAATTAAGAAGCAACTCTGGTGCTCGGTACCAACGAGTGACAACATATTCAGTCATAAAATCTGTCTCAGAAGTCGTCCTTGCCAATCCAAAGTCTCCAATTTTAAGGTCACAATTAGCATTCAGAAGCAAATTACTGGGCTTAAGATCACGGTGCAGAACATTGGCTGAGTGTACATATTTCAGTCCTCGTAACAGCTGATACAAGAAGTACTGCAAAATTTTCATGATATATCAATTCCATGCACAGTTATTCAATATTAAGCAATGTGCTGAAACCAAAGAGTTGAA
Source organism: Quercus lobata (assembly GCF_001633185.2). NCBI lineage: Eukaryota > Viridiplantae > Streptophyta > Magnoliopsida > Fagales > Fagaceae > Quercus > Quercus lobata. The sequence goes on along the minus strand of NC_044915.1, from coordinate 31,977,298 downwards.
CTGTATTCTTAAAATGACAAAGTATAAAGCCTTGGTATCGAACCTGACAATGATCATCTGTCAGTGGTTGGTCAGAACGAATAATATGATGAAGATCAGTGTCCATCAGTTCATAAACAATGTACACATCATTGAAGGTCTCCTTCTTTGGTGGTCGTATGAGATCCTTCATGGAAATAACCTGCAGAAAAGGAAAAATCTGAAAAATAATTCCAAGTACTCCCTAGTAAAATGAGAGATTATGTAGAGCCACTACCAAACAAGTACATCAGCCTACAAACTAATCCAAGGGAAAGTAAACTGATAAAAGCATATGAATTAATTGGTCCTGACAAAATAATATAGTAATCCACCCATGAACAAAACAAACACAATAAAAATATACTAAGAGAAATAGGAAAGAAAGGGATAAATGCTGAATCAGATTAGAGATATTATGAATTAGAACATTCAACAAATTTTCACTGTGCAAATCCAGGGGAAAAAAGCATCATGGAAATTTGAGAAAACCAGAAACATAAAATTTAAAATTTTAGGATTTATAAAGGTTACCATACTTACGTTTTCATGGTCCATGTGGCAGAGAAGCTTGATTTCTCTCAACGTCCTTTTGGCATCTATTATGTTGTCAAATGCATTACCAATCTTCTTTATGGCAACCTCCTCATGTGTTTCTGAATTCACAGCAGCACTGGAAAGGGAAAAAAATTGTTATCAACCACTCCCTCAATCAAACATCAAACTTATTAAGTAAATGAACAATAAAAACCCCTCTTTTGGAGTTTCTAAAGCATCCCCTTAGACATATACTGTAGAACACATGAAGGGTGTGAGCAGGGCATGGAAGCCACACTTAAACGAAGTTCCAACTTCCAAGACACAAGTAACACAAAAGAGAATATATCAAAATAGGATTTACTATGTATAGAATGCAAGAAGATTGACCAGTAAGTATTAATCAAACTAGCAACTATGACTGGCTAAATTGGTACCAACAAAATTCGAAAATATATCAAGGAATCGTCGTTTACTAAGCCCAAATGTATGCCTTCAACCTCGAGTAATACACAAATATTGACAAAATCACAAGTGACAACTACAAGAGACAGAGAGAACTAGACAGATTCATACATATTTTCTTTATAACAACACAAATTGGTCATAACATGCACTTGTCTTTGCTACTTTACAACAAGCAAAGTTCCTATCTATCATTGTTCAACTTCTACACCAGATTAATAGAAACATGCTCCCTTGACCATGTATTCACTCATTAGTCAACAAAACAAGAAATTTCATAAATCCCACTAGGGATGGCAATTTTTCCCCGCCCCGCTTAATCCGCCCCTCCCCGCTTCGCCCCGTGCGGGTTTTCCCCGCCCCGCAAAGGTGGTGGGGTGGGGATGGGGCAAGATTTTAGCCCCGCACCACGGGGCGGGGCGGGGATGGGTTTAGGCTTTTTAGACCCACCCCGCCCCGCATTACTAAAAGTTATAATTGTGAAATTTTCATACCTTAAAACCCTACTCTTTAAACAAACATATTAATATTAGCATATTTTATTCTACCCAATGTGATTTTCTGCCTTTATTTTGTTGCGTTATACTATGAGATATATATATATATATATATATTTTTTTTTAATGATTGTCTTGATAAACACTTGGATATATTATTTAATTTTTTCTAAAAATTGATTTGATTTGATGGGATAAATTTAGTTGTAATTTCAAGTATATTTTTATTAATGAAATAGGTTTTATTAAAAAAATTGTACTAGTTATAGGGCAAATTAACAAAAAGTAGAGTTTTACGGGGTGGGGCGGGGGTTCGTGGGTCCCCAAGGGGCGGGGATGGGGTGAGAAAGTATTCCCCGTCATGCGGGGCGGGACGGGGATGGGGCAAGATAAAATCATGCGGGGCGGGGACGAAGACCCCATCCTTCGGCCCCGCCCCGCCCCATTGCCATCCCTAAATCCCACCACACAGTGCCATAAACCTCCAAAACCCACATAAAATCAAAGCATATAAGTATTCCATAGAAACCTCAAATCAAGCCAGCCTTGACCCTTATCAACCAAAAACACAAACTTTACAACGCCAAAAGATTTAAAACCGAAAAAAAAGAGTAACCCAGATTAAAAAATGGAATCAAAGTTCAATCTTTCTTACCAGACAATACCATAAGCACCTCTACCAATTGGGCGAATGGGAGGCACGTACTTTGAAGAGACCTCAAACAAGTTCCCGTACACATTGTACTGCACATATCTACCACCATGAGTGAGCACCCTTTTGATTTTATTGTCCCCTGAAGAAGCAGCACCAGAGCTTGAGTCCCTGTGGGTAGCCATGATCAAAGTGTCAAATGAAGCTAAACCTCTATAACTTTCTTGTTTTTCTCCAAAAACTCACAAGTGGGTTTTGGTATTGGAGGCCTATCGATATAGTTTTTTTCTTTTTGAGAATGGCCTTTCGGTATAGTTGGTGGCTAAAATTTGGCTAAGCGTGAATGCAATGCATAAATGCAAAGTTTTTCTTTACTCAAGCTTTCCATCTGAAAAGCGTCTGAAAATCCGTGAAGTGAAAAGGAGAGACATTTTCAAATATAATATATAGTAGTTATTTATAAATAATCAAATAATAATAAATTTAAGGTACTAACTACTGAGCTAATATCCGTGAAAAAATTGTCACGCAACCAATAAGAGCATGCATTTTCTAAACCGCGTATTTCGATAACCTGTTGAATTTTCTCTCATTTTTTCTGATAATGATTTTTAGCTCTTGGTCAGGTCAGCTATGGCACGTTTGGCATGGCTTGAGTTGAATACATCACCTAGTCAACTAAAGCTTTCTAAAGGGTCCACCAGCGTCCATGGGAGTTTGAATGTGCATAATATAATATATATAATAGAAATATTAGGAAAATAAAAAATTTCACAATTTTTGTTATAACTAACCACGCATCTTTAGCAATAGTGGTGGAATTTATTATGTCTTAAACATTATCTGCATAATAAATACATTTAAACTATAGTGAAATGGGTTGAAGCAAAAAAAAAAAAAAAAACAAATACAAAAACAAACAAACAAACCAACAAAACAAACCTAGAGTGAAATGGGATTGTGTAGATTTTAATTTCAAACAATTATTTTGGAATAAAAAATAAAAAAGCATATGTAAAAAGGAGTAGATTGGATTTTGTTATGTCCTCAATATTTATATTATTATTTTTATCTTTTTTTTTTTAGGAAAGAGATAATTTTGGTATAGATTAAAAAAAAAAAAAAAAGCTAGGGTCCGTCTTAGGCTTTGACTTATTTTTAATTTTACTATTTTAAAGCCTGAACCTTTTTTTTTTTTTCTTTTTTGAGAAGGCAAACTTTATAATCTATGACAATATAAATCCTAAAAAATCACTTCCAATAACACTTTGTTGCACACTAGATTAGAGTTAGTTCAATTTATCAAAGTCTCGTCTTTTGAATAAAAAATTTGGAGTTAAATTTTGCCTTACAAAAAAACCAATTAAATTTACAAAATAATATCATGGTTGGCCTTTTTATTTATTTATTGCTAAGTAGTGGTTGGCCTTTCTTAAATACTATTTAATGAAATATTCAGTTGATTACTTAATTTAAATAAGAGGAAGTTGTGGTGTCTGTTTCACATTTCCATTGACTATCACACGCTTTCAGACGGAACTTAAGTTAGAATAACCTTTCTTTAATCTAATTTCACAGCCTTCTATGCCACAAGTTTTTATATATACCAATTTTTTTTTATAAAACAAATCTTATAAAAAAAAAAATCAGTTAAATATGAAGAAGAGGAAGGCGGTTATGGAACAATTCTTGGCTATTATATACATCCAAACACAGATTTATGGATTTTCACATTCCCTTTTGACTATTATACATTCATACAGCTTTTGCAACAACCTTTTACAGTCTTGAATGCCATAATCTATAATATATTATCAGTCTCTCTCAAACCTTATCATATTTTCCAAGCCCATGAACCACCCATGATATTATAATAGAAGCAAGTAGCTAACTATGACCAATTCTCTGATTCAAGCTCCTTCTCACCACTTTATTTCTCATGAATACAGAAGTTTGTGCCACATGCCTAAGTGTTTTCTTTGATCTCTACTTTTTATAAGTGTGCCATTCTTCATTGTTGAAAATGAGTGAGTTTGAACTAACCAAGACTGTCTAGATTATTCCACAATTATTCAAAAGAAACAGTACTATATGATGTACTCCACTTATCAACTTGATGCTTTTTGTTTACCTTTTTTTTTCTTTTAGGCAGAGACTCAAACTAATACAATTCATGTGTAATTGCTTGGCCAGCTTCATAGATAGATACAACTCATAATAAATAGGATATTCCTAGCATCACTATACAGTGCTCTAGAAGTAAACGAGCTTTATCCATGGCTCACCCCTTTTTAGAGTTGGTGGTTGCGGTCACGAGACTTTTTTTTTGGTCACTTTCTCTCACGTGTTTTGAGTCAAGCTAATTCAATGCCAGGCTTTTTTTTTTTTTGATGGGCAGGTGGTATTATTTTAGTGGTATTGTATTGCTGGATGGTAACACATACTGTAGGATGGGCTTGAACGTTCCTGATGAGCTTAATATTTTAAAACCATTTCAACTTTTAGAAGACATAGGGTACATCATACCAATAGTTTCTGGTTACACATAGATGCATGTGTGCTGAGCACAACAATTCTTGTGACACTCATTCGATGATTATTGTCTCCTTAGTCCCTATAGTTATTGGTGCTTTGGGTGGAATTGAGGTCAGTCTATGGCTGAAATCACTTTAACATTGATTTCTCAATAAGTAAAGGAGTTGTTAATATGATGACACCAGATAGGATAGTCATTAGTCAGACTGGTCTTTTTACTCTTTTTTATTCAAAGGAAAAAAGACACATGGTTTGATTATGAACCACCAAAAATTTACTAGGTATAAAAGATAGTCATTTTCATATCTGTATTAAGAGCCAAAAGTATTTTCACATGGCCATAAATTTTCTTAAGGTGTCAAAGTATGTATGACGTTAATAATGTCTCAACTATTAAGATAATCCAAATAATAATGACATCTTTTATGGTGTCTTAGGCTCTCATATATGTATTTCGTTCTCCACCTTTCTTTACACCACTTTGTGATAGATAGATATAATTTTTTTAACACATTGCTTCAAGAACATTACAGAAAAACTCTATTAAGCCGGGTTTTAATTTGTAAAGACAGACTTTTGTCGTCCTAATACTTCTCAAAAACAATTTTAATGGTCATGAGTTTGAAAAGCCTTGGTTTTAAATCTGTTTTTCCAGAGATAATTTCAGTATTTTATAAGGCAATCCAGATTGCTAAATAGCCCAAAAATTTTGTACTATCCCAGAGTTTCCAGTTTTACAATTATGTACGTGGGCTTTTTTGAGTTTGAGGTAAGCGTACATGTCTTACATAATTTGGTACCACCCGAGAATACGTAACCCATCACACCTGAAGAGAATACCACACAAGAAGGTTGTATTATCTCAATGACAATCATGAATCTGACATTGTGATTCACATACTTAGAACTTCTATTAAGTGACCTGATGAATTCACATGAACATATGCTGTGCCAAGTAAACAATACGTATGTAATGCCCAACAGTATGAAATAATATAATAAAGAAACAAATAAACAAAGTAATATTATGGCCAATAAGAAGAGTCAATTGCAGAAAAGTAATTCAATTGACTAAGCCAGAACTGAAAATTCGAGGTTTATACTCTTAAAGAGAAACTAGTAAGTTTAGTAAGCGTGCAAATAATTTTGTGATATTTTATGTAAGCAAAGATGGAGCCAGGACTTTGAGTTAAAAGAAGCGATTTTGACCTCTAGCACAGCGGCTTCTTAGCTGCTGAGTTTTTTTTTTTTTTTTTAATGAGTTTTTGATTTGTGCACTTGCTGGGTAAAGGCAAAATTATTTTATTTAAAATGTTTTAAAAGGCCAATTGTTTATTTGAGTAAAATTGGTTAATTGGACTAAATTTTTTTTAGCTTTGCTATTGGTGATTTTTGTTATTGCACAAATGTTTTTGGGCTAGTATATGTTGTTTTAAATTTTAGATCTATAAAATTTTTAATGGCCTTTAAAATGAGGAAAGTGCTAGAGGTATATTGTTGATATAGCGAGTGGTTATTGGTAAGTAAAAAAGTAATGTAAGTGATAGGTTTAGATGTGAACCAATAAGAATTTGTACCTCAACAGTATATAAAAATGTTGTAGATAAGTTTGTAACTATAACATTACTTTAAAAATAATCAAAGATATTGTTAAAGGGGCAAAATGTAATTTTATAGAACAAAATTGCTAAATTTAATGCATATATATATACTAATTTTTTTTTTTTTTAATTTTGGGGGGGCCATTGCCCCCCTGGTAAATTAATGCCTCCGTCCCTATATGTAAGACTGTTTTAGAGAATGTTGTACATATACATTTTGAGATATTAAAAATTAGTTTAGCAATTGATCATTGTACATTTGTAATGTGAAAATCAACTAATTTGTATTGTATTCGCATATTGCATACCATAAAATGAAAGTATGTTCAACTCTTTCACCATCTTCCACTCATCAATAGTGCGACAATAAGACATGGTGTGAGGAGGTGCATATGCATGTGTCTTATAGATGATTTAAAACCATTGTAGAAATGTAGAATAAGGTTTTATATTGCGCACCAAATATTTTCTCTACTTATATACCCAAAATAAAAACAATCCAACCAAATTACCCAAACATAAATCATATTTAAGCCCCTAATTTTATAAGAAAAAAGAAAAAAAAATTACTTGTAGGGGTTTTGGCCGCTTGATGGTGGTGGGAGGCTAGTTTGATGGAGGTGGAGGCCCCTTAGATTCATCTTTGATCTCTCTCTTACAAATGTTTTGCCAGTCTCAGGTATTTTATTTTGGTAATAGTGAAACAGTACATTTTATTTAACAATCCACAACATTTTTGTGTTTCTTTATCTCTCCTTAGGGACTTATTTGATTTTTTTTTTTTTTTTTTGGGCTTCAAATTAGTTATTATTATGAGTCCTTAATTATTATTATTATTATTATTATTATTTTTGTGTTTAATACCAAACCAGTGGGTATGCTAAAAGACGTGAAGAACTGAGAAATATGTGGTATAAGCTTAGGCGATTAATGAGATAACAGTAAACATAAGTTAATGTGAACTTTTGGGTAGCAGTAAAAAAAAAAACTTAATGAAAAGAGTTTTTTTTTTTTTTTTAAGCTAAATGCAAAATTAGAGCGTCACATGATAGGACCTCGTGCTCTCCCGTATAAGTTATCTGATTATATATATACACAAGAAAGGCAGACCAAACTAATATTGTATCTCATGTATGAAAAAACTAATAATGTAGAGCTATGTGTTCATTGAAGCTTTATGCTTATTCCAAAATATGAAAATTCGCCCCTCTAGGCATTACCTTTTAATCTCTTTTATTGATAATGTTGCTTTTGTTTGTAATTGTATGGCTTCTAGCAGTTCAGTTCTTAAGGCATTATAGATGTACTACCTTCACTATTACGCAGCCTTTGTTGTGCTTGTGCCCATTACATTGTGGCCCATGGAAATGCAATCTCCTAGGGTTGCCTATACGACTTTTTTGAGCAAATTTTCTCGTTATTCACAAGTTGGTTTATTTAAATGGTTATATGATTTCCATTTTAAGTCCAAACTTCAAAATAGTGCTGCATATGTTATGGCAACTAATATGATATCCAGATTGTCTAGATTGGTATTGGACTAGTAAACCAAAATGGACCAAATAAGACCGAATGGACTGAATAGAAACAAAGTAGACAAAATAGACCGAATAAGACTGAATAGGACCGATATGGACAGAATGGACTGAATATGACCAAAGTGAACAGAATGGCCTGAATAGAACCAAAGTGGACTGAATATGAATAAATTGGATCGAATAAGACCAAATTGGACCGAATAATACAAATTAGACTGAATATGAGTGAAGTGAACAGAATGGACCGAATTGGACTTATTAGGACCTAAGTAGGCCAAATAAGACCTAATTGGACCAAAGTGGACCGAATAAGACTGAATGGACTGAAAGGACCAAAGTGGACAAAATGAACCGAATAAGACCGAATGGACCAAATAGGATCAAATAGGACCAAAGTGGACTGAATAGGACCGAAGTGGACCAAATAGAACCGAAGTGGACTGAATAGAACTAATGTGGACCGAATAGCAACGAATAGAACCAAAGTGGACTGAAGTACACAATAAAAAATATAAGAGAAACACATTTGTAGTGGTAAAATTTGGTTTAAAAATCAAATAAATAAAATAATGATGTTGTGAAGCCTTCAAAGTGAGGTAGCAAATATAGATATAGAATATATATATATATATATATATGATGTTAAGTTTTATTTATTCATTCTTATTTAATCATGCAATTCATGCATCATAAATTAATATAGGACACTCCTTGTTTGGCATCTTATAGTCAATCGATGTATTTGGAATCATAAAAAAGGGTGCTCATAATTGATATTGTAATTGAATTTATGGTTTGATTGCATGGGCTCTACTCATATTTGGCATGTGAAGATTGGATGATCATATTGTACTTGGTCATGGTGTGTTTCTTCTTCTATATGTCTCGCTAATGTTTCCAGCATGGGTTTCCCATGGCTTGAAAGTTGAAATTAGTCAAATTACAACTACAATGTTGTTTAATTTTTCTACAAGAGCTTGCTTCTTATATACATATATGGGTTGAGCTTAGCCTAATTCTTTTAATCATATATTATTTATAGGAGAGTAAGTCGGCTACACATCCTTTACTGTGAAGGAATTTGCGTTGCATGCAAACATGCCTTGGAAGCAAATCAAAGACTTACATGCCACTCTAAGAAAAACAATTCCTAATGGGAATCTAAATACAAGTTACGAATTGGATATTAAAAGGAGTGGTTGAAATTTGATTAGTTTTTGTTAAATAAATAAGAAATTAAAAAAAATAAAAATCATGTGAAAAATTGTAAGGCTACCAAAGGTCCAAAACTTATGTGACATAATATGGAAGACTTCAAAAAAAATCAAACATCTTCGGCTATTATATATTAATATAGATATTGATGTGTTATACAATATGACTGGAAAAAGATTTACTGTGTTGTACAACATTAGCTAATGCTTTTGATGTGGTGTATGATCAAAATTTAAAACTTTGGAGGAAGCATTCATGGTCAAGTAATTGATGCTGGGCCATGATGAAATAAAATTCTTATTCATCAAAATAGAAATTGATGCTAGGAGAATTGAACTTGTTGCAGGTCACTCTCAACTTGACTTCTTCATTGATTCGTCAAGTGCATTCAATCTTTCAACAAGCGGGGGATGAGAATAACGATAAGCTGAGTACCATGGATCTGTGTTCACAACTGACAGGTTAAAGTCCTGAAAGCATAGTTGCAAAAACTTTCAATTAGTAGGAAGTAACTCAATAAGAATGATCACACATTCACTAAGCTAATGAAGATCAAGTGCTTTGTGTTATTGTTGGTCATAAGATACCAATCTTTGATCATTGAGTCATCCTTTGGGCCATTATGTGCATTATTAAAGTTTAACCCACCTGAAGTTTTATAAGACCTGCTCGGAGTGCTCTTCCGTAACCTAAGTTCTTGGCAAAAGCGTCAGCCTGAGTCCACAAGAAGCCAAATAGATGGTACAAGTTAGCACCAAAATAGATATGAGAAAAAGAAAAAGATTCAAGTATCAGAAATAATTGAGATATGTAAGATGCCAGAAACTCTGCAATAAAACTGTCATTTACCTTAAATTCAGATGATCTGCTTAAAAGATTCATGCAGAATTCAAGAAGGCGTTGGACAGGCATCACAATGTGCTATAAACAAGAAACAATTACATAAGATAATTAGTTCCTCAATCGACAATTGGAAATATTTCAATAATGCAATATATTTATTGCAACTAACTAAAACACCATGGCCTTTATTCTGCATATGTCTATGACTTTTCAACAGACTAACTTTCCCATGTATTTTTTCCCCATCATTTTATCCTATCCAAATAAAAACGTACAAATATTTACATCACTGCATTTCTATATTCGAACCTGATAGATGTAGAACCCAATAACTACAGGCTGTGTATCAAATCCAAACATTTGAAACAAAGCATTTGACTGCCTCACGAAGAAAAATAATCCTAATTGCAGGAGTACCGGTACCTGAATGCATGTATATGAAAAACAAAATCAGATCAACCATTATATCTCTCAGCTTCATTAGTTAAAGCATCTCAATAAAATTGAGACAAGTACTAAGACAAGTAGAGAGAAATTCCATGAGCAAACCTGCATTGCCACAAATGCATAAACTGTATGATTGAGTTTCCAGTGTCCCATTTCGTGGGCAATTATTGCAGTAATTTCATCTGTGTCCCTGCACTGCAAAAATTTTGTTTGCTTAGCCACGTGAACCATACCTTTAAGTTCCATTATAACCATCACACACTCAATTTTCCTGAAGCTTCTAAAACAAGTATCACAATGGCTACCCTTGAGTCAAAGAATGACTTTAGAAATTGTTGTGACATATGACTAGTATTAATCAACATCATAGAGCTCGAGGATGATTTAAAAGTTCCCAAGTTATTTCAAGCCATAGAACTCTTTTCACAGATGTCCTGGAATTGCAGGATGAAAAGTATGGAGAAGCACATTCTGTATTCTTAAACCCATTGTACCATATCCATAGAGAATTAAAGATATTCAACATTGAGAGAAACATGATAAAATTGGAAAACAAATTAACACAAAAGGGATGCTTTTCTTACTAGGGACAATTTAGAGGAAGGAAGAAGAGGATTTTATGTTCTCCAGTAGGCTATGCTCACAAACCTGCTTAAATAATGTGTCATTGAGGACGATGTTCTTCTTTTGAACTCCAAACATATATGCCTGCATACATTGTTTAAAAAAAAAGACTAATATCACGTCTGCAACATATGAATAAATGAAAGTGCAAAATGAAGATATTCACGACCCAAGACTATGGAATACACGTTTATGAGCTTATATGAAAGGATGAATTTTCTGTTGTTGTAGTGCCCTCGAGCCATATGACGTTACTATATACTCAAAATGACTAGTCAATTTAAAATTAGGCTTCTCATAATCAGTTATATAACCCAGCTCAACCTAGTAAACATCTGATGTGAGACTCACACATCCACACAACGCATACTTTTCCAATCCAATACGCATATTCCAGGGTATGACATTATGAGTTGCCATTCCAAAGTGCTTCATGTAAACAACTGTCAACATTTGTTATGGACTAGGTAACCAAATTAAATAATAATAATCATCCCGTTCAACCAGACATATCATATTATTTGGGCAATTATACCATATAAAAAACACATGATATTGTGATGTTTTGTCAGTCATGTTTGGAATAAAAAGCTACAGAAGAAAGTAAGAGGAATAAGTATGGAGTTGAATTCTCACATGGCTGTGTGTTGTCCTCCCGGATCCATCCTCAACAAATATCTTTTCCAATGGAAAATTTAGGGAGGCTGCCAGATTCACAATTTTCCTTCTGAGCTCCCCATTTGGAAGCTGTTTAAGGAAAATGGTTAGGAAAAGTGTAAAAGGGAAACGATAAGCAACAATTTAGAAGGAACACTTATATTGCAATGATACATTACAGATGTTAATGAATGTTAGTAGGAGTTTTTTTTTTTTTTTTTGTCACAATAGGCAGCTACAGATACTCACTGGGGTGAACTTGTTGAAAAGAGGAGCTATAAAACGAGGATACAGAGTTGTTGTTGCAACAGAACCAAGGAGTGAAAATAACCAAAAGTAGATAACCAAGTAGGAACCTCCATTCTGCAGCATGCCAAAAAAATGTGAGTAAATGCTCTATTAGAAAAATGTATTTAGTACTTAGGAGTTGCATTTATTTGAAAGAAAGTACCTGTACTATTCCTATAGCTGCAGCAACAATTGGAGCTCCAAGTAGCAAACTAGTGCATTGTCCTAGTAACCACTCCTTTAAGAATTGCCCTATTGTTCTCTGATATTTTCAGGAAAATATCTTAGGACCTTGCCCAATAAATTTGGGAAAATAATTATAATGTATGTGAAGCTTGACAATGTAATTTGAGGCTGAAACAAAAGAGAAGTATGCTTACTTCATTGGAAATATGGCGGGCTTCAATTACAAAGGTGGAGTACAGAGAAAATGGAAATTCAAAAATCTGCACGAGAAATTACAATAAATCACCATCATCAATTTCTTAAAACAAAGGTTAGAGCTAATTGAATATGCTTATATTCTAGTCTATAATCCTATACCTAATAAGAATCTGCGATTTAATCACTTAAAGCACCCTCAAAGAGAAAGTAAACAAAACATGGGCTAATTTGAAGTGTTCTTAAATTTTGTTATAGGCTTATAGCGTTATATTTCTATCAATTGTGTCACATGTATTTTCTCGCCTAGCAAAAATGGTGATTTTTTGTCACTTCTCTCTAGTATTTTATGGCATTTGGTGAGGCAAAAAACGACAGCCCAAAACCATAATGGTGATGAGTGATTTGGATCCTCTCAATTTTCAAATGAATTGGAAAGTGTTCATTTAATAGCTATGATTTAAAGTGGAGTAAATATAGGGTATAGATTGTGCCAACTCATTTAAAATTTCACTATGGTTCAATTTTAAAATTTACTCCACTTTAAATTTCACTTGGAAAATAGAGAGAATCCTTATCCATGAGTTAGGGACTTGAGAGTTGTGCAACAAGCCCTCCTCGCTCATCAACCCATGCAAGTTTATTATGTGTGGTGGTGCGGGTTGGCAGTTTTGACATCAAAATATCAAGTCGATTTGACTTATAGGTTGAGATTTTTCTAAACCATGAGAACCGACCCCCTACCTCTATGGATAAAATAAATATTGGCAATATTAGAAAAGATGAGGTATCTTTGGTGTGATAAGCTCATAGTTACATAATACATATTGTTATGGTTAAAGAATGTTGACCAAAGCGAAGCAAGATCTATTCATTTTAAGGAATGTTAAAAATATACATCATGTGCCAACTCCACACAACCCTTCTATTTGAAACTACATAGATTTTCAATCGACCAGCCAGTTGTAGAGATTGGTTGTAAATTTATATTTTTCCAACTCATGAATAGTGGTTTGGTTAAAAATATTGGCTTTTAACCCACCTAACCCAACCTGTGCCCAATCCTAAATTGATGACAAAAATACCCCATCCTAACCAATTTTGCTTGTCTTATCCCAATTGTGTGTATATTTATATAATTTGATTTTTATACATAGTTTATTATCATCCCCAAACATTAATATCTTTCATTATTCTCACTGTCACCCCTTCCTTGCCTCTCTCGTCTCTGTATCATCAATATTAGAATCACTATATTAGTGATGGCAAAATGCCTATATCTCGTCCCACACCTTGACTTGTACTGTTCCTGCCTAGATTTTTCATGCCCCAAAGCGGGTAGGGGTAAGGACGAGACACCCATGATTTGAAGTCCGGTTCATGCATTACTATCCCTAGACCATAACACTATATTTGGCCGTTTGTAAAGGAATAGAATTTACAGGCAGTAAGCAAATTTGTATCAGACCTGAGACAACAAGGTCATGGCTGCTAAGAATGAAAGGGAGTGAAGGATTTCATTCTCTGCATTAAGACCAATGCACAACACCAAACTTCCTGACCTCTGCAACAACAAAAAAACAACAATAAGGACTATTTGGATACCGTTTATTTTACTGAAACTAAAAAATTATTGTTGAAAGTATCTTAGATAAAGATAAAAATTAGTTGAAATAATACAGTAAGGTCATGAATAATGCCAAAAAGTGTAACAAGGTCCATGAATAATAGCAAAAATAAACTGAATAGTAAAATAATTTTAATTTATAATTCCTTTCCAAACGCGCGCTAAGATTCAATCAAACTGTTTTTCCCCCTTTCACTATAGCAGTGTAGCACCCACTAATAACTTATACCTTCCACAGCCAAGGCAGTATATTATGCAGCAATATCATGCAGTCCACCAGTGTGGTTGCAAATTCATGAACAAAGTAGAGACGGCTGTGTAAAGTGTAAACCAGGACAAACGTGTTAAAAAACAATATTATTCCATATGTGATTCACAAAGGCTAAAACCATACTAAGAAGAAGATGAAAGCAGAGTTGATATGCAACCTTTTATCAATACTATGAGCTCTAAACTTCCTGAACCTTTCCGGGCTTATCGCGCCTTGGGAAATCAGTTGAAGCGTTGGCAGTTTTAGTACTGCATATTGCCTCAGGTCTAGATATGTTTCAAAAAGGTACCGCAAGATCATAACGCCTATGAAAACAGGTTGTGTTAGTGAATTTGTTAGTTAAAATAATCAAATATGACTCTAAATGGTTAAGAAGTTCAGAGAGAAAGAAACAGGTTTTAAAGATAAAAAAGAAACATATATACATTGAAGAAAGAGACAGAAAATGCTCAAAAAAAAAAAAAAAATGGTGTTGAACACAGGTTTTTAACTTTAAATCAGCTATAAGGATTCAGAAAAACGAACAACAACATATAAAATAAAGGACATGCAGACGAAATTTGAGAGTGACTTAGGAACAAGATGAAAGAAAAGGACTTTACCCACTACAGCTTCGATAACCAAGAATTCCATTGCATGCAAGTTCAGAGATGAACAATTCAATGAAGGAAGGAAACGAGATTTTCAGGCACAGGCTAAAGCAAATACTGTGAATCTTTTTATAGAGAAAAATGGTGTACAACGAAGGTTTGTGAATTTGAAAATATTGTAGGAGGGAAAAGTGAGATTTGCTATATTAAGCAAGTAAGGTTGGATATAATTTGATTAATTGTATCCTGAAAAATAAATAAACAAAAATAGTTATAAAATACAGTCCGCAGGCACTTTTTTTTTTTGGCTGAATTCAGGCCATTTATGTAAAATGACTTGACTTGGGTAAAATTGACTCAGTTTTACCCACAAGGGCCTAGCCCAACTTATATGCTCTATTTCAACCTGTGATTGGCCCAATTCTCTTCACTGCTATAAACTCTTAAAAATGAATTTAGCTCTTGCTTACTTACCAAAAAGAATTTAACACTTATCAATCATTTAATTTTTCAGGAAAAAAGAAAAAGAAAAATAAGTTATCATTGAAAATAAATGATATTGTTTAAAAAAATCAAGCCGTTTGAAAGAATGTTTTCAATCTAATATGGCAAATTATGAATTGAGATATTTTGACGTAATTCATACGTTACAAAACGTTAATCTTACGTTTACGCCTACCAAAATATCAGATAAACTCAATCACCTTGATTAATTAGGTAATGTATGTGAAGAATAATGCATAATCTAGTGAAAATCTTTCTTTCTTTTTTTTAGTTTATGAGATAAAATCCGTCCGCATTTATTTTTTGGGTAAGTAAGTTGGAAATATAAATTTTAACCAAATTTCACTAACCCGCAGTCGTGGACTGTTTACCGCTTTCTTCATTTAAAATTTGATAATTGATTTTTAAGTAAATTGAAAATATTTATTTCAATGAAATTTCACACCTATGAATTTTTTACATCTCTCTTCATTTAGAATATGATAATTGCTATTTTAGTAAGTTTAGAAATATTTATTTCAACCAAATTTCACTAATCTGCACCCATTCCACTTTTCATTTAAATTTGATGATTGCTTTTTTAAGTAAGTTGAAAATATTTATTTCAACCAAATTTCACTAACCCGTGCCCATGGATTTTTACCACTTTCTGCATTTAAAATTTGATAAATTTTTTTTAGTAAGTTCGAAATGTTTATTTCAACTAAATTTCACTAACCAGCACCTAAGATTTATAATTTATTTTGCCGCTTACTTTATTTAGATTAGATAATTGTTTTTTAGTAAGTTTGGAATGTTTATTTCAACTAAATTTTACTAACGAGTGTTGTATATAAAGATATATACAAGGATAGGTTGTAATAATGAAATAAGGTTGGAGAGTATTCATTTGTAAAATGAATAATATTGTATTTCAAGATCTAGAATTTTCTTTTTGAAAATTCAAGTTTCAAGTCATTCGATCGGTCAAAACTTTTGTTCAATCGATCAAATTGATCAAGAAAATTGATCTGAAGTTTCTACCTGTTGACTCAATTGATGCTCGATACCTGTTTAACCGATCGAAAAGAACCTTCGATTGATGCTCGATTCCTCTCGATCGATCGAGCCTCATGAAAACTATTTTTTGCAAAATTGTGGAAACCATTCTAAACGTTGGGAAAGGTTGTAAATCTTGTAAACGGTTTTTTGAGACATCGTAACTCTCCATACATACCTTTTGAAGGGTTATAACCCTATGGGTATAAATAGAGGTTAATATTCACTTGAAAATAGTAAGTTACAAAGAAACACAAGAAATCTTGTGAGTATTCTCCAAAATTGTTATTTCTAGAACCCAATAAACTTGGTCGTATCCTTGGGACAAGTTTGTAAAAACCCTTTAGCAACTTGCGTATGAGAACAAATATTGTCTAAAGATAACATTCAATTGTGCCTCCAAGTCAATCATTAATTTCTATTTGCTTGATGTATTCTTTTGTTCTCTCATTGTCACTCCTTGATTTGGTAAAATCCCCAACAACCAGCTCATGATTTATAATTTATTTTACCGTTTACTTCATTTAAAATTTGATAATTGCTTTTTCAATATATAATTTAAATTTATTTCTCTAACTTATTTTTGCATTAATTAAATACTAGAAATGGATTGAGTTGGCCCATGTGGGGGGTAGGCTAGAAGTGATACGTAAGGGGTGAACCATTTTGAAAAAAACACTCGGTGAAAGCCTAGGTATTGAAAAAAAAATTGTTTTGACGGCTTAATTTTGGGATATAATTGGGGTTTTTAGTGAGGAATTTGGTAATTTTAGGTTTATACTCGTGGTTCCTAAAAATCGAGCTTTAGGCTTAAAAATCTCATGTGTTAGGGAAATGTTGGTAAAAAAAAATTCTAAAACTACCAAAAGTGATGAAAAAATCCTTTAAACCTATTATATGATCCTTTAAAAAATCCCTTAATTTGGCAAGGTAGTATGCTCCGCTCTCTTGCAATCCGAACTCTAATCAAAATACTAAATGTGACTATCAAAGATTGGCCTTGTAATTCAATGATATTATTTACTATTTAGTCTCTTTTATAAGGAAAATCAGGACTCAAAATTCCATATTCCACTTATTATAAGATTTGATTAATAATATATAATAATTAAAAAATTAAAAATCCTTACAGGCCTAATCGTGGGGCCCAAAATCAATAGGCCCAAACAATCATTTGAGGCCTTGCTGGCCCAAACAAACAGCACCCTGATGTGGCTCAAGAAAATTCATGATAATCATTTCATCCCGCGCAAAACGATGCGGTTCAACTCAATGAGGCCAAAAAGAGTGAATAAATTCCTTCATAGTTCCAAACCAATACAACATTCAAGAAAAAAGAAGAAGCCTCTGGACTACGCAATATTATTACACAGTAGATTCCAATTGTTCATTCCACTATTCCAACTCACTCTCGAATTAATATTACTTACTTTGCTGGCAAACTCAGAACCGCCGAAAACAAAATTCCTCACTCGGTTTTGTGAATTTGATTACTTGCACTTGCTGGTCGCTTTGATTAAGCAATGGCTGACGTTCAAATGGGAGACAGAGACACAGAGACCTTCGCGTTTCAGGCAGAGATCAACCAGCTTTTGAGTCTCATCATCAACACCTTCTATAGCAACAAGGAAATCTTCCTTCGTGAGCTCATCAGCAATGCTTCTGATGTACGTAAAATCACACACACAAGCACACAAAACCTTTCTTAATTTTCTCGTGTATTATCGTATAAATTTTCCTATTATGTTGTTATTTATGGTTTCTTTTGGTTGAAGTCGAAGTTAACAGGAACCCCAGAAAAGAGAGTAGGAAATTTTGATTTATACAATATAAAAAAAAATTAAAAGCTTCACAACTTTTACTTGAGATGATTTCTGTTTCGGATTGAGACTGATTTTTTTTTTTTTTTTTTTTTTTTTGTAGGCATTGGATAAGATCAGATATGAGAGCTTGAGAGACAAGAGCAAGCTTGAGAGTCAACCCGAGCTCTTCATTAGGATTGTACCAGACAAAGTCAACAAGACCCTCTCAATCATAGACAGCGGTATAGGCATGACTAAAGCAGGTACATAATTATAAGCATCCCAGTTTTCTTACTCTTCTCTGTTTTCTTTTCTTTTATTAGTTTTTGGTTTTTGGGTTCCGATTGGACAAGTCTAAAATGGGTTCTTCTTCTTGTTAGATTTGGTGAACAACTTGGGAACAATAGCAAGGTCAGGAACCAAGGAGTTCATGGAGGCGTTGCAGGCTGGGGGTGATGTGAGCATGATTGGGCAGTTTGGCGTTGGATTCTACTCGGCTTACCTTGTTGCTGACAAGGTTATTGTGACTAGTAAGCACAATGATGACGAGCAGTACATCTGGGAGTCTCAGGCTGGTGGCTCTTTCACTATCACCAGGGATGTCAATGGCGAGCCCTTGGGTAGAGGAACAAAGGTCACTCTTTTCCTCAAGGAAGACCAGGTAAGAATAAACAAGCCCCATTTAAAGATGACTGTTTTTGTTGTTGCTGTTGTTGTCCTTAAATTATGCTATGGGGGGACTTGATGCTAGTATGCAGGCTATCAATGTAGCTTTCGTGGTTTCAATCTAACAACGCTAAACTATATTGTCCGATAGTTTAGTTTTAATTTTGTAGTTATCCCTCACCTCAACTATTAATTATGTCAATTTTATCCCTCAATGCAATAATTTTTAACAATAAAATTGACTTAATTTTAGAAGTAGAGGAACAAAATTGACATAATTAATAGTTGGACCTTGCTAATGATCGAGTAAGTATTCTTGATGGTAGTTTTTGGATAGTTTTGGATACTAGGAGAAAATGAACCAAAGTTTTTGGATAGTTTTGTCAATGGTCTAATCCCAAATCTAAGAATGGCATATGTCCTATGCTTTTTTGTGCGTGATCTTGAATTTTGATTAACTGCCTTGGTATTGAAATGAATGTACTCTTAATTGATTTTGTAGTTGGAGTACTTGGAGGAGAGGAAATTGAAGGACCTTGTGAAGAAGCACTCTGAGTTCATCAGCTACCCCATATACCTCTGGACTGAGAAGACCATTGAGAAAGAGGTCAGTGATGATGAAGATGATGAAACCAAGAAGGAAGAGGAGGGTGACGTAGAGGATGTTGATGAGGAAAAGGAAAAGAAGTCTAAGAAGAAAAAGGTTAAGGAGGTGACCCATGAGTGGCAACTCGTCAACAAGCAGAAACCAATTTGGCTGCGAAAGCCTGAGGAGATCACCAAGGAAGAGTATGCCTCTTTCTACAAGAGCCTCACCAATGACTGGGAGGATCACCTTGCTGTGAAGCACTTCTCTGTTGAAGGGCAACTTGAGTTCAAAGCCATCCTTTTCGTTCCTAAGAGAGCCCCATTTGATCTTTTTGACACGAGGAAGAAGTTGAACAATATCAAGCTCTATGTGAGGAGGGTGTTTATCATGGACAACTGTGAAGAACTCATTCCTGAGTATCTCAGCTTTGTGAAGGGTGTGGTGGATTCTGATGATCTCCCACTCAATATTTCCCGTGAAACGCTACAACAAAACAAGATTCTCAAGGTCATTAGGAAGAACCTGGTGAAGAAGTGCATTGAGATGTTCAATGAGATTGCAGGGAACAAGGAGGACTATGCCAAATTCTATGAAGCTTTCTCCAAGAATATTAAGTTGGGAATCCACGAAGATAGCCAGAACAGGACTAAACTGGCTGACCTGCTTAGGTACTACTCAACTAAAAGTGGTGATGAAATGACCAGCTTGAAGGACTATGTAACAAGAATGAAGGATGGTCAGAAAGATATCTATTACATAACTGGTGAGAGCAAAAAGGCTGTTGAGAACTCACCTTTCCTTGAGAAGCTGAAGAAGAAGGGCTATGAAGTCCTCTTCATGACTGATGCCATTGATGAGTATGTTGTTGGACAGTTGAAGGAATATGATGGGAAGAAGCTTGTTGCTGCCACAAAGGAAGGGCTTAAGATAGAGGATGACTCTGAGGAAGAGAAAAGGAAAAGGGAGGAAAAGAAGAAATCATTTGAGAACCTGTGCAAGACAATTAAAGACATTCTTGGGGACAGGGTGGAGAAAGTGGTGGTCTCTGATAGGATTGTAGATTCACCTTGCTGCTTGGTCACTGGGGAATATGGATGGACAGCTAACATGGAAAGGATCATGAAAGCACAGGCTCTAAGGGACAACAGCATGAGTTCTTACATGTCAAGCAAGAAGACAATGGAAATTAACCCAGATAATGGCATTATGGAAGAGTTAAGGAAAAGGGCTGAGGTTGACAAGAATGACAAGTCTGTGAAGGACCTAGTGTTGCTGCTCTATGAGACTGCCCTCTTGACTTCTGGGTTCAGCCTCGACGAACCCAACACATTCGCCTCAAGAATTCACAGGATGCTGAAGCTGGGTCTGAGCATTGAGGAGGATGAGAGTACTGGTGAGGATGCTGAAATGCCTGCATTGGAGGAGGATGGCAATGAGGAGAGCAAGATGGAGGAAGTCGACTGAAAGAGACGAAGTGGCATCTTTTGGCGAAATAACATTAAGTCTGCTAAGAAAGGACTCAAAATCATCAGTGGGTTTCTGTTATTTGTTGTTGTGGAGTGATGGTTTTCTTTTGGTTTTCAGTTTTTGCTTTTTCTAGCCTTTTAGTTTCTAGCTTTTGTTTAGTGTATCTGTGGATGGTTGTAATTGTCGTTATCTAGTATGTTGCTCTTAGTGACTTGTAGTCTTGTAATATGTTTTCAAGATATATATATAATTCTACCGTGTTACTCTTTTAAGTTCCATAGTAATCAATCATCCAAAAGAAAAAACTAGTTCCACAATAACACTTACTTAAAATGAGAAGGTATACGAGAGAGAAAGGTAATCCCAAACTGCAGCTTAAATTTTGGTAACTTGTCATGCTCGAGAGTGACCTAGTTGTAATCATCCTCTTGTTATGCTGAGCAGAAAAGGTGGGAAACACTGCTACTGAGAATTATACAATCGATGCAAAAATTCTGCCCACAGCACCGAAGAATTTTACATAGGAGCTGTGGACTTTTACTTCCGGAAGTTCTTCGAGTAGAGAATGACTAACCTAAAAACAACATTTACCAAAATCTTCTAAAATTGCAATACACTATAGAGGATATTAATCCTTCAAATTAAAAAAACATTCACCAAATCTTTTTTGTATTGCAAGTTTTGAGAATGTCCACTTAAGAAGATTTGCAACTCTAAATACTACGTTCAATGGAATTAATTAAAACGATTTTAGTTTTTAATTTAAATAAAGTAATAAACAATAAAAATATCAACTATCTACCAATTAAATTGATAGGTTAGTCATATTATTTGAAGATTATATATTACTTAACTTCAAAACACATGGTTTTATTGGAGCAAAGTCCAATTCAAGAATTTATACCAAACAATTTGTGACAAAAAAATTACTTTAAAAAATATGCTCTAAGATTTTCAAATAAGTTAATTAATCGTTTAAAGTCACTTTCTGAGTCGCCTTTAAGCAAAGAAAGCATGGATACCTAAAGCAATGAAAACACGACAGCCAAAAACTGAATATAATATGATGACGAATTGAGAAAATGTAGTTATTAAAAGAACAGGAAAAATAAATAGTAACTATTTCAAATCCGTCAGCTAATATTCTCAAACACTAGAGCAATGAAAACAAACTGCTATTTAACTCCCATGTGCAGCCAGTCAAATTCACTCTTTACTCGGCTAGAAAACTTTTAATGTCAAAACCATTCAAAATAGTAGGAATAATCACACTCAAGGATGATTTGAGCTAGCTGCGCCCCCACCAAAACCACCAGCACCACGACCAAAGCCTGGCCTTCCACCAGGACCCTGCAAGTCAGTAGCAAAAAAGAGTGAATCGCTGTATAAAAGAAACCCAAACTATAATCCCACATGTTCTTGATACACAATCACATTAAAATACAAAAAGTGCCTTAATAGGCAAGCAAATCACCCCCAACTGTCTGACAGCATAGAACACCAGTAATGCAACCCTTAGCGAAATAAAAATATTGCAGTTGTTGATCCATAGTATTATATTCATCTCATATAATCACTCATTTCCATTTAGAATAATTCTATATAAGTATTTAAACAGAAGCATAGAACATTTGAAAGCCAGAGTTGAAGACATCAAAACGAATAGAGAGTCACACATAGCACTAATGCATTTTTCAGAGATTCTAACTCCCATAGCACTAATGCATTTTTCAGAGATTCTAACTCCACAATTAAACTAGAACTTCCAACATTTCCACGATTCAAATTTATTAAGTTTATACATTTCGCACCATCAGTTTTTAGCTCAAATAAATCTTTTAGCAAATAACCATAATCGTTTAAAACATCAACATCCAAATCCCTCCTTTCCCACAAGACAAGTCCAGAAGCTTCCCATTGTAATGGAAAGAGTTATGACTCAGCTCTACTCATGAAAAGCAACAAAAACTTGTCAAAACCATGTAAATAGCCATGAAGGTCAGAAGCAACCCCACTAATGAAAAGAACATTTACTGGCATCCCTCTCAACAGACTGACCAACCTCATCCAACCTAAGCGATATAAAGCATATAAGAAGAAAAGGAACAATGCTAGAAACTATTTAGAAGAAACATTTTGCTATCAAATAGATTTGTATGTTCCCCCACAGCCCTCTGACCATTACCATAAAAAATAAAGAATGATATAAAAACAGGAAAAAAATCATTTAAACATAACATAATATACTGAAAGAAAGCACCAAAAGAAGATAAAGTAATATTACCCCAAAGCTAGGTTTGTAGTCAGCAGGAGCTCCACCTTTGTCACCAAAGTCACCACCAGGTGCACGGGGACCAGCACGGTACCCATCTCGGTCACCAAATCTCCGCTCTCCATCAAAACGAGGTGGGCCACTAATTCAAAGCCATCAACAATAAAACCCAATCAAAAACACAATCCCAACAACAACAAATGCAACAACAATCTCATATCACATTACAATCTATTGAGAAACCACAATATAACACCACCAACCCAATAACCTAAATTAACAGCAACAACCCCATTCACATTGCATTCAATTGAAGAACCCCAATAACATAAATTAAATTTAAAACAATGGTAAAAGAATCAACAACCAATTAATAATAGCAAATTCTACAACAAACCCATATCAAATTACAATCTATTAAAAACCCACAATATATCAACAACCCAGTAGCATAAAAAACAACAGCAAAAAATGTAAACAAATCAATGAGAATTACCGGGAGCGATCGCCGGATGGGCCGAAGGGGCGGCCAGCAGGCTTGGCCTGTTTCTTCAAAGTGGCAGGGACGATTTCGGAAGGGAGGTTGAGGTAAGTTCTGAGGAACTCAATGCCATCGTTTGTGAGGTACCAGTAGTAGTGCATCCAAGCAAAGGTCTCACGCACATAAGCCTTTGACTTGAAGCTCTGCATTAGCTTAATCACCTGCAAGTTCGGCACATCGATCTCTGGATGCTTTGCCAGATTATAGTCCTTCTTGGCATAGCAAACTCCCTCTGAAACCCCAGAAAATTCGAAATCTAAATCCGACAAATAAAGCATCTAAATACATATATACATAATGTGTGTGAATTTGGATGTACCTTGGAAGAGGTACTTGGAGATTTCACGACGGTTCTTCTCGGAAATGATCTGGGTAGGAAATTAAATAGACGAGTTCAGAAATTAAATGATAAAAAAAAAAACAGCTTGGATGCCGAGAAAATGTGGGAAAGGAAAAAGACAAAAGAAATTAATTTCTTGCAGCTGTGTAGATCCATTAGAAGCCTAAAACCCTAGTTAACAGTTGTAACAGATACAACATCTAGATTATAAAACATGCCTAAGAGTTTCAGTTTCTATTATTTTCCTATGGTTTCTCAGCAACCAAACAGAGCAAAAGAAAGAAAATTAAATATGAGAGAGAGAGAATAGTACCATGGTTGCGAGAGAGATTGAGGCAGCGACGGCGAGAGGGGGCGGCAACAAGCTGATTGTTCTTGTAAGAGCTCTCTCTCTCTAATCGCTTGCAGCAGTAAACCCTAGATTTATGTAGCCTGGGTTTTATAGCCCATTGTTGCTGCGGGGTTAGCGTAGTTTCATTTGGGCTTCATTTTGGGCCTCTGTGGTTTACTCTATAAGGCCTAATTGATTACAATGATCCGGAGTATAATGGCCTTCGCATGCGATAAGGCCTTTGTTTTTTTTTTCTTTTTTTTCTTTTAAGTGTCATGAGATTAGTTAAAAAATGACAATAATTACACGTTTATTTTATAGCAAAAAAAAAAAAAAAACTGTGTTTTTATATTTTATACATAGTTGTCAAATCGTGAATCGTATCGTGAATCGATTTTTGATTTTTTTGTATCGTGTATCGTATCGAATCGTGTATCGTAAGATACACAAACACCTAATAAAATTATAAAATAATTATAAATATACATATATAAAATGTATATTCATTATAAATTCAAAATATATTCAACTAATAACCAATTTAATCATTACTTATGTAATAAAATTTAACAAAGCTAACAAAATAAATCAAATTAACTTATATTTATAACATGCACATTCAAATTAATTAAACTCAGAAGTAATACATGATATATGAACCAAAATTATAATATCTTTTCATCATCTTGATTAATCAACTCCATCTAAGTCAATGTTATCATCATGTTTAGCACTTTGCAAAATTATTTTTTCATAGACATTTTCTTTATTATTATCAACATTTACTTCTTCTTTTTTTGGTTTTTTTATTCTAATAATTTTTTCTTTATATTTTTTCTTGGCATTCTAGCTTTTTAGATTCAAAATAATAATAACAAAATAAAAAATAATTATATTTTCATTTAATATATTATTAATAGCATAGAAAATAAATTTGCACATATGAAAGTGAGTGTTATGAGTATAGTCTAAATTTTGTAGGAGAAAGAGAAGAGAGGAAAAAACTCTAGGACTTGCTATTTCATTAGACTTAATTAAGTTTCCCAATAATTTTATGTTAACAAAGTCTAACAACTTGTTTAAATCAAATAAAATCACAAATTTTAACAAAAAAACCCATTTTAAACCCACATGTCTATGTATCGTACGATACGTACGATTCACCGAGACGCACTTATGTATCGGACGATTCATGAGCACTTACGATACACCCTTACGATACGAAACTTTTTGTACACGATACGATACGTATCGTACGATACATATCGCGTATCGTACGATACTGACAACTATGATTTTATATATAATTTTTATTTTGAAAATCTAATTTATAAATGGATAAAACAATTTGAAAATCAACAAGTGAGTGGCCTTATTTTTTAGGCAATATTTTAGTAAGAGTTAGAGTTTTATTTTACCAGATTGTCCTTTAGTTTTGTCTCTACTTAAACATAGAGGAGTAGAGGCATTTTTGAACAAAAAAAATGAGGATCTCAAATAAGAGAAGTCACTCAAATAGTAGTATAGATAATATCTGTTTATTAATAAAGGCCCAAAGACTAACATTCTCTATTTGGTATCCCATAGTTTTGATTTTTTTTTTTTTTTTTTTTTTTAATAATGAGTTAAGTAGAACCTACAATATCTTGTAGACTTACTTGCTAAACATGAGACCAAAAATATAGTTTTTACTTTTTAGTGGCTTTAATGCTAAATATGTGATAAAAAGATAACATCTAACTTTAAAAATAAAATAAAAGTATAACTAAAACTATTGTAGTGCTTTGATCTCGCCCCTATAATGCTCTGATTCTTTGTTTGATTCATCTCACCCTTACTGTGCTTTGATCTCTAATTGCAAGTCTCTCATCTAGTTTTTTGAAAAAAAAAAAAAAAAAAAACCCAAATCCACACCTTCCACGAAAGGAATCAATGCACGAACCTTTAGGCTAAAGAAAGGTTTTCTCCTAGTAATAACCTTGTTTTGTATT
The DNA here is from genome assembly GCF_001633185.2 of Quercus lobata. Taxonomy (NCBI): domain Eukaryota; kingdom Viridiplantae; phylum Streptophyta; class Magnoliopsida; order Fagales; family Fagaceae; genus Quercus; species Quercus lobata. Next base: position 31,950,971 of record NC_044915.1, on the reverse strand, counting down.
TGCATACCCCTTCCTTTATTTTGAACTAGTTGATGCTTGAGGTGTTTCTTATTACAGACTTTGTAATATTTTTTTTTGTTTAATTTAAGCTCATTTTCACCCAAAAATAATAAGAATTAATACATATATATAATAAAAGATTACAATAAAAACTTAAAGTAAATAAGCTTAAAATAAAACACTTACAAGATATAATAGTAGAAACAAGATTGAGCAGGAAATGGACCTGCCTTTCAAATGAAGATAATTGGAAAATTCAAAGCTAGTAACATTTAAGTTCTAGGTTCAAGTTCTGCCTTTCAAATGAAGAGTAGCAAGCCTTTTTAGGCAAAATAGACACTATTTGCATAGTGGATAGCAGCAAAAATCAACCTTCTTAGGGAGCAGCAAGAATTATTACTATTTGCATTGATGAGGATAAAATTAGTTAGACAAGAGTGATGGGCCAAGCTTGACAAGGGTGACGAGATGAAACTGTACCGTCAGCATTTCTTCGAGACTGACGGAGTAATGAAGGAATAGCACACATGAAACTGGGCATCCTGAAGCTGACGGAAGTAAAATTGGACAGACGGTGGTAAACTTGGGCAGACGGGGTTAACCTAAACTGACGGCGTCGGTCTACGGATTGATTGATCTGCACGTTTACGTATATAAGTAAAATAACTTGCTCCCCACGTTTCAAGGAACCTAAAGACTCCTATATGGAAAGAATCCCGTAAAATACGCCCAAGAAGACTCCTATAAGGAAAAGACTTCTACTCCAAGGAAGAGAGGTCAACCATCTACTACTATAAAAACCCAAGCACCCTCACAAACCAAGGTGCGCATAATTTACCCTCTCTAGCACTCTAGAGCAGTGAGAATAGTTCTAACTTGACCTTCGGAGGGTGTTTGGCCGGTACCACACCGGTACTCTCTGCTAGGTTATTCCCTTTTGTTGTGCAGGTGCCATTGGCGATCGTACGAGGAACGTGTGACTCACTGGTGGTATTATTTTCGGCATCATCAGTTGGCGCCGTCTGTGGGAAACGTTGTAGCACATCCTCGCTTCCTAGACACAAGAGTTACATGGTACTCACTCGCTCAATGGCGACCATCAACGACGTTCAAGAAGAAGAAACCCCTATGACTGCTCTTGAGCGACAGGTCAGGACGCTCGCCACAGCCGTGGAGCGCCTCACCAAACAAAACCACGACCTAGAAGAGCAGCTGCGCCAGAAAAATGCGGCGGTCAATAACCAAGGAGCGGATCAAGAAGGAACCAGCGCTGAAAGGAGGAATCACGAAGGACCACAGGAGAGCAACGCCCCGAGCAGACCAGTGCGACGGGACACTATCATCCCTTCCCTGACAGATACGGCTCCACCACCCGTCATCGCAGAGATGCAGGCGATTAAGGAACAAATGGAAGTGATGATGAACGCTCTCAAGGGGCGAGTATCCAGTGATCTTGACGACCTTGTCAACCGGACTGACTCGCCATTTACGACAACTGTCAACTCCTTCCCCCTGCCGAGTAAGTTCCGCATGCCAAATATGGATAGTTACGACAGAGTCAAGGACCCTCTGGATCACCTAGAGACCTTCAAGACCCTGATGCACCTTCAGGGAGTAGCAGACGCAATTATGTGCAGGGCCTTTCCTACAACCTTAAAGGGCGCAGCACGGATTTGGTTTAGTCGGCTAGCACCCAACTCCATCAGCACCTTCAAGGAGCTAAGCGCTCAATTCACTACGCATTTTATTGGGGGACATCGGTATAAGAAGTCCACGACTTGTTTAATGAATATCAAGTAGCGAGAGGAGGAGACGTTAAGGGCCTACATATCACGCTTCAACAAGGAAGCGCTCTCGATTGACGAAGCCGACGACAAGATACTGGTAGCAGCATTCACAAATGGGCTCAAGGGAGGCAAGTTTTTGTTCTCCCTATACAAAAACGACCCAAAGACCATGTCGGAGGTACTTTACAGGGCCACCAAGTACATGAACGCTGAAGACGCGCTATTAGCCCGAGAAGATAGACCCAAGAAAAGAGAGAGACAAGAAGAACCCCGACAGGACCAAGGGCGGAAGAAAGGCAGGATGGGAGACCGAACGGAAGAGAGACGTCCAAAACCCATGAGCGGAAGATTCACAAGTTTCACCCCGTTAACCACTCCGATAGACCAAGTCCTAATGCAGATTAAGGACGAAGGGGCCTAACGTTTCCGGGAAAGCTGAAGAGTGATCCCAACAAAAGATCCAGATAGAAATATTGCCGCTTCCACTGTGACCAAGGTCACGACACGGCCGATTGCTACGACTTGAAGCAGCAAATCGAAGCCCTTATCCGACAAGGAAAGCTGTAGAAGTTCGTCAGCAAGGAGAAAGCGGATTCCCCCGCACAAGACCAACACCCCCGCCGGGACAATGAGCGACCAAGGCCTCCGATTAGAGATATAAGGATGATCGTAGGAGGAACGGCTGCCGCCGGGTCATCCAAAAAAGCCCGCAAGACCTATCTTCGGATGGTATAAAATGTTCAGCTGACGGGAGTCGTGCCGAAGATAGCGCGGAAAGAAGGTCCCGTAATCGGATTCTCAGAAGAAGACGCGCGACGCCTTCACCATCCACATGACGATGCGCTCGTCGTCAGCCTGCGTGTGGGAGACTACAACATGCACCGGGTGCTGGTCGATAATGGCAGTTCAGCAGATATTTTATACTACACGGCGTTCTAGCAGATGAGGATCGACAGGGAGATTGATCCCAAAAAACGCCCCGCTTGTTGGCTTCGGCGGGAGCCGGGTATTCCCATTGGGCGCAGTCACATTATCCGTCATCGTAGGCGATTACCCTCAACAGATAGCCAGGGACGTGACATTCTTGGTAGTCGATTGCTCATCAGCCTACAATGCTATCCTCGGGCGACCCACGCTCAACTCATGGAAGGCAGTAACTTCCACCTACCACCTAATGATAAAGTTCCCTACTGATTACGGAGTAGGCAAACTGCGCGGGAGTCAGATGGCCGCACGCGAATGCTACATAGCCATGATGGAAATGGAGGATCAGGTTCAGGCTTTAAGCATAGAAGAGCGCCGGACGGTAACAGAGCCGATCGAGAAGTTGGAAGAGATACCCCTTGACAGTTCCGATCCTAGCCGAACGACTAAAATTGGAACGTTCGCTAACACCACGATTCGTCAGGAGCTCATAACCTTCCTCAGACGCAATCGAGACGTATTTGCGTGGGATCATGAAGATATGCCGGGAATAGATCCTTCAGTCATGGTGCATAGGTTGAACGTATCGCCCGCCTTTCCACCTATCAGACAGAAGAAGAGAGTGTTTGCCCCCGAGCGAGACCGAGCCATAGCAGAAGAAGTCAGAAAGCTACGGGAAGCAAGTTTTATTAGAGAAGTATACTATCCCGACTGGTTAGCAAATGTGGTGATGGTCAAGAAGGCGAGCGGGAAATGGCGGATGTGCGTGGACTTCACCGATCTCAATAAGGCCTGCCCTAAGGATAGCTACCCCCTCCCGAGGGTCGATATCCTAGTAGACTCTACGGCTCGACATCAGCTGCTGAGCTTCATGGACGCCTTCTCTGGGTACAACCAAATCCGAATGCATGAAGCCGATCAAGAGAAAACGTCATTCGTAACCAGCCAAGGCCTCTTCTGTTACAAGGTGATGCCATTTGGCCTGAAGAACGCAGGCGCAACGTACCAGAGACTCATGAACAAAATGTTCGCGCAGCAGATTGGGAGGAATGTCCAAGTCTATGCGGACGACATGTTGGTAAAGAGCCGAAGGGAGGAAGATCATCTAGGAGATCTCAAAGAAACATTCGACACACTTCGCTCCTACAATATGAAGCTCAATCCAGGAAAGTGTGCCTTTGGAGTAACGACAGGAAAATTCTTAGGATTCATGGTGTCTCAGAGGGGCATCGAAGCAAATCCGAACAAGATCCAGGCCATCCTGGATATGGCACCACCAAGAAATGTGAAGGAGGTGCAAAGCCTCAACGGAAAGATAGCGGCACTAAACAGGTTCGTGTCAAGGGCCACGGACAAGTGTTTACCCTTCTTCCGAACATTGAAGAAATCTTTCGAGTGGACTGACGAATGCCAGCAAGCGTTCGAAGAATTGAAGGCTTACCTTTCCTCCCCACCATTACTAAGCCCGTCGCAGCCAGGAGAAGAGCTTTTTCTCTATCTAGCCGTCTCCCCAGCGGCAGTTAGCGCGGCCTTGATCAGAGAAGAAGAGAAAGTACAAAAGCCCGTGTACTACGCAAGCCGAGCGCTTCATGGGGCCGAAGAAAGATACCCGCCCATGGAAAAACTTGCCTTTGCATTGATTACGGCAGCCCGCAAGCTCAAACCGTACTTCCAAGCCCATACAGTGAACGTCCTGATTGACAAGCCTTTAAGGCGAGCAATGAGCAGTCCCGAGGCCGCGGGACGATTAGCATTATCGGCTATAGAACTGAGCGAATTTGATATTCAGTACCGCCCACGGACTGCCATCAAGGGACAGGTCATCGCTGACTTTATAGCTGAGTTCACTCATGATGAAGACAAGGGGGCAGCAGAGTCCCCTCAATGGAGTATATATACGGATGGGTCATCCAACAGACAAGCCGCAGGGGCCGGCATTGTGCTATTATCGCCCGAAGGAGACACCATTGAATGCATGGTCCATCTCGACTTCCCTGCCACCAACAATGAATTAGAGTATGAGGCTCTGATAGCAGGGCTCGACCTCGCCAAAGCGGCAGGAGCCGCGAGGGTAGTCATCTACTGCGATTCACAGGTCGTCACTAATCAAATAAATGGAGACTATGAGTGCAAGGGCGAAAAGATGAAGAAGTACCTTGCTGAAGTAAAGGCGAGAGTGGATGACCTAGAAGCTAAAGTTGTCCAAATTCCTAGAGAAGAAAATGAGCGAGTCGACCGCCTCGCGAAAGCTGCCTCAGCAGAACAAATGATCATCCCTGGTAATGTACTTTCCTTCATACAGCTTTCTCCGCTAATAGACCTCAGCAACATGCAGGAAATATGTTCCGACAGAAGCTGGACGACGCCGTTAGTTTCATACTTGAGAGACGGGGTCTTACCAGACGAAAAGGAAGCCGCAAGAAGACTTAAGGTCCAGGCAGCGAGGTTCGTCCTGATAAAAGACGTCCTTTACAAAAGAGGTTTCTCCCGACCATATTTAAGATGCTTGGGTATGGAAGAGGCAGACTACGTCATGAGAGAGGTGCATGAAGGAATCTGCGGAAACCACTCAGGGTCCAAATCGTTGGTACACAAGCTTGTGCGAGCAGGGTACTATTGGCCCACCATGCAGAAGGACGCCGAAGCCTATGTCAGGGCCTGCGACAAGTGCCAAAGGTTCAGCAACATTATTAGGCAACCAACCGAAGAGCTGACCCCAATGATGGCCCCATGGCCGTTCGCACAGTGGGGCTTAGATATTATGAGACCCTTCCCTACAGCAGCACGACAGCTAAAGTTCCTGGTGGTAGGCATCGACTATTTCACAAAATGGGTGGAAGCTGAAGCTTTGGCCACAATCACGGAGAAAAACGTACGAAACTTTGTTTGGAGATGTATCATATGCAGGTTTGGCATTCCTAGAGTCTTCGTCTCGGACAACGGATGGCAATTCGACAACGACCCCTTTCGAGATTTCTGCTCACAACTAGGAATAAAGAACCACTATTCCTCCCCCGCCCACCCTCAGGCTAATGGCCAAGTCGAAGTAACGAACCGATCCTTGCTCAAGATTATCAAGACTCGGCTCGAGGGGGCAAAGGGTATATGGCCCGATGAATTGCCAAGCATATTATGGGCTTACAGGACGACAGTAAGGACACCCACAGGAGAAACACCATTCCGACTGACGTATGGAGGCGAAGCGGTCATTCCAGCAGAAGTTGGGCTCACAAGCTACAGGGTGCACAACCACAACGAAAACAAAAATGACGAGGCTATGCGACTACAGCTGGACCTAATAGACGAGATCAGGGCAATAGCAGAACAAAGGCTCGCTCGGTACCAGGACCGTATGGCTAAACATTACAACTCCCGGGTTCGACACAGGGACTTCCAAGTTGGAGACCTTGTTCTTAAAAAGGTCATGGGCGCCGCTAGGGAACCTACCCAAGGGAAACTCGGCCCCAATTGGGAAGGACCCTACAAAGTCACGTCGTGGCAAAGGAAAGGCACATACCATCTAGAGACGTTGGAAGGAAAGAAACTGTCGCACCCGTGGAACACCGAACACCTACGAAAATACTACCAGTAGGAGCGACAGCACGAAGTTCAATTTTTTCTTATTTTATTTTACATTCCAGCAAGACTTTAGTCTCACTCCTCAAAACTATCATTTACTTTAATCTTTTGCAACAATTCTTCTTTTTAGCCCAAGGGGCAGGATTTGGTTTTAATTACTTTTATTTGAATGCATGGCAATAAGAGGAGTTTTTCAGAAATTACTGAAGTGTATTTTTTCTACGGTCTACTAAGTCCATAACATACGGACCAAAAAGATGTCAAAGACATCAAGGCTTAAAAAACTGACGGGCCAAAAAAGATGTCAAAGACATCAAGGCTAAGGCCGACGGTCTGAAAAATCTAAAAAGCCGACGGTCCAAAAGATGAAACAATCATCATATGGACGAGGTCCTAAAAAACTAAGGACTAATGAAGGTGTTAAATACATCAGGGCTTAAAAAGCTGACGGGCCAAAAAAGATGTCAAAGACATCAAGGCTAAGGCCGACGGTCCAAAAAATCTAAAAAGCCGACGGTCCAAAAGATGAAACAATCATCATATGGACAAGGTCCTAAAAAACTAAGGACTAATGAAGGTGTTAAATACATCAAGGCTTAAAAAGCTGACGGGCCAAAAAAGATGTCAAAGACATCAAGGCTAAGGGACTAATGAAGGCTTAAAAAGCTGACGGGCCAAAAAGGGATGTTAAAAACATCAAAGCCTAAAAAAACTGACGGGCCAAAAAGATGTCAAAAACATCGAAGCTAAGGTCGTGAAAATAACGGCTAAAAAGCTGACGACCATTAGATGAAGCAATCATCATATAGACGTAGCCCTCAAACCAAGACATACAATAATGAGTCATCAAAGTGACGGATTTAAGAGATTGACGACCTTAAAACAGTAACCAGCAGCAAGAGCTGTAAACCAACGGTCACCAAGCCGACGGAGCTTGGAGCCTAGGCACGACATCATGCCAACAGGGGCTTCCAACAGTACAAAATAGCTGACGCGATCCAAGTAGACGGGAATAATTACCAAAATTTCGTCTAAGGCCACCATCAACAAAGGGATATAAAAGCTACGGAAATTAAACACAACAGTACACAAACAAAAGCCCGAAGGAAACAAAGGGAGCACTTAAAAATTGTTTGAAATTACAACTGTTCTCCAATACAACTATTTTATACATGGCCAAAAAACAAAATAAAAGCTAAGGGGCAGGAACGTCAGCATCCTTGCCGTCAGTTCGGTGGTCTTCAACATCCATAATCACGGCAGGAGAATCAGAAGCAGCAGGATTGGCAGCAGGCTGGGCTAGGACCACACTGTCGTCACGCCTCGGAGTAGGCTAACGGAGGCTGTCGTCTCCGTCATCCATGGTGATCCCGGATAAATCCAACTCTGGGTAGGCCGACACGACTTGCTGAAGGAAATCTTCAAACCCGGTGCCATAATATTCACCACACAAGTTAAAGAAGGACTGCGACACTTTGAAATCTCTAATCGCGTCAGCCCCCGCCGTCTGCAGCTTTTCACCTAGAGCCGTCACCTCTTCCTGGAGTTTATCATTCTGACTGCTGACCTCCGTCAGCTTCTCCTTAACTTCCTGCAGCTCCTTGTTGAGGGAACGGACGGCATCCTTGTACTGAGCTTGCTGGTTCATCAGGTTCGTATTATGATTGCGAACTCGAGTGACGACCCCCTCCTTCGCCGCACAACGATCTTGAAGGGCCTTGACACGCACCAAGGCCTAAGAAAACATATCCGTCAGTTGAAAAGTATACCAAAGTAAAGCAAAGCTTCCCCAAACAAAATTTTAGTAAACATACCCTGGTAAGGTTAAAAAGGGCTGACGCCCCTAGGTCCTCCGTCCCCACCTGGTCATAAAGTTCAATATCCGTCGGTTTTATCAGGGACCCAACCTCCCCGACGGCATAATCCTTGTGAGTCAGGAGACGGCAGGGGCCCTCGCTGACGGGACCAGTAGAGGTCATCACCCCCTTGCCCGCGCCATGACTAGGCTTAGGAAGGGACTTCTCCTTCAGTGGTTCGTCCCTAGGAGTGACGGCAGCTTTCTTTGAAAGACGGCTGTCATCACCGTCAGGCTTCCTCTTCGTCACCTTAGTAACGACCTTTGGAGTTGACGAGGCCTCCCCTGCTACCTCCTTATTTTTTCTCTCCTCCTTCTGACGGGCTACGGCAGCCCTTATCCTTTGCTTCGCGGAGTCCATTTCTACAACACAAAGAACACCGTTGAGGCAGGTAACGGAGGAATAAAACTGACGAGATAAATAAAAGCTTACTCACGTCGGCGTGCAAATTCTTCCAACCTTCGAGCTTCCGCTGACGGATCTGGACCCCCACAGTATAAGTGAAGGGCGTCAAGGGTGATCAGATCCCTGCACTTACGTTCTTCCAAAGGAATTTCCAGAATCCGTTAGATGAACTCCTCCTGCTCGTCAGTTATGTGCGGACGGGTATAAGCTGAAAGAAATAAAAAGTGTTGTTAGCGTCGCCTCAAAAAACACACGAGCCTCATAGTTGACGGGATTAACCTGAATCCCTGACGAAGGCCCAGGTGTTGTCAAAGTAACCACGAGGCATCGTCGCCCACTCCTCCTGACGGCAAACCCAATCCGTCCCCTCAACAAAAAAATACCGACTCTTCCATTTCCTATTTGAGTCTGGCATATCCGACACTAGCCTTAGCCCTTTCTCCCAGGCATTAAAGTGATACGTCCCCTTAGACGAGGCGATGTGGTGAGGCCTATAACAATAAAAGAATTCTCCTAATGTGAGCTGACGGTGTCCTCCACTAAGACTGCCCCAAAGGATTTCAGCTCCTATAAAAGTCCTCCAGGCATTTGGGGCGATCTGGGTGACGGATATTCCGAGGAAGTCAGCAAGTTGACGGTGTAGAGCCGTCAACGGTAACCTCAGACCCGCAGCAAACATGGCATCATACATGCCAACGTCAGCTGTCCTCCCGGAGTAACACCTCTCATTCTCTGTAGGGAGACGGAGGGGGATGTGGTCTGGGATTTGATAACGAACCCGTAACTCCCTAAAAACTTTACCACTCATCCCAGGCGAAAATTTGTTGACGGCCCAATCCTCAGGAAGGATGAAGGGACGACTATCTCCGGGATCCTCCGAGGTTCCTTCACTGGATCTCTCATCCCCGTCACTATCCTCTCCGTCAACATCCACTCCATCCCCGTCATTTCCATCCCCTCTTCCCTCATCCTCATCTCCCTCGGCAAAACTCTCATTGTTGTCAGGAGATTGGGCTGACGACCCTCTCTCTGACAGAAGGGAGAAGTCTGACTCATCTCCAAAACCAAAGGTTTCGTCGTAACCCGCTCCTTCGCGGACTGATGACTCCTCACAAGACGCGTTACTTGACGTCTGACTACCTACAAGTGACGGGTTTAAGCTAAGTACCTAGGCTGACGACCATACTAATGAGGCAAAATAAAAAAGGGAAAAGAAGAAGGAAGGGAAGAGAAGATGAAAACTTACCGGTATGGAGGCCTTCTGGACGACTCTAACAAACAGCGACAGATAAGTCGACGGAAGTGAAGCTGACGAAAGAAGGGCGACGGTCTTTCTCTCCACAAGATCAGCAAGGATGAAATAGTGAAAAATGAGGGGAGGTGCTGTTTATATATGAAAAAAAAATGGCGCGGAAGACGAGGCGACGTCTCGTCGAATGCAGAGCCAATAGGAGCAAGCCACCTGTCCAAGGCATTAAATGCACAAGATCCACGCGAACGATATCCCTATAAAACAAACTCCATAACCCGTCAGTATAAAGTCTGACGGAGGTATGGAGTAGGGGGCAAGTGATGAGGATAAAATTAGTTAGACAAGAGTGACGGGCCAAGCTTGACAAGGGTGACGAGATGAAACTGTACCGTCAGCATTTCTTCGAGACTGACGGAGTAATGAAGGAAGAGCACACATGAAACTGGGCATCCTGAAGCTGACGGAAGTAAAATTGGACAGACGGTGGTAAACTTGGGCAGACGGGGTTAACCTAAACTGACGGCATCAGTCTACGGATTGATTGATCTGCACGTTTACGTATATAAGTAAAATAACTTGCTCCCCACGTTTCAAGGAACCTAAAGACTCCTATATGGAAAGAATCCTGTAAAATACGCCCAAGAAGACTCCTATAAGGAAAAGACTTCTACTCCAAGGAAGAGAGGTCAACCATCTACTACTATAAAAACTCAAGCACCCTCACAAACCAAGGTACGCATAATTTACCCTCTCTAGCACTCTAAAGCAGTGAGAATAGTTCTAACTTGACCTTCGGAGGGTGTTTGGCCGGTACCACACCGGTACTCTCTGCTAGGTTATTCCCTTTTGTTGTGCAGGTGCCATTGGCGATCGTACGAGGAACGTGTGACTCACTGGTGGTATTATTTCCGACATCATCATGCATAATAACAAGAATTAACTTTTACCATTCATTTGTCATCCAAAAGTAGTCAAAAGCATAAAAGCAACTTGACATTACTTGCCCAGTAGAGAGCATTAGGAAAGTTTATTTCACATAAACCAAACTTTTATATATATATATATATATATATATATATATATATAAAAGGCAAAAAGCAAATTAATTTTCCTACAAGTGCATCTGTACCACAATTGACTTCCCTAAATGCATGGTTAATTGTTGCTTGTGGCATATATATATATATATATATATTCATTTGTACTGTTTGTTTATTGTTGATTGTTTAATAAAAAAACAAGTAATTTAGCATCTAATTCCCATCCACAACATTTAGACCAAGTATGGCCATCGAGTACTACATGAGGCTACTAATAATTTAAATGCCAAGCTATCCACTATTATAGATCATCAAAGCTGGTCCAGAGTCCTGACTGCCCGCTAGATCTGAAAATCATGTTATTATACTGAGTTAAGCTTCCTAATGTGGTTTTAGATGAGTCTGATTAGGAGATGTCAGATGTGTGTGCCTGGAAAATCTTGATGTTACTCTTATGCATCAGCTTGGGATATAGCCAGAAACAAAGCTGAAAGCTCCGTGGTGACTCGGTGAAAACTAATTTGGAATCCACCAATGGTTTCCAAACATTATATGCCTTAATATCAGGCCGGCCCAAGACCTAGGCCACTTAGGCCTAGGCCTAAAGCCCGCACTACATAAAGCTCTATCCCTTCATAAAAAAAGGCCCGTTATAAAATAAATTATAAAATAGAAACCCAAATAATAAATCATTTTTTTAAAGTGGTTGTGCACTTTCTTCACGCGAGTGATAGTAGTTATACTACAAATTTTACTATAGGCTTACAAATGATATATCACCAATAACAAAAAAAATTAATTTAAACATTTGTTAGTTATAAGTTGTTAAAGCTCATCAATTACAATCTTTACCAAATCAATTTGTAAACAATTTATGGTAAAATTTGTAGTAATTTAACATTTTGCTTTTCTCGTCTCTAATAAGGCTTCCAAAATAGAAGACCAATTAAAACCCTAAACTGTTTGAAAAAATATATATTTTGAATTTGTTTGATTGTCAAGGATGATTAATTTCCCTTAATAGATTGTCATGTCAACATTAATCACCTGATCTTCCACGTAGCCACATACCAAGAAAAACTTCTCTTTTTCACTCTTAATACTAAGTTATAAAATTTAAAAAAAAAAAATATATATATATATATATATATATAGTTTACAACTTTAAAGTAAGCCTATGCATCACTTTATATCCAAGATAAAGTAAGCCTTTTTTTATAACAACAACAACAACAACAACAACAACAACAATAATAATAATAATTGTAAGGACGCAATTTGGGTCCTAAGACAACAACAACAACAACAATAATAATAATTATAAGGACGCAATTTGGGTCCTAAGCCCAAAAGGTAGAAAGGATCTAGGCCCAAAGAGCACAATACAATGAATTTGTAGAAAGTGGATTTAAAAACTAGGCTCTAATGAGTTTGGTAACAATTATAATGGATCTAAATCACAATAAAACAAAGATAGAATGGTTTTATTTACAAAAAATCATCCTCGACACAATCCGAGGAGATCAATTCTAGTATATATTTCTTGAATTTGGTTACAAGTACAGTTTTTGTTACTACAGTATTTTTCTCTCAATTTCCTGATTCCTTTCCCTTAGGGCCCTCTTTCTATTTTATACTATCTTCCTTCTTTCATCTCTACCCTTCACGTGTAAATTAGATTGTTGGTGTTGATCTTTGTCCTATCAACACCTTCCTGAAGTTTTTGAAGAGTAGTTGTAAGGCTGAAAATTACAGTTCAGGTATCACTTCCTCGTTAATGATGCCAGAGAGTTAACTACAAAGCATTCAATATGGTGGTAGCAGTTTTCTTTTAGATATTATATGGCTTCCCTCTGTCCTGTGCTTCTAGGATACTTGTCCTTATCAACAGAACCTCCTAAAACGTTGCCCTAGATGGCAGACCACACTGTCAGACCTCGACTTTTCTCAGTCGAGGAGGCATCCATCCTCGGACCACCTTCTTGGACTCTTATGACCAAACCTCACCTCTTCATTCACTAACATGGACTCTCATAACAGTGTTTTACCCGTCCTTAGACTACTTAATATCCTCGGATTGAGCCCCTGGCCCAATAAATATATAGATACATACTATTGGGCCTATCACCCCTACAACAACAACAACAACAACAATAATAATAATAAATTTTCATATTTTTTTGTTGAATTTTATGTTTTTTTTTAGAACCAAATTATATGCTTCAACTGAGACATTCAATTCTCTATATAAAATTAACCTTAGTTTAGTTAATATTATTTCATCAAATTATGCATTTAATTAATGCATCAATTTAACCTTGATTTGGTTAATTTTTAATAGATTTATTAATTAATTAATATTTAATTATAAAAGGTGCCCCTTAAATTTATTGCCTTAAGCCCCAAATTATCTCCACCTGGCCTTGTTTCATATGTTGGTTAGTAATGAAAAATAGATTGCCTACAAAAGATAGCTTGGTTCAATGGGAGTGTTTGCAGTGATGCGTTGTGTCTATCATGCATAGAAAAGTCTGAGAACAGAGATCACCAATTTTTTAGGTGCCCTACTGCCAAAAGAATTTGGCAACTGACTGCGGGATTCAGCTTACAGAAGAACCCAAAGATAGTAATTTGGGCTGAAAATTATTGGAAAGGGAAGGGTATAAAAGCTGTGGTATGTAAACTTGGCCTTGCTGCTTCAGATTATCAGATTTGGTAACAAAGAAACGTTGTCATGCATAATGGCAACATAAATACTGAAGAGCAAATCATTGCCTCCATTAGGAAGCAATGAAGGCTACAATTGAGTTTAAGAGCACATTTCCCTACTCTTGAGTTGAGAATGAGGAGATATGTTGCAAGTGGAGATTTTTTGTAAATTTGCTTAAATCTTGTAGCTCCTAACTTGTGACTTGTGAGTTTCTTTGTCTGATATAGGTTTCAATTTTGTGATGTAATAGTTGTGGCTGGCTTCTCAACTTGTTGTATTGTGTTGGTTTTCCGGCTTCTTTTCAATGAAATTCATGCTCTTAAATAAATAAATAAAGACCAACTGTTGAATATGTTGGATTGAGTTTTTGGTAGGTTCACGTACTTATTGAGCAAGCAAAGTAATTCTAAATTTCTAATCATACTTGTGGTGCATCTACTACAACCTTAGTTTTAGCGTCTATATATACCCTACTTAGAGTTAGTTGTGACATATAATTTATATAGTAAAGATGTAGCTGCTTAAGGAATTTCTAATGTGGACATAAGCTGGCATATCAAACCCCATTAATCTTTTCATTTTTTCTTTTTCTCTTGCTTCCGTTTTGTGTTTATACACTATTTTTATTTCTTTTTAAATTAAAGTGCAAACTACACCCCTAAAGTTTGGAGGTCTTTAAATTTTACACTCTAAAGTTTCAAAATTTGAATTTACTCCTTAAAATTGTAATTTGTTTGCATTAGCAATTCCTCCGTCTATAGTTTTTGCTAAGTGTCATATTAGTTTGTCATACGTATTTAGTTTGTTTAATAAAATGATAACACATCATTTTTATTTTAATCATTAAAAGTTGTTTAGGTTACCAAAATGATGTGGTATTATTTTATTGGATGAAATAAATATGCATAGTAAGCTTATGTGGCACTTAACAAGCTGAGCCCAAGTAAAAAATATTGTTCATGAATAAGCTCATAATCTATAAGGCTCAATACAAAACAAGTCGAGCATAGGCTTATTTATAGGCTTGATATGTGTTTGCCAAATGAACTCATTATGCATATTTTAACAACAACATGGCCCACATAGGACCACTACTCATTACTTTAATTTTTCTTTGGACAAAATTTAGCTATAAAAATTGGTTGTAACCTAAACCTACAAACTTAATATCTTTTTATTGAAAGTGAATTTTGAGAAATCCACCATTGGATTACATCTTCCTCTTATATCCTCCATGCTTGCAAAATTTCTAAAAAATTAAAGATCAATAGTTACGTCATCATTAAATTGTTTAAATTGTAAGTTTTTGTAGTTTAAAATTATGCATAATATATAAACTTATAGATTATATAGTAAATAATATCCGATTGACACAAAATTCGACATGTGTAATAAGAGCATGTAGGACATGTAATTCAACCGTACGTTAGATTTTTAGAACATGTAGTAATATATATTTTATTGAGTAAAGTTGTAACCTTAGGTTACAACAAGTTTTGTAACTAAATTTTGTCATTTTTTCTCTCTCTCTAAACTGAATAAGCACCACTTTAGATTTTAGTTACATTTAAAAAAATTAATTAATTAAATGGGCCATGTATGGTCTTTCTCCATCCACCATCTAATGTAAAGTTATGAAACATGTTAGTTATTTCCCATTGACAATAGTTACAAACAAGTCTTATTCTAGTTTTTCATCATCTAACATGGATGTAAAAATTATATTTTAAACAACTTTTGAAGCTATAGATAAGGAAGGATGAATGGATGGATTTAATTATGTAAAATTGTAATTTGAACAATGGCTAATCATAGGTGGGACTAGAAGCATATTAAAATGAGTGTGCTATTTTCTTATTTTTGTTTACTTGATTTTGAAGATTTAAGCATTTGATTATATAATTTTGTTAGATCTCAAACTCAAAAACTTGACTTGAGCTCAAGTTTTAGCTTGATATTAAGCTCGAGCTTAGCTTGACTAATTAATCAAGCCAAGCCAAGCTAAGCTCAAGCCTTTTGGCTTTTCCACGAGCTCAAACTCAAACATTATTTTAGGCTCGTCTCAAGCTCAAGCCAAACTTTAATTTTTTACTTTTATTGACGAGCCAAGTTCAAACATGTACTACTCCACAAATCTCAATTCGTTTGCAACTTTAGATGTAAAATTCAAAGGCTTCCAAACTTTAAAAACATAGTTTACACTTTAGCCTTCTTTTTACCTTGACATAATATCAAAGCTATGTTTCAACAACTTAAAAATAAAAAAAGAAGACTATCAAAAAAAAAAAAAAATATATATATATATATATATATATAAAAGAAGACCGTCTCTCAAGGCCCATATTTTAGTGATAACACTACTCTCAAGTACCCACATACATTTTGCTTGATAAAAAAAAAAAAAAAAAAAAAAGTACCCATTGACCTTGATAGTTTATAAATTGAATGCATTTCTTCTTAGAGATTCGGACCGTTAGTGTTCATAAGATTATGTTAACTATTTTCTTTAGACCTATTTTCCAAAAAAAAAAACTATGTTGAGATAATTAGATCCAAGAAAAATCCTTTAATATCAAACTTCCCTTGAAATATAAATATGACAGAAACATCCAGAGTTTCACAAAGGTAAAAATATTCTCTGATTAGTGGATGAATGAAATCATGAAATTACGTCTTCTTGTCAATGATTGGGGAAGAGGGTCACCTCATGCTTCTTAGTCATTGAATTAATGGTCCTCCATTTGGCTAACAAAAGTAAACTGTTAATCATTTTCCATGGTACATAGTAAAACTTTAAATGTTGGAAAATAATTAATCATTTTCCATATGTTACATGATAACAATTGAAATGTTGGATCAAGATTGGTTAGTATCAGACACGAAATCATGGAAATCATTTACCAATGAAAAAAGCTGAGGAAAAGTTGGAAATCAAGATGAGTGGAAGATTTTTTCTTTTTTTTTTTATAGGAAGATGAGTGGAAGATATTGATATGCACTTATGCAGAAGAGTAGTTGGACAGTTGTCACAATTCAAATAGACGAAATTTGCGGGCCCAATCTTTGCTATTTACGTTTTTTACGTATAACTTAAGTTTAAACATTTGCAATTACTTCATTGATTTCGAGTTGATAGGTTAACATGACATGAGCATGAGATTTGTCAAACTAGGAATAGTTTGTTTAAGTTTTTCAAAAAAAAAAAAAAAAAGAGTTTATCAAAAAGGAATAATTTGTTTAAACTTTAAACATGAGAATATGAGTTAGAGTCCGTTTGGATAGCGCTTATTTTACTAAAAACTGAAAATACTATAACAAAATAATTTTTAAACATGTGAATAGTGTTGTGAGACACATTTTTAATGAAAAAGTTGCTGAAAAAAAAAATTTGTGAGGAAGTGTGTTTCAGCGCCGAAATGCGCTTCAAAAAAAAAAAGAAAAAAACACAGATGCACGAATAGCGCTTTTCAGCACTATCCAAATGCACACTTAGTGTTAAATTGTCAATTGTCCTAAAAGTTTAAGCTACTGAGATATGATACATTTAATCATTTATCCAATACTTCTAACACTCTCTCTTGCGTGTGGGTCAAAAGTATCTTTTAATAGATGAGGCCCAACATGTGGGAATTTAAATGGAAGGTAGAGTAAAAGAGATAATGATTGGATTTAGGACCTCATGCTCTGATACCATGTTAAATTACTAATTGTCCCAAAAGTTTAAACTATTGGAATATAGTAAATTTAATCATTTAACTAATTCTTCTAATAGTTAGAGTCGGGATTAGCTAGTATTAGTGCATTTCCATATGGACACCGTTCCAGAAATGCAAACATTCAACACTTGAATATTTTTACATTGTGTTTATATAAGTAAGATGTTAGTTAGGAAGTACGGACAAAGATACGGGTATGACACAATGATACAAACAATTTTTGAAAAATTATAATATAAAACGACCGGTATGACACAGGTACAACACAAGTACAATACTCTAAATGAAATATCCGAACTTCCTAAGACGTCAGATAAGGAGGTGAATAAACTTCATGCATCTGATAGCAGCCGAAATTTTACATGGCTATTTGATTTAAGATTGAATTTCAAGCTTGACACAAGCAACACTTGAAGTTCAATTGACATAGTTACACTCTCAAATCTCAATGTAGACATGAAGTGCGTATATAAACTACAATTATTATTTGTTTAAACGTTCTCAAACAATAATCTGTTCATAAAATTGACTATAAGATAGATAACACTTGCTTGCCATGTGAAACCTCAAGGCAGAGTGGTCAATTTTATCCTAACCATTTACTTTTCTCTTTTTATATTTATTTTATAATTGGGAACAAATTTTATACGATAGGTCTATTTATTGCTTCTTCCCGACCCCACTTCCAAAACTAACAAAAGAGAAAAAATATATATCATTTCATTTCATTCACACAACAAAATGGGGGAAAAAACAATCATTCGGGGATAAAATTTAGGAGTTCCCTAATTTGGGAAATGTATCCATTATTCCATTTTCAATAAATCCTTGTCTCTTTCATTTGTATCTAAATGACTATGCCCTTCCATGTTATAAATCCATTTGCAGAGAACCTCCCAGTCATACATGATTTGGCTATTGTACCTATTGAGAAAAGTTATATTCCATTTTCAATAAATCCTTGTCTCTTTCATTTGTATCTATATGACTATGCCCTTCCATGTTATAAATCCATTTGCAGAGAACCTCTCAGTCATATATGATTTGGCTATTGTACCTATTGGGAAAAGTTATCATGACGTATATATGAAGGGTACAAATGGATAGGCCCAAAAAACAACAGGTCGAATAAACAGCTAGCAGATTTTTTTTTTTTTAATAAAAAAAAAAAGGTGTTTGTGGTTGAAATTTTAAGAGAAAATTTAGGAACACAAAGAACCTAGATGTTTAAAGTTAATTCCCTTTGGTGAGCAGAACATAACCCTGATGTAATGTTCATCTGTTTGCATTGATCTGATGTATCATATTGCTTAAAACACAGGGAAAGTTTAGTGCACATAACAGAGACTCTTCCTCTCTTTTCCAAAACACTTTTTTCGAATTACAGAACTAACTGATCAAATTAGATAAATCCCCAAATAATTGAATTGCAGTTTGAGTTAGATGATACTAGATACATAGCCATCATTGAAAGATTGATTAAAGCATTACAAACCTGTCTTAGGTGGGAACATGCATTGCAGTCATATTAAGATGTGATTTTAGATTGGTGGCCGACCAATGGTACATTGTTTCATCGAAATCAGCCTTAGTGGACTTTCATAAGGACGAAGCGTTTTTTTCCGTGGCTGTCAAACCTTTTGGGTTCTTGTCTTCTTAGAATTGGGCCCGTTTCGAATGTAGGAAGGTTTTTGTTTGACATGCCCCACTTAATATTATTATTGTTATCAATTTATCATGGAAAATTTAGGTACATTTTCATAATTAACATTTCCATAATTATTACGGTAGGTTTTATATTTCTTAATTAAATTTAATCATATTGTTGTATTACCTATGTAGCCCAAAAGTGTTATCTTCCTCCTCATTGGTCAATATAGTCACATATATGGTTGAATTAAATTAGAAAAGTTAAGATACAATGCATAAGGAATTGTATTTAGCTAGTGGAGTCGAGTTAACTAATCAACTAGTAAAGTTTCTTATCATCGAATAAAATATTTTAAATTCAAACCCTACTTAGCTACACCATAAACCATTTAGTGTCTTGGTTTCATGATGAAGAACAATCATCATGTATAGATTGACCAAAAAGTTAAAATTCTATCTTATTTATGAAAAAAAAAATTGAATTGTATCTAAAAAAATTTCATTATTATCTTATGCAACACAGTCTCAAAGAGGTAGATAGATGAAGGAAATATTAATTCAAGCAACCAATTAAGGACAAGTCCATGAAATTATCGTACAGGTACAGCTCGGGAAGATATTGTTTTTCCTTTAAGAGTTAGTTCATGATCAATTACAATAATGATGAAGACCAATCATCATGTATAGATGGAATGCCAAAAAGTTAAAATTCTTTCTAATCTATGAAAAAAAAAATTGAATTGTATCTAAAAATTTTCATTAATTATTATCTAATACAACACGGTCTTATAGAAAGGTATATAGATGAAGGAAATATTAATTCAAGCAACCAATAAAGGACAAGTCCATGAAATTGTCGTACAGGTCCAGCTAGCGAAGAAATTGTTTTTCCTTTAAGACTTAGTTCATGATCAATTACAATAATTTTCAATGATGCTGACACACTGTGCAAGACATCATCATCATCAGTTTTAGAAACTTTAAATGCCATTAGATTGAATTTGGCCTCCTTCAACAAGATTCTACTTCGAACTTCAATACAATTAATCTTCAAAATACCATCTATGTGTTTAAAAAGTCATCATTTTTGGGTGTTACTGATATTGGCAGTCATGATCAATGAGATGGCAGTGGCAACCTGCTTGGCCAATTGTAAAGCAAGTTTTCGAAAGCTTCCGACCATATAATTTTCCATGTGGGAATTGTTTGATAGAATTGACAAATTACCGTACGGCAAAAAAAAAAAAACCAAAATATTCCTTTGATCCCACACAATATTTGCTATATTTTTCCTTTTTCAAAGTTTGTTGTTTTTATTGTTTGTTTTGTTCCTTTTCTAAAGCATGTATGAAGAAGTGAGAGCTAGCTGGGGAGTAATCTAGGTGTTTTATTCAAAAGATAAAATGAAAAAAAAAGCAACCAAGACTATCATTCAAATTTCAAGTCCATGTCATAGCCAAGAAACAAAGGGAATCTCATCATAGTCATCAAACTTTGCAGCTTGTTGCATTGCCTTTTATTCTTTTCTCTTTCATTTCCAAACACCAAATAAACATTAGTGGCATGCATTCTTATGTTGCATTTTTACTCACAAGTCACAATTCACAATCTCACCCAAAAAAAAAATTAAAAATTAAAAAAAAAACCCCCAAAAAAAAAAAAAAACCAAAACAAACTGTTTCAAAAGCCTGGATCATTTGAAAGCTCTTCCTAGAGAGAGAGACATTAGGGGTACGGTCGAGAAGGCAAATATGCAAAGTGGGGTTCAGTGATCACAATTATTGTTATCTCATAGAGATGAAGGAAAAGCAGTCAGTGTATTAGCTCCCACATTTGATGAAGCTGGTGCAATTTCTTCCCCACCGAGTGGTCCTTGATCATCAACATTGTCCCAGAAAAGAAAATTTGAACATTGTTGCTGGGATTCAACCCATTCATTCAACTCTTGCCTCTGCAAGCACTCCAACCCTATCTCTCCCTCGTCATCCATGCTACAAGATTGTACTTCAAGGGGTACCATGTTTTCCATGTTCTCTATCAATGGTGGCAAATAATTTGTATCCATACCCGATGTAAAAGCCGTTGGATGAGCAAGAATTTGAGCTTGAGCTTGAACTTGAATTTGAGCTTGATGATGATGATGTTGGTTCACATTCCATGTCTCCGTGTTCAAATTCATCGCGTCATGAAAATAATCTGAGCGTAAATTGTTTTCTTGAGCCCCATCAAGTGAACTAGTGTCGAACATAAATAAAGGGCATGGAGAAGAAAATAGGGTTTCATGAACTTGAGGCTTTGGCGTCAATTCATGATTCACAAAATCTAGTTGGTTCGCATTGTACACCATTTGGGAATGCTCCGTAGTACTTGTTGTGGTAGTGGTTGGAGATGTTGAAGGCTTTCGTATCTTTTTTTTGATCCATGAATTCCAATAGTTCTTTATCTCATTGTCAGTTCTACCAGGCAAATGACTTGCTATATGAGCCCATCTACAATTCCATGGTGCAATACATATATGTTAGAAAACAAAACTACTAATAAAAAAAGATGTAATAAATAACAATTAAGGGAGATACAAAACAACTAGTGCACGAAAGATTAACCTTAATGAGTGTTTCTGGAATCCATTTATTCAGATATAGATGTTTTGAATATTTAAATATTTAATTATTAATATTAAAACCTTTAGAGAAAGATGAAAGGAAACTATTGAATGAAGAAATGGTCCAAGTGTGTGAGGATACAGTGCATAGACATGGAATTTTAGACTGAAAACTTCAGTTTCAACCACTGAAATTGGCTTCTTAACGACTCGCAATTTGTAGCTGATAGCTACTTTGGGAACTACTAATTTATACAGTGAGATTGCTTATGGCTGCTATTTAAGCGGCATATTATAATCTGATTAAAACTTATTCAAAGACTTTTTGTTCAAGTTTGTTTAAAATATTAAGTTGAAGGACCATTTTTCAGTCAAGTTGTATTTATTCCAAAATCCAAACCATTTAAAAAAAATTCAAGCCCACAGGTAACACACACACATTCATGTTTCACGCACTCGCAGCATGTTTCACCAAAAAAACACCAGGCAGAGGCGTAGTTTCAGTGCAACAAGCACAATAGAAGAAAAAGTAATATAAAAAAAATGAAAACAAAATTATTAAAATTTTTTTTTTAGGACGAAAAAAAAAGTGAAATGTATATGATATATAGATTATAGAGTGAGTTTAAAAGTGAACCTGTTTCCTACAACTCCATGAAGGCTTATGATTAATTTCTCTTCCTCTGGAGTAAACCTTCCTCTTCTGATATCAGGCCTCAAATAATTTATCCATCTCAAACGACAGCTTTTTCCACACCTTTGAAGCCCTGATCAAAATGTTAATACATATCATCAGCAACTATATAGTCTATATATATTGGTGCATGTCTTTGTGAGATTGTTGTGTGTATATATGTGTGAGTGAGAGATAGAGAGAAAAAAAATGACCAGCTTTTTCTGGGACTTCACTCCAACAGCCATAGCCATGAGTGTTAATGTATCTGATGAGCTTTTCATCTTCTTCTGGAGACCAAAGTCCACGCTTAACCTTTTGTTGATTGCAGCAAGAATGGTGACCCATGTTCCTCAAACACACACACAAAATCTCTAGCAAATATATATATATAAGCTACTATAATTTATGAGCTTAAAAAAAAAAACAAAAAAAAAAAAAAGTTCTTCTTTTGCTTTTGGCTGGGTATGGTTTTGTTCTTGCTATAGTAGTGTTTTGTTTGGGGGAAAATGGGTGGCTATAGCCTATAGTGTGCTAAGAGTTTGGCTTTGGCCTCTCTCTCTTCCTCTTTTAAGAGTATATGGAGAAGTACAACTCAGCCGACATTTACAACCGGATGGGGTCCCCATATTGATGGGACCCACATTTCCATCTAACCCTAAAACGACATTCCATCAACTTTATTCCAACGTCACCGTTTTCTACGTACATTTGTAGTATTACGTAACCAACTTGCACGTAGCTCAAAAAAACTGTGCCGGTGGTTTCAGTTTCACACTCTTTGTCTCTGTTTCTGCAACCAATTAACAATTAATTTATGTCTAAATCCCCAGTGAACTTGTGACACCTTATACTATATACAGAAAATGATTTGGAGAAATGGACCGCTTTTCCCCCCCTTTTTTTTTTTTCTCTTCAATTATTGTAACTCCTTCTTTGGCTTTTTTTTTTTTTTTTTTTTTTGGTGCAGTTAAAGTTCAACTCTTTTTTTTTTTTTTTTTTTTGAAAGAAAAAAAAAATTCAACTTTTTAAATAAAGGAACACGAACATATCATTTAATATATTAGCTGTTAAATAAGAAATATTCAAGTTGCTAAAAATACTATTTCTAATTTAAACTTAAATAAATTAATTAAAAATTTATTGAATTTTCAAATAAAAAAATTATTTAAAATTATGATATGTTCGTTTAATTTTCATAAAGAACAATATATTGTAAGCCAACTAAACTGAATGAAAAAAAAAAAAAGGAGCGGAGTTAGTTTGGCATTAGCTTTTTTTCATGTACATATTTATTTATAAATTATTTGTTCAAATATGTTTTTAGAGCCTTATTTTTATTAAATACAACCATATTTTAATAAACTTTTAATCCGCAAAATATCAAACAAGTTGATGCCAAATGACCATTTAATGAATTTTATTTTTTAAATGGGTAATTTGATAACACCTCAATAATAATATCCACCATTTCAGGGAATATTTGAACCAGTAAGGGACAACTTTTTCTCTAGTTTGGAGAATTCATAAGCATTTTCAATCCAATAACCAAATATTAATCATTTTTTCTTTTTTTTTTAGAAGAGTTCATCTTATCTGTTTAAATCACTTAATGAGTTACAGTGACTAAATACAATTATATAAACATTTAGGGCATGCATGTGTGATATTCAGTTTTAGATCTTATAATTTTTTTTAAGTTTTAACATATAGCGTCCACTCCTGATAATAGGTATTTATTATCAGATCAAGACACTAATAAGTTTTTGATGTAGGCAGAAATTAAATCTCAAATCTCTTATACAACTATCAAAGATTTTATCAGTTAAGTTAACTAAAATCCTATAATGGATTGTCTATTTTTATGTAATTACTATTCAGCTATTTGCTTATTTAGTTACTTTTGTTCTTCTTTTTATTTAATATGGCTTAGTTACATTTTCATTATAGAGAATAATTATTTCTTCCTTAAAATAAGAAATAGTTGTTTTTTTCTTTCTAAAAGGGTTATAATAATTAATTTTTTAATGTGCGTAATTACTTTTAGAATTTATTATACTTCTAAAAATAAAATAAAAAATCACTCCCTCTCTCTCACTCTCACTCTCTATGTGCGCCTGTGCACGCTACAGGGTTGCAAAATTTCTTTGTAATTTTTTAATTTAAATTTTGATATGTGTATTGATTTATAAAAAATAAAAATAAAAAAAAATAAAAAAGCAATATTAACTTTAAAATATTCAATTTTTAGGATAATTTAATTTCACAAGTGTATATATAATTGTATAAGTAAAGCCCAGACAAGAGTATTGTATAGTTCAATTAATATTTTCTACTTTTATTTGTTCAAACATTCAAGGTGCAAATCTTACCTAGCCTATTATTAATTGTAACACTGTGTTATCAAATATATATATAAAAGATATTTTAGTGTACCAAACCTATCTTGTATCCTTAATTATCATATGATGGTACTTCAATCCACTTTGAAGAAAAATTAATTCTATCCCCAAAATGGTGATTCCGTCAACAATAAACTAACCAAGTTTCACACTCTTCTCAAAAAAAGTCACATAAAAAAAAAAGCATCTTCAGATGCATCTGGAACAAAAGTGTTCGATCACGTCATGAAATGATGGGTTGATGATAACTAATGGTATTTAGAAGTTAGAACAAGTGGCATCATCCTACTTATGATTAAAAAGTTTACGTTGTGATCATAAATCCAATTGCACAGGTTTATGGACAATTTAGAAAGAAATATAATTATCTTGGATCCAATCAAGCAAATAGAAGTATTCAAATCACTTATTAATTTAGTTGATTATCTTACTAATCACTATTTCAATATTTTTCATATCATTAATATTGTGTGTTCTTCTCCTATCATAGTTTGTTTTGGATAATTTAATAGTTAAAAATAGGGGATTTAAATTTTAAATGTCTCTTCTAAAAAACACCAAAAATTACCTATTAAGTTACTAGACTCTCATCTCACATCACCCTAATTTACTAAGATCCACAATGATATGACCAGGAAAAAAAAAATAGAGTTTTTATGTCTCTATATTTTCCCCAATAATCATTAATATTAAGAAATTACAACCAAAATCATTCAAGTTTTGACAATATACTATAAATATAGGAGAAAAGTCATATGGCTATGGTCTACATAGCATGTGGTGAATGAAAATTTATATGTAAAATAAATCAAGCTTAGGTTTAAAAGTCCCACCATAACTTTCTCTTTATAGAACACAATACGGAGTTTTTAGCAGGATTTGTTAATGTAACCACAAGGTATTCACATCTCATTAGGGGACATTTGGAGACCTCAATCAATTGATCATTTTTCTTAATAATACTTAAATGTCTTCATTCATACTTTTCAAGACACCATACCATATTAAATATTGATTACTATGATTTTGATATAGCAGTGGTGACGATTGCATAACGTAAATCATAAAATTAGCTTCATGTTTAGATCAATATTATGCCATTTCAGTTTTCTCATGGCTTTCAAAAGAATACTTTTTCGTGAGAAGGACCCCAAAAAATATCAGTTTGTTTGTTGCAGTATATGATTTAAGTAATACAGTGAGCCCAGTAGCCTTAATTAGTTTGACTAAAATAAGTTTTCGCTTAATTCACAAGGTATAGTTTGGTTTTATTGTGTAGGAATAACGTCTAAATACGTTGTAGCAGCATGTTTAATGTCATATCCAACGAATTGGTTGTTTAATCTACAAGGACTAATCCTAAATGATCAGACCCCATACATAACGTATATATCTTAGAAATCAATCAAAGATATGGTCTCGTTTTTCATATGAATATGAATCTTTTTTTTTCTTTTTTCTTTTTGCAAAAAAACGTTTAGCTTCAATTATTAGTGTACCATTTAAGTTTAACAACCTAGGCCGATTTTGGAGGACTTAGGTAAGTTAATTGAACCTGGAATTGAGTTTCAATTCGACATGAATTGGACTTCTTCTAGTAGCCACAATCTTTAATTCTAGATGAACTCAGCCATGGAGATTGTTAAATGTTCTATCATTAATACATCTCTCTTTTTTATTTTGCTTTAAATTTATTATATATATATATATATATCTGATATCTCTATTCTCATCTTTTCTTTTTTCCCTTGTTTTTTGGTGCTGAGTTATCCTCACGTAATAATAACTTACTCATTTTATCGTTGTATACTTTGTGTTGCATAAGAGGTAAGTACCAAGTAGTTCAGTTTTCTGATTCTTTCCTCTTTGCGAAAATTTCTTTCTTTCTTTTGCTTTTTTTTTTTCACCCCTAAATGGGCCACCCACTTCCAAGAGGAAATTAAAATATATAATTGAAAATCACACGTTTTTAATTTGGATATTTATTTTGGTACTTTTTTTGTTTGTTTGTTATTTTAGTCTTTAAACTTTAACATTTTTGTGATTCTATCAAGTTTATTCCTATGTTCACTATTAGTTATAAAACTGTAATTAAATCCAATAATATAATATCGCATCACATGTTTGAAGAGTTGTAGTTTTATAGATAGCAATAGAAGGAATAACCAATTTAACAAGAATGTTAAAGTTATAGAATTGAAATAATATATAAAATAAACGTTTTGAACAAAAAATGACAAAGCAACCAAAGTTAAAAGGTGAAATTTGGATATTCATATACCCAAATATGTATCAGAAAGTGTTTATATTATATAATTCATATATTGATTCACCACAGAATATATTTACCAGGCTTAAATTATACTCAGCTTTGGAGGGTCCCTCGTGTCGATTTTCTACAGGATATGTCGGCCTACAGATTAAAGTGTCAAATTATCATCTTTTTCTATTTGGCCCTCAGTTTGCATCACCACGTTAGCCAAGAACATTGAACAAATCAGTCGGCTGTATTAAGCCAATTTAAAAAAATGCCAAATTGCTCTTAAAACTCACTTATTGTTTGCTTGATTTTATATTATCAACTTAAAAAGGTTCTCTTATCATCTCTGACCTGCAAAAGCGGTTCCTTTTTTTAATTTTTTCTTGCCCCTTTGATTGTGCCGAGATTAGTGTTGTCTCTAGCTAGCACCCATGTCCAATATTAATCATCCCAATAAGTACTTCATAAATGAATTTACACACAGAAAGTTGCAAGAAAACAAGGTCTTTGTCTTGCATATAATTAATGAAGGATTAGTTAACCGAACATGGAACGTTGTAACTAGCTATGGGCTTTTGCCAGAGATATTACTATGTATGGTTTGAACTTGGGCATTTAACACGTTTGTATACGTAGAGAGCTAGGTTTATAAAAATGGAAAGAGATGTAGTGATCAAGTGAAAGCAATGGGGTCTGTTGATTGATGTGAATCATTTACCACATTCGATGTGAAGATTGGAAGTGATTTTTGCTTGGATGGATCGCAAGCTGAAACTTTGAAAGTAATATACAAATCATTTTTAAAAAAGACCTTTGGGATGAACCGATGAAAAGGAGAAATGATTATACTTAGCTTTAAGGAGGAGCAATGGAGTACCATTTGGGCCTACCATTTGGGATTTTAAGTACTGATTAGCGAGAAATACTTTGCCTTTAAAAGAATTGGTTGGTTAAGTTATTAAGTCATGGATGAAATGTCCCTACCATAAGCTCTTTAATTAATTGTGGTCCCCTTTAGCAAAAACTTTAATGCTTAATTATGGTCCTCAAATCCTCACAAGTCATCCTTATAAATAAATAAATAAATGAATGTGTGGCGTGCAGACACAATAATTTTCACAAATATTTTTACAACTATGAATTCGGTATGTTATAATTAGTGCATATTTAGGTGGTACGATGTTAATTATACACTGATGTAAAAATTATGTTTTTTAATTACAATTTATCGTCTTAACAATTTGTTAAAAATATTGCGAAAAAAACTATATCTTTGGATTACTTAAAAAAGAAAAAGAAAAAAAAAAACATATCCATCCCACTTTCCTCGAATCTTTATATGGATCCATTTTCCTTCTTTGGAGGTAACTCACTCACTCTTACCCTATAAGGAATCCTCACATGGTCCATCCTTTCCGTCCAATGAAAGCCTCGCTTATCGATCCCCACACAAGCATTAATAGTGAGACAAAGTAGGTTTGATATGATAGAAAACAAGGTTTCAATTCTATTAAAGGTCTTAAGTTCATTTAGTTGAGCTAATTAATATTTGCTTAGGATTCCAACAAATCTAGATTGGAGTTGATGCCTACATCAAATTGTCGTAGGTTAGATACAAAAAATATGTAAACTTTTGTAAAAATTTGAGGAACTTTTTTATAAATAAAAAAATAATAATTATGAAGATTAGACAAGAGGGGAATATATAATCAAATCAAGGATCCCCCACTACTCACTACAAAGGTTTTATTCTAATTTGATGAATGTAAACTGATATCCAATTCTTGATTTAATAAACCCACTTGCCAGATGATAAATAAACATCTTAGCTAGGCCATATTTTAAAAAAGCTATAATGTGATATGACTATATATATATATATATATATATATAGGTTTCCGCAAGTAATTCACAAGTATTTTGGTTTAGTGTAAGTTATTAGGAAATAAATCTAGAGACACAATTTTTTTTTTATTATCAAAACTATTAATATATGTGTCATATTATATTTAGCACATAATAAAATAGTGTCATAATAAGCTCATATGAAAAAATTTGTATCTTTTATCATACCAAGTATTGCTTTGTTTTCCTATCAAAAAAAAGTATTGCTTTGTTTTGCTCTGGTTATTCATTTTGTGGAAATGGCATTGATGAACTTTAGGGTAGGGGCCAGGGATAGGGTTTCAATTCTATATTGGGTTGGATGGAGGCCAACCCACTTACATTACAACTCACACTCGCATTAATGTTCTCCTCATAAAATATATAAGTTAAAACCACCGTACCAAGGCTATGTAGCTTTTCTGAAGTGTCATTGTCCTTTGAGGCCCAAATAACTGTTTGAGAAAGCCAAGCCCATCCCCATTAAAGCTTTTATTAGTATCCCATGAATCCATGCAAATACAGATATATGAATTTTTAAATAAATAAAAACCTAATAAACATACAAGAGCATTTGATGCATGTGGAAAGCTACAAAAATGTAAAATACGTTTGTCTCGAAGAAAATAACCATTGAACTCACGAGGAGTTTCTTGAATCATAAAGAGAGTTCATAAAATTCACTATAAAAGAAAATGAGAAAATTTGTCTAAATATTTTTTTAGCAAAATCTGAATGTCTAGTGGCTTTCAACCACTAATGTAAAGAAAGAAGTCATTCAATAGCAAAGCCATAATTTTTTTTTTTCAGGGGCAATAAGAAAAATTACACCTCCACACACTTTTTTTTTTTTTTTTTTTTAAGAATTTTAACCTATGACATCCGTTCTTGACGGTAACTCTTTATTATCAGATTAAGACACCAATCAATTTATGGCGTAGACAGGAATTGAACCCCAGATCTCTTATTTAACCATCAAAGACTTTACCAGTTGAGCTATCTGAAACCCACCACCCACACACATAAATATAATTATCCCTCAAATCTCTTATTCAACTATCAAAGACTTTACCAGTTGAGCTATTTGGAACCCACCACCCACACACATAAATATAGTTGTCTAAAACAACGGAAATGAACGACCAATGGATAAATGCCTTAAATTGAAATAATTTCACAATTTTATGATTTCAATGGACAAAATTAAAAATATGTGGCCTAATCCAAAATATTATCTAGATTTTGGCCATTCGTATGTAATTTTTCAAGTAAAAAAACAATGTAAAACTACTAGTTTCAAATCTAAGATGGTATTATAAGCTATAAGTTTATACTTTTTTCTTTTTCTTTTTTTTTTTATGAACTATGTTTATACTTTACCATAAGCTATATGTTTATAGTTTATACTTTATAGGACATGCGAAGCAACTCAAGCAAATGACCAATTAAGCTCACGTCTTAGATGGAATCAATACACAGTTTGACGTTTGACTTAAACCATTTGGAGCTATCTGCAGTCTGCACCATCAAGTCATTATTTTGTCAGTTAATCGTGACAAAATACAAATTGACAATTCCTTAAACCTACCCTGCTAAGCTCCAAAAAAAAAAGGCACACTTCTCTATTCTAATTGGTGGATGACCAATTCGTTGCAAACTTCTGGATGTATATATGTCTTATCTAATTGTTACGCATATAGAATATTTAGTGCATGTCTCAGTGAAATTGACCCCCAGCAAGAACAAGAATGGATTTAAGCAATTTAGTCACTCACTTCATTATTGTTTGGTATGACTCTGATCAGATCATCAACAACCCTGATTGTAAATCCAAGTGAAAATCGTGATATATGGTTATCACTTATGTGATATTTCATTTGCTGAAAATGAAAACGCATTGTTGCACTTTTTTTCTTGGTAGAATAATAACATTTAACTGCATAATCATTTGGTGCTAATTGGTCGAGATTGGAAGTAGTTAAAACTTAGAAAGTGAGTACTTCACAAGCATAGAATAGTGTTAGGGGTTTCAAATTTTTACAGCCCAATACAATTAGCCTAGATAAATTAGCTTCACACGGTTTGGACCTAAAGATCAATGAAGGCTCAATTGTCAGAGTTTGGTGAAACAGATACAAAGTCTCGAAATCTAAACTCATGCTTTTCCATCCACAAGGCCATTATCAAGGCCCAAACTCAAGCAATTTCTATTACGTTTTTCCAAACTGTGGTCCAATTCTACTAAGAAATCCCAAGAAAAAAAAGTATGGGAATTGTGATTCGGAGGGTAAGAGAGGATTTTATCTTTCTTTTCCTTAGGCTCTAGGGAAAGCTTTGCAAATGGGTTTGGGGTATTACAAAGCCCATAACCCCATGAATGGTGTGCTACACAGAGGCCCAATACATAGGAAACACTTTGCACTTGCTAGAAGTATGTTCACACTTCACTCTCAGTAACCTTAAATCTAAGCATAATCACAATTAATACTTGATGTCATGAACACACAAATTTAAACAGTTTCAAAAGAAATTAATCCCCCTTACATTAACAAACCAAACTGAACTAGGCTGATCAGGTTACTCTACTCAGCACACTATTCACTACATTTAGCAAGAGCGAGACTAGTTTTCCTTTCAATTTGGCAGCACCAAGCAAGATGTTCTCTTCTCCCCAATCTCTCACCAAACCTTTGCTTTTTTCTTATTCTTTTCTTTTTTTTTCTTTTTTTCTTTTTTCAAATCAATTATGTAGATTAATATTCATGATTGTTTTGTTTTTTCCTCTCTTTGCTAACATTTTTAGAGTATTTCTATTGGCTCATGCAAAAAATTTTATATATTTTAGTATAAAAACCTATTTTTTTATTTTACATTACTATTTTTATAAACAACAATATCATAATTATTTATGTTACACTATATTTCATTAAAATATTATTTATAAATTAATTAATTATTATTATTCCAAATCATCTTTTTCTCTGAGTGAAGAAAATATTAAAAAAATAAACTTGCATATGAATAGCAACTATATATATTTACACACTTACTATAATTTTTGCACCATTTTAAATAAATTGACGTAGATAATGTTTTAAGCGTGGTGGGCAAATGGTAGGACACGATACTATTTAAAATGGACTATAAGCTCACAAGGTAGAGTTAAGTAACACATTAATATCCGTCAATTCACGTCAGTAGTGAACTCGACCTCCCTGATTTGAAACCAATACAAAGACAAGCCCATCAAATTCAAAAGACACTTGGCAGAATAACAAAAAGAACCTCTACCAAAAAAAAAAAAAAGAAAAAGAAAAAGAAAAGGAGAGAGAAGGTATTCATGGATTACACTAGCATTAATGAATTCAAACAAAAAAGGTGTCCCATTATCACTTCTTGTTAAAGCAAAAACAAAAAACCCAAAGAGCTAACTGCATATTATCGCCTTTGATTCAAAATTTGCTACTACGTCGGAACTGGTGGTAATAAAAAAGTGAGTGCTTCACAAGCATATTTTTTTTTGCTAAAAGAGTGCTTCACAAGCATATGATAGGCCTCCCATGTGGAGTAAAACATGGAATAACAAATAGACAGAACACGTGTCCAATGCATTAATATATTGAACATAAACTTAGCTCTTAACAAATTCATACAAAAAGTGTGATTCAATGTCTAATTATCACTTGTTAAAGCCAAATAGAGTAATGATCAAGGTGGTCAATACCGTACCAGTATTGAAACACCAACGTTTAGTACTAGTTCAAATACCGGGCATACCTGCCTTGTACTAGGTGTACTGGCCGGTACAAAAAAAAAAAAAAAAAAAAAAAAAAAAAAAGTTTTTTTTTTTAGTTTTGTAATTTTTGAATTTTTATAAGGGTAAAATGGTAATTTTTTTGCACTAACTTATTAGTATTATTTGTTTTCTTAGTATGCAATGAACAATGAAGCTTTCTATCTTTTATATTGTGTTTTTTTTTTTTTTTCTTTTTGTTAATACTAAAGTCTAAAACTATGAAAAATTTATTCTGAATTGAGGTAATGTTTTATGGTAAACTTTTATATTTATTATAATATATATATATATGAAATAGCGGTAAATCCTAAATGGTACACCAATATTGATCGGTACTAAAATATATCGTTTCACTGGTCAATCGGTACAACCTCCAGTACGAGATTGACTCTCCTGGTAACGATAGACAACATTTGAGGTGAAAATATATAGATATATACGCACAAATACAAAATACTATAAAAATAACCATCCTTATAAAAATGTCATCCCTATTATTTTATTTGTTAATTTTTTGTTAAATCATTCCTATTGTTCTATTGCAAGACCTGTAATAGTCACCAATTTTTTTTTTTTTGAGAATTAATAGTCACCATTTAAATGACCATGCATGTTGCATTGGCTGGATGATTTATTCACATGGATTAATGGTCAGTATCAGTTGAATCAGTCTTTCGCTTCCACATCTTACATCTTACACATTATAGTCATTACTATGACATGCGTTTTCATGTGACATTTTTTTTTTCTCATTTTTATAGTCGTTAATATATATATATATATATATATGATACTTATTCAACTCCTAGTTAGAGTATATATATATATATGATACTTATTCAACTCCTAGTTAGAGATCCTTCATAGATCTGTAATTAGAAGCCACACCCTTTTTTTTGGGGGGGCTAAAAGGTATCTCTGTAATTAGAAAATTATAGTTAGCTTAAAAACAGACATAGATTCTTAATTGGAAAATTACAGTTCTAAATAGAACGAACCACTTTAGGCATAGTTTTCAGAACCGGACCGGACCGGGAGGTCGGACCATGAAAACCGGAAACCGGGATGAAAACCGGTTTTTTAAGCCTAAAGAACCGGATTTTTTGTTAGTTCCGTGAACCGCTAAAACCGGGGTTGGACCGCACGAACCGGTGAGAACCGTGCGGTCCAACCCCTAGCAATTTTTTTTTTTTTTTTTTACAATTTTATTCTACTTAATTAAATTATCCATCTCTTACAAGGAATAAAAAAAATTATAATTAAAATCCTTCAAAGATATTCAAATTTACTTTAAAAATCAATCATAAATTTTAATGTTTTCATGGTTATTATTTTATTTTATTAACTTTCTTATTTAATTATTAAATATATGCTTGAAAATCATTAAATTTCCCTCACATATATAGATATATTGTCAATTTTGCTAGTTTTATAAATTTAATATCTATATTTAGGCTTTAATTAATTATTAAATTAATTATGACGTCATCAAGGTTCGACCCCGGTTCGACCTCAAAAACCTTGAACTTCTTCCTTTTACGGTTTAATGAACGGTCTGGATCTGAAAACCTTGACTTTAGGTACTCAACAACAAAATTAATACTATAATATTCTCGGATACAAGGAGATAGGGAAAGTCCATTGCTTTTGTTACTTTGTCTCTCTTTTTTTATTCCTTATTTTTCTTTATTTTTTACCCTTTCCTGTTTAGATGACTGTGATGGAAAGAGAAATGTTGCCAATATTAATTATCCTCGAATATTCTATCTATTGACGAAAATGGCAGAAGAGTGAGACAACAATTGCTGGCCCCAGTTAGAACCAATCGATATGATAAGAAATTGGAAAAAAAATAATAATAATAAAATTATTAAACACTGAAGGAAGACTTTACTTGTAGTTTAATTAAAGCTTTGCCCATCCACATCCAAATTTTATTTTGCTTGACCTCACCAAAGCAAGTAAAACTTGGATCAGCATCAACAAACAAGGTTTGGACCGAGCCTATTGTCCGTATATGCAGCATCATCATTTCATGTGGATAATACATGTTCCTTGTGTCTCAAGTCTTAACTACCTGTTTTTTGGATTCGTTTACTCTCATTTTATGCTACTATTACGGCTCTAATGCACTGAATTATGGGTGACACTGTCACATGATGCAGATTAGAGACTATTTTAATCTACTTTTTTTGGATTTTTTTTTTCCTTAGACTATTTCAAGTTAGGCCGGCACAATCTCTTGTAATCAAAATTCTTTGCC
This sequence comes from Quercus lobata, assembly GCF_001633185.2. Taxonomy (NCBI): domain Eukaryota; kingdom Viridiplantae; phylum Streptophyta; class Magnoliopsida; order Fagales; family Fagaceae; genus Quercus; species Quercus lobata. Next base: position 31,916,172 of record NC_044915.1, on the reverse strand, counting down.
AAATGGGTTTAGGTTTGACAACACTAGAACTTGCTTCTATATATATATATATATATATATATATATGTATAAAAGTTTTTGACATTCTTAATTCAAAAACTTTGACACAAAAATATTTTACAATTGCCCTTGTAACAAGTTAATAATAAATGGTAAAGTGATTTCAGTAGTAGGCCTAAATGAGAATTAACAAAAGCCTACTAACTCAATTCTTGTGAAAAATATCATGAAATTTGTTGTGTATGGATTATGTAACACTACTTTTCTTAATGTGTCTTATTTTTCTTTCATTATTGTATCATTTGATTATATATTTCCTTAATAAATTAAACTCAATATTCTTTTCTAACTTATCATATATATTGTTAGGTAAACATATATAAGTGAAGTTTCACATTCAATAATAATAAGAAGAATGAATCGTTATTCATTAATATAGCATAATTAGGCTCAAACTCATTGGTTTAAACTTTTAGATTAAATTGTGTCTATGTATTTTATATTATCTACTCAATTGGAGACCTATCATTTATGTGAGAGAATGAAATACTACATCACCATTCTCTAAGAGAACTTAAGTATAAACACTGAAAATAAGATATTTTTATTTGATTCATACTATCAAACGTATAACTAAAATATTTTACTAAAAATCTGAATATTCAACCGTTTTTTTTTTTTTTTTTAATTTTTAAGTAAGAAAACACTACTGCTCGCCAACAACGCTATTTGTTTTCTTGACCTCATTAAGATGCTCGAGAGTCAAAATACCAAATAAATTCATATGGCCAAACAGAACATTATAGCTTGTTTTAAGGGGAGAGGAATACCGAGGAATATAAATAAGGGGGGGAGGGGGGGGTGTCGAATTTTCGAATACCATCTTGTTTTGGAGTTTAATTGGAGAAATTTTATTCCTTCCCCTCTTAAACTCTTTTTTATTTTATTTTATCACTATGAAATTAGGAGGAATTAGGGGAAGTTCTAGCTAACTTAACTAATTCACTAATTTGAATTCGGCTAACACCAAGAATTAATTGGTGTCATTATTTGATAGCAAAAACAATTATCATGGAGTGGATGTTGCAGTCTACAAGTTCAAAATCTATCATATCTAAAAATAATAATGAAATTAGTAAAGTATATTATCATCAAATAAATAAATTCTACCTAAAAAAATCATTGGTATTTTGGTCAAATGATAAAAAACAATTATCATAGCTATCAATATATATGTGAATTTTTATCTAAAACCTCCAATATTATTTATTAATTCCTATGCCTTATTTTTACTAATGGGGTGACATAAAGAGATATTTGTACACTTTGATAGTATTTCTTAACTTCCCATATCAATCACTTTCGACTCATTTATCAATACACCAATCGATTTTTGGTGCAAGTAGGGATAAAATCTTAAATCTCTTATTCAACCATTATAAACTTTACCAATTAAATTAACTGTAACCTATTAAGGTACTAAGATAAAAGTATACCTATGCATGTGCTAATATAGCAATATTCTATTAATATAAAGAACCGCTATCTTTCTTCTAAACCAAAAAAGGGTATAATATTATGAATTGTAACTTTGAACTCAAATTTTTAGTCTTGTAACTAGTAGTTAGATATGGCAAAATGTGCAGGTCGAGTCGGGTTCGGGTTGGATCAATTAGGTTACGGGTCAAAAACGAGTCATTTTAAGCGGATTAAAAATGAGTTCGGGCCGGATTAGTTCAGGTTGGGTTGACCTATATTTTTCACATGATCTTTTTTTTCTTTTCTTTTTTATATAAAGAAAACAACTTGTATTTGCCGTTTGGAAAGTCATGCAACAAATTACTTAATGTAAAATGCATTATTTTGAATTCACCACTTATATCAATAATGAACTCAGTTAAACTTATTAATACTTATTCAATAATTTTAAAATTATACAAATCTCAATATTACTAACTAAAACAAAATAACATAAAGATAAGTAAAACAAATACACATGTTTTATTTCTACACAATATCAACATCCCAAAATATAAAACAAAATTTCAAATGACTTATTAGATAACTCGTTTGACAAAGAATAAAAACATATAAGAAATTTACAATCTTGAAAATTAATTTTATAATCTATTATCAATTGTGGTTGGCACTCTATTTCAATTTGAGAATATACATAAAGTTTGATTGTTTACTTATTTATACATGATCTCTTTTATGAATATCATATCATTGTTAAGTAACACACACTCTAGGAAATATCATAATTTATTTTGAAAAGCCGTTTATTTTGGACATAAATTGTTAAAAAAAGGTCAAAGCATTCATAATTTATGCTAATTTAATACTTTGACTTCACTATTTTCACACTTATGAATGTTTCTCACACATGCTACAATTTTAAATCTATATTTTTGACTCTATTATAACCAGATTATCTTGGCATGTACTTACTATTTGATATCTAAAAATATTTACTTATTACAGAATGTTCAACCATTCATCTTTCAATTCATTTGTATGCAGTTATGTAAATGTCCCAATTGTTTCCTTAAAACTCACAACAAACAATTAAACCAATATTGTCTTAATTTTATTACTCTATTTTTTTTACCAAAAAAATTATTTTTAAAAATAGTTCGGGTCACAAGTCAGGTCGGATTGACCCGTAAAAAAAAACTAATCGGATCACAGGTCAACCCGTTTTTATTTCGAGCAAAAAAATCGAGTTCAAGTCAATTATTTTTTAGGTCAAATTGGGTCATAAAATTCAGACCCGGTTTACCGTATCTACAAATATTTTAACTATTGTTTGCTCTTCTTGTCCATGGGAAGAACCAAAGGGAATGTGTAATAATTTATAGAAAACAAACAAACAGACAAAATCCAAGCCGTATGATTCTCCAGAAAAATAGTGGGGCCGACCATGATATCATAGGTAAAAGGGCGTTGTAGCCGGCCTGAATGGCTAAACGAGCTTGTTGGGAGTTATGGGACCCATTGAAAGATCAGAAAATCAAGCGGTTGATCAGTGTGGATAATGCGGACGCGTCGCAGGGAATCAAAACAAGTACGTGGACCCGGTCAAAGCGAGGCCTTAGTTTTTCTTTAGCTCTGACGATGGTCCCTACTAGTGGGAGAGTGGCGACTCTCTCTCCACAGAAAAAGAGAACAGAACAATACAACAACGCCGCGTGCAAAACCGCGATGACTTTCGTGTCTGGAGCTGACTCGGCAACACGCCATTTTGCTTTTACCAGCTCTACCCTTGTTCTTCTTTTAAACCACCTAATTGCCATTCTTTTTTTTTTTTTCTTTTCTTTTTTATCCCAATGTATCATTTCTTTTTGTATTCACTAGTCAGAAAATAGAATTTATTGCTCTATATTTTCACATAAATTTTCTGTCACATGATTATTCTTAATTTATTTTAGCATTTTTTATTTAGGGCTTGTTCATAAATAAATTTGACAGGCTGTTGAATCGAGACGGTAGAGAGAGAATGCTTTGCATAAAGTTTTAAGTTGGTTAATTAGATGGAACGCAAAATTTTATCAACGGCTTTTATTTTTCTTTGCTTTGTCTTTGCTTTTTTGATATCTAGATAGCGAAAAAAGAAAAGCAAAGATGGACAAAGAACTTTAAATTGAAATGGTTTGAGATTTTAATTGGAAAAATTATAAGCCCAATACCTAATATGATAAAAAATAAAATAAAAAAAACCTTGAAGCTATTTTATGTAATTTATTCATTTTAGTACAAATTACATGAAAGACTCAAGTTTATCTTTGCTATTACATAGAAAAAGACTCCTTTGTGTTTGGATGAGTTTATTTTGTTTTAAAAAATAAGCAGGGTATAAATAAGATGTATTAAAGAATGTGAGTTTTAAAATTTTTTACGTAAGTTATATAAGTTAGTTCACACATTAATGTAGTAGAACAAAATAAGTTTAGTGACAACTTATTTCACAATCTGCTAAATTGGTTAGTTGAAAGTGGTGGATAATATAAGTAGTGTTAGTAATTGATTTATGTAGAAATGATTGTATACCACTGACAACTTACCAATTTAATAAGTTATAATTTTTTTTTTAAAAGCTATAAAATAAGTTTTGTTCTTAACAAAATTGAGGGGAACAATATTGTGTGTGTGTGTGTTTTTTTTTGGATATTGTATTTATTCCTAAAAAACCTAGGGTACATTTGGTACACTGAATGTGGATTACAACAGAAATGGTAATCTTTATTACCAAGAATAAAAGGTGTTGTAATGTAATAACCAAACCTATTCATTAGTTTAGTTGTGAGTTGTAACATTAGAATAAAACTTATGATCTATTTTAGGAAATATCTCATTTATACAAATATATTTCCTAGAAAATAATATATTTTAAATTTTAGAGAGATGAGTTATTTTTTGATGATTTTTTATTTCCATAATTATTAGGTGGATATGGAAAGTTTATTTATTTAGAAATATATTAATGTTAGAATTATTACATCTACTAAGGAATATCTATTACAACATTTTTAGAGAGGAATAATTATTCCTCATTTTAAAGAATAGTTATTCATAAAGAATGATTATTCCCTATAATAAAAACTATTCCTCATTTTAAAGAATAGTTATTCATAAAGAATGATTATTCCCTGTAATAAAAACTTAACCAAACTATTAAATAGCTAAACCATAGGAATAACTATTACATTACAGTGCCTATTACAATCTACCAAATGTGCCCCTAATTTGTTTAATTCATGTAAAGCTGAGGTTTTATCTCCAATTTCCCTCTCTTCTTCCCCTCAGGAGGAAAGATGGCCTTATTTCAGTTGTTTGTTCTTATTTTTCCAACATTTTGAGAATTAATTCCAGCTTACCAAAAAAACATAAAAAGGGAACTAGGAATTAAGAATTCCAAATATATATTTGTAAGTTTCTTTTACAAGGATTAAACATTAGTATCCTTCCTTAAAAAAAAGTATCCCTCTTGACTTCTTAAGTTTTTGTGTATATTATTTGGACATGGAATAGAGTAATTTAAATGCCGAATGCATATAATAATCAGCCATATATAAATACAATAATGCAAATTATTGTGGCATTAAGAGTAAATGCAATACCATCTAAAAAAACCCCCCAAAAAGAAAAACATAAACAGAGAAGAGGACATCCACTCTTTGTGAGATTAAAAAACTAACCAAATTAAACAAATACATGCATTCTTCGTTTTAGTGAGGGATGCAAGCCATCATTAGAAGTCAAAATTTATTATAACAGATCAAAATCACTAAAAAAAAATAGAAAAGTAATAAATTTTTTTGTAACAATATTAAGAATATGTAAGGAGTGGAGAGAAGGCAAACCAAATTATGGAAATTTTACAGGGAAATTATACTTTACCACCCTAAACTATACCTTAAATTACACTTTGCATGCTAAACTTTTCAAATGCACGTTTTGCACCTTAAACTATTACTCTTGTTACACTTTGCACCCCGATGTTAAGTTTGCCGTTAACTTGGATGGAAATATAATATTTATGGTGTAAAGTGTAATCAAGAGTATAGTTTAGGATGATAAAGTGTAATTTCTTCTTTGTTTTTAATGATTTGAGAAGATGGACAATTGGGTCATTTCACATGATATCATACTTTTCCATATAAGTTAATGACAAACTTAACATCAGAATGCAAAGTGTAACAAAGGTTATAGTTTAAGGTGCAAAATGTGCATTTGAAAATTTATGGTGTAAAGTGTAATCTGAGATATAGTTTGGGGTGGTAAAGTGTAATTCTCCCAAATTTTCAACCATTGATAATTTATTCCATGAAGGATTGTCATTGTAATTACTAAACGGGTTGGGTTGCTTGTCGGTAAGACTCCATAAAAATTAAATCACATCTTTTGTTTGTCTAGCTTTTACCTTCTTCTTAAAAAAAAAAAAAAAAAAAAAAAAAAAAAAAAAAAAAAAAAAAACCACTTCTTTTCAAAGTTCCAAAAAAGAAAAAACCGATTCAAACAAAAGGATTATGTTTTACAATTTTGGGGAGCAATGTAGACAACTTTCAAATGTGAAAATCTACTAGTAGTTTAGAACAAAAACATTTTTTTTAACATAACTGTTACATTTGGATACTCGAATTTGAATTTTAAATCAATGAATTTGAAATGTCTTGATTCCAAATCTATAAATTTTAAAATTTCTTATTTGGACGTATATTATACCTTGAAGGAGTTGAAACTACAAAATTTAAAATCTATTACTATAAAAATATTAATTAACGTGCACATTTTCGCGCAAAAAAATAAAATTAAAATCAAAATATATTGAATATGAATAAAAATAGAACATTCCAACAATTTCATTTATGTTCGTGGAATTTGTGCTATAAAATAGGTATTACTTAATGTCATGTATTTTTTTTTAAATGCTATGTTCACAATATTTTTAAAATAAATTTTATGTGGCAGATTGTTATTGCTTTTTATTAGTAGGCAAAAAAGTAATTTAAGTGGTGAGTTTATATTAGAACGGTAACAACTGACCGTTTAGGATTTATTGTGACAATGTTGTGAACATAATACTTCTTATTTTGGTAGCGAGTAGTATGATATTTTAAGAGAAATGTTAAGTCCATAACATTTTAACAACAATTTCACAATAAAATCATAGGTGGTAAGTTACGTCCACAACATTTTAACAATACTTTTACAACAAAATCATGGGTGGTAAGTTATTATTATTATTATTATTATTATTATTATTATTATTTTACCGAAGTTGTTATTGGTTGTTATTAGTTTTAATTTGAACTTACCATTGAATTTTTTTTTCCCCACCAATAATAACCCTTAAAGCCCTAAAAACATATCACTTAAAATTTATTGTGAAAATACTGTGAAAATATTATAAAGATAATAATTCTCAAAATTAAAACATAAAACATTTGAAAATACAGTATGTAGGGACACGATTCGTGACGGACCGTAATAGTGTTGGGTTCGCACGTAAAAAGACCCAAACAATATCATTTGTAGAGCGTGGGTTTGAAAGGCTAGGCCTTGGTCGCCAAACGGTAGGTTTTACGTGATATCCATACATGGTTAAGTCGTCTTCGCCTTAGGAGTCTTTCTCCTAGAGGCGGGCTGAGAAACTCTGGTTTTTAGCCATTTTTCCCAGCCTCCTCTATGTATTACTTACTTTTCCTTTTATACTAGCCCATGTTTTTTATCCTTCGTCCACGTGTAGGATCGACATTCCAAGACTGATACTTGTCCCATCAGCCCATACCCGGAGTGGTTGGGGGTGGTTGATAAAGCTGGAGTGTACGGCTCTATCAGGTGCAGAGTATTGAATGACAGTAAGAGCAGTTTTCCCGGGTCGTTATATTTCCCAGCGTACCCTTTTCTAAATGTCATAGATATTTTATATTTTTTCCAAAGTTATTTCTATACCCTTTTTGCCCTTTCCTCTTGTGAGATCTCGGTTATGCCGAGGACTGAATCGTCCTCGGCTGTGTCCTAAGACTACTTCGTATTTGTATTGCCGAGCATGGACTATCACCTTCCTCGGCTTGGACCTTTGGACCCCAACAAGTAAATGGGCCTGGCCCACGGATTATTGGGCCCCACAATAGCCCCTCAAAACCCTGCTGTCCAACCTTTTGGTTGGAGAGGAGAGTTTTGATAATACCAAGCCCTTTATTATAGCTCGTTCAACTCAGTCCTTCATTAATGTTGACGTTTCTTCGTCTGCCCAAAAAATGTACCGGTCTACGAGACATTCTTCTGAATTTATTCACGACGCGCTCATGCCGTTTGGCTATCCAAAACGTGCTTTTAATAGTTTCCCTTTTACAAGATCATTCAAATTTAACGGTTATTGATGGTGTGGGGAAGTGGAGCGGGCATATTCTTATTTGCAAATTTCCTTGGAGATCTGAACATATTAAATACCTTCCGCTTCGCCCTTCATATAAAAAGAAAAAACAAGAGATTATCTTCTCCCAACACGAACCCTTTTAACCCTCCCAAAATCTGAAACCCTTAGACTCCCTCCAGAATTTACTTTTACCCGCTGGTTACACCTTAAATCATGATACGTTCGAGATAGGAATAAGTAATGGAGGAATCGTACATTTCCCATAAACACCATATTCTTATGAGACTCAAAATGGCTCGGTCAGGGCAGGGATGGTGGAGACTCAAGATCCTTCTTACCTTCCTTTCAGCCAAAATCCGAAGCAGGGGCTCGTCACGTCAAACTTTCGGCGTGACTGAGCTGGGGTCACCCATTATCAGTACCAGCCGCTCTCTCATGAGTATAACTAACATGGCACCAGTGTGTTAGGAGTCAGGACTGAGGCAGGGACTAAGTGCCCCTGCTTCTTCCTCTCTTCGTTCACTAGTGTCTCATTTTACCTCTCTTTCTTCTTCTTTCCACCACCAGATCCATTCTGGTGCTTTTCCTTCTCCCTCTTTTGCTCCTCTTTCTTTCTTTTCATCTCCTCCCTCTTCTTCTCCTCCTTCTTTTCATTCATCTCCTCCATCTTCTTCTGAAGAAGGTCCTTCTCTCAATATGGGTGCTACTGAGGCAGAGTTTGGAAGGACTTCGGAGACGAGTTTAAAAAGGCATCTGACTGTTTATTTGTCTGCATTGTTGTCGTTTGTTTTTTTTTTGTTTTTTTTTTATTTTTTTGTTTTTTTTATTGTTTTGGTGATCCACCTTTTGTATAGGCTTGTTTAAGCCCCTCTTTGTACGTTGTAATACATGTTTATATTAATAAAAATTGTTATTACTTTACTTCGCATGTTCTATCTCTATATTTCCGAAATGATAACGCGATGAATAGACGTACAATCTTGTGAATTTTTTTTATTTTTAAACTTTGACCGACGTCTAGGACCAAAGTCCTAGTTAATAAAAAGATCTTGCCCTGTGTTTATAGAAACAATCCGGTTTAATGAGACTTAATCAAACAAGTGTACTTAGAGCTGAAACTCCTATTAGGCAGAAAAAAGAAAGGACATTATGATGAGCTTTACTGAGTCGGCCTGGCACAATACCGCCGACCTTAGAGTACAATACTTGGGGCCGTAATCCCTTATCAAAGAGAAAGGCGCTATTATGAACTTGCAAGTGCTGTTCGGCACAATAGTATAGCATTGAATTAATGACACCTAGGGTCAAAATATTTGCTAAGAAAAAGATATTATCATAATTTTAATAGAGTTGTTTGGCACAACAACGCCAACCTGCGAAAACAACACTTACCCCAAAAATAGCCGAGACGACAACTGAATGCTCGATACGGTGTAGGAAGTAACTATCCGAAGACATACCACCCACAAAATGAACAGCCCCTGTAGGTTGCTGAATAGTGGGGCGTTTTACCATCTTCTTAACACTTTTAATAACTTTAACCTTTTATAGTATTTGAGCCGAGGACTGAGTAACTTAGAATTTTTACTAAGTAGCCGACTTTTTCCCCATAGGTTTGAGTCCGAGGACCATACAATACCTTGGTTCTGTCCAAAACTCGATCTTTGGAGTGGGACCTTGGTTTTAGGTGAATTATCTCCTCGGCCAAGCCCCTAGAACCATCCATGCGACTGACGCTACCAAACGTAACCCCTAATCAAGAACCATAGCCCCTGACGGAACTTTACACTAGAACTCTATAACCAACTGTTAGAAATGACCAGAGAACTCTCTCGACCTACCGCCTATGCCAACACACAAGCCTTTCCCATAGACGGCGCCAATTGTAGGGACACGATTCGTGACGGACCGTAACAGTGTTGGGTTCGCATGTAAAAAGACCCTAACAATATCATTTGTAGAGCGTGGGTTTGAAAAGCTAGGCCTTGGTCGCCAAACGGTGGGTTTTACGTGATATCCATACATGGTTAAGTCGTCTTCACCTTAGGAGTCTTTCTCCTGGAGGCGGGCTAGGAGGCTCTGGTTTTTGGCCATTTTTCCTAGCTTCCTCTATGTATTACTTACTTTTCCTTTTATACTAGCCCGTGTTTTTTATCCTTCGTCCACGTGTAGGATCGACATTCCAAGACTGATACTTGTCCCATCAGCTCATACCCGGAGTGGTTGGGGGTGGTTGATAAAGCTATAGTGTACGGCTCTATCAGGTGCAGAGTATTGAATGGCAATAAGAGCAGCTTTCCCGGGTTATTATATTTCCCAGCGTACCCTTTTCTAAATGTCATAGATATTTTAGATTTTTTCCAAAGTTATTTCTATACCTTTTTTGCTTTTTCCTCTTGTGAGATCTCGGTTATGCCGAAGACTGAATAGTCCTCGGCTGTGTCCCAAGACTACTTCGTATTTGTATTGCCGACCCTGGGTCATCACCTTCCTCGGCTTGGGCCTTTGGACCCTAACAAGTAAATGGGCCTGGTCCACGGATTATTGGACCCCACACAGTACATGATTGAGATCAAACGGATAAGGACTGTCTTATCCTTCTTTTTCTTTTTCTTTTTTTCTTTTTTGTTTTGTTTTTGGTGGTAAGAATGAGGGACTATCTTATTCTAAAAAGCACAAAGAATATAGCATTTTGGGATAAAGATTCCCTTCAATTTTTTTATTATTTTTAAAATGAAGATCCCATTCCATTAATTCTCTCCAATTTATAGCTTTTTTATATATAAATACCAATTTTTAGCTAGTATAAAACAAACGTCATTTATGTGAATATTTTTATGTTTATTTTTTTTAAATGAATATTTTAAAGATTATTAAAATTTTAAATAACACGTGTCTTACATCTTGATTAAAATTTAAAAAAGGGTTAAAATGAAATGGGATCCTTTTCCTAAAATTTTTCCTCACTCAATTGCTCACTTTGAATGTTATTTAATAATAATGTTGTATGTTCTCTGGTGCATGAATAATAAATCTCACCAATAATTTGTAAATACTCCACTCATCATCATTACACTTGTGTGTTTGTAATTTAGATTGTATTTTAGCTTTGCAGTGGAGGGTAATATGGGAAGCAGAAGCCGAGTCAGCGTCCACGAAATGAAACAGAGAAGCGGTCTCGACTCTGAGAAAGTCCTGACCATTTCCCTCGTATATATACCATATAAAACATTCATTCCAAGCCAACCCTTTATCCTAACACTGTTGTCTTCTACCTCTCTCTCTCTCTGACTTGTTCTTCCTCAATCTCCGTTTCAGATTTTTTGCCTTCTCTCAGTTCCTCTTTTCTCTCTTCCTCTCTCACTTTTAAGCCAAAGAAAACGATTTTATTATTCCACTCTGTCACTTTCTTCATCCAAAATTGTTTTTTTCATCAGCAATGCCTGCAACAGATAATCAAGGTTCATTTCTGAATCGAATCAGTATCCGTCGAAACCAAGTGGTTTCGATGGATGGGAACCATGAACAAGAGCTGGAGGACCTCGAGCTTTTTCAGAAACATGTGGCGGATAGGTTCGCCGATCTATTGTCTCAATCTGAGGACACTTTAGGCGATGGGCTCCTATCCATCTCGTGGCTACGCAAACTCCTCGACGTGTTTCTGTGCTGCGAGGCTGAGTACAAGGCCATTTTGTTATTGGGTCGGGACCCTTCTCAGATTTCGAAGCCCCCACTTGATAAACTCGTCCCTGAGTTCCACGATCGAGTGGTGAAAGCTCTCGATGTTTGTAATGCTGTGTCTCATGCTGTCGAGACCGTGAGGAATTACCAGAAGCTGGCTGAGATTGCTGTGGCCGCGTTGGAGCAAAGGCCAATTGGAGATGGACAGGTTCGTCGAGCGAAGAAGGCTTTGAATTCTCTGATGATATTGCTCGAAGAAAAAGAGGGCAGCAACCATAAATGGACGGAGCGAGCTTGGTCTTTTGGTCGAAGAAGTACAAACGCGACGACATCGAGTGGCAAAGACCGTGCGACCTCGGCGAGTCAATTCAGGTCCTTGTCGTGGAGCATGTCGAGGGGTTGGTCTGCCGCGAAGCAAATCCAAGCCATGTCCTCCAATCTCGTCGCGCCGCGTGGCGGCGAGTCCTCGAGCCCGGCTCTGCCGGTTTACATAATGAGCACCATCACGGTGTTTGTGATGTGGGCTTTGGTGGCAGCGATACCTTGCCAAGAGAGAAACGGTTTGCTCACTCACTTCCCTGTGTCTAAGCAATTGGGTTGGGCCCAATCGATAATTGCGTTGCAAGAGAAGATCGCAGAGGAGTGGAAGAAAAAGAAAGAGAAGAATCGATTGGCTGGGCTATTAGAAGAGACACAAAGGATAGAGAGGTTGGGATTGTCTTTGATCGAATTTGCTGATTCGTTTCAGTTTCCTCCAGATGCTGATCGATTGGATGAAGTGGCGGTTCACGTGGCTGAATTGGGCGAGACTTGTAAGAAAATGGAAAAGGGATTGGTGCCTTTGCAGCAACAAATCAGAGAGGTGTTCCATAGGATTGTGAGGAGCAGGACAGAGGTGCTTGATTTACTCGATCAAGGTGGGAAAGTGACTGCATCCACTATGTAAATTCGACACACACTCCTAATGTCCAAAAAAAAAAAAAAAATCTTTTTTTTCTTTTTTGAGGTAATTTTGTTGATCCCAGGTTCAATTTGTTCATGGGTGTGTTTTAAATTTATGGTCTTGGCCTGCGAACAGAGAGGAAGATTTGAACCTAATAGTGTGGATCGGTATAGGAATCCTTTTTCAAGGAGTATATAGCATTATAGTTTCAGCCCAGCTGAGGTTGTGAAGAGGTATTATTATGCATTGCTTAATGCGAAATGTACTCTTTTTAGCTTTTGTTTTAATTGGTAACTTTGTTGTTCTTTTTTGGGTACAGAAGCTTTTTGATTGGAAAGAAATGTATATACCCAATATATATATATATATATATATATATATTTTGGTATTAAAAGGGCTGTTCAGAATGGTTGGCTTATTTGCATATTAACTGCTGAGAATTTGTTAAAGCATTCAAATTTTGATTCATTTCTGTAGGTGTTTGATATTGTTTCACATAAATGGAGTCAATTGACAATGCGAATGCAAATTTGGAAGTCTTTTTGGTGTTGCATAATTACATTTCCATGGAAATTGAGTGTCATATTCTGCTGGAAATTATAGGGAGGTTTTAGTTTGTTTCATACTTGCATATCCATGGAAATTGAGTGTCATAGCCTGCTGAAAATGTAGGAAAGTTTGGTTAGCATCACTAGGTTCCACCAGGACTTTATCCTTTTTAAGTTTTAATGACCAAAACGTGTTCATATGAATCGAATTGATGACCCATGAATGTCTGAAGTAGGTGAATCGTGATGTCAGATTCATGATTGTTTCTGACATAGCGCACAACTTTAATCAGCAAGTGGCTGAAGAACCCAAATTACATTAACTTTTATTTTTTTCCTTTCAAAACGGCAGAGAATTAGGGAACTTTTTGACTCTCTGGTTAACACTTGAGGTTCTCTGAATTATTTTATCACTTTGGTCCATCTTGCTACTAGAAAGAAAAGATAGTTTTGGCGTGGTCTTTTAGAATTGACGGGTTGAATCGAAAAGCGAACGGTCCAAAAGAGTGTGCCAACTGCCAATGTGAACAACACGCAACCATATTCTATTTATGGGCGTGGCAACCAAATTATGATCCACGTAAATAAACTTTTGGGTAAATTATATGGTCCGCCTAATGTGTACCTTAAAACTATCTATTTTTGAAAATATTCTTTCGAAAATTGAAAAAGTTATCAATATTTTTTTAATTTTCGAGAAATTTTTTTTAAAAATGAAAATTATTAGGTCACACATTAGCAAAATCTAAATTATAATTATACTTCTAAAGTTTTGGGCTGTTAGATTTTACTTTCTGACTTTTCAAAATTTAAATTTTACTCTTGATGTTTATAAGTGTTTGAATTTTACACTCTAAGGTTTTAGAATTTGGATTTTAACTCCTATATTTTAGGGGTATTTGGATTTTACCCTTTAAAGTTTGAGGGTATTTGGGTTTTATCTCTTAAAGTTTGGAGGTGTAAAATCCAAACACATAAACTTTGAGAGTAAAATTCAAATTTTGAAACGTTACATTGTAAAATTAAAATTCTGAAATTTTAAGGTATAAAATACAATCACCCCAAACTTTAGGAGTGCAATTTACGATTTATCCTAATATTTTATATCAAATTAAACCCTTTTTGGGTTAAAAGTAGTTTTGGGCGTTTATTTAAATAGCATTATGTGAGGCGTTACAAATAGATTTCTTAAAGTCGGTTGGGCCATTTGGTATTTGCTCAAGCCACAAATGCTGGTTTTAGATAGACGCCCCATGGTACATACAATGGGGCAACTTGCTCAAATCATGCAAAAAAAAATTGACAACTTTTTTCACACTTGTTGAATTAGTATAAGTTTTCACTAATTTCACCACAAAAATCCCTTTTTTTTTTTTTTTTTAACCGCTAACAATATGCTACGTCGACACTAAGAAGGTTTCAATTGTTTTTTTTCCTGTTTATAGACTTTTTCCATCTTCAAATTCTAATGTCAATGATCATTAGGCCACGTTGCAGACGTGAGTCCCATCTTACCAACTATAAATATGCTCTGATGGTTTAGTGGGACCCTCGGAAGACATGTGTCAAGCAGTTACATACTTTAGACTCTCCTTTTCTGACTAAAAACACTACGATCACACAAAGAAACAGGCCCAATTGTGGGTACTTATTAAAGTAGTTTAATTGTGATATCTGGTGAAAAAGTGATCATCCAACCGAATTGTTAGCTTAAGGGGGCCGATTGAACGGGCCGGATTGAATGAACGAACTCATCATCTTGAAAAAAGGGGGTGTTAGTGTTACACGCCTGAGAGAATAACTCAATAACCCTAATGACTGAACAATATTGTTGGGAGAAGAAGGGATCTCATGACATTGTATCAAGAGAATATTATCTCACAATATGTGTGGATTCCACATGTGTGAGTTTTATATACCATAAGAGAGTGGTCTAATGAACTATCTCTTTAAAATATCATTTCCTTTGAAAAAATGGGACCCCCATAAAATAGAAAATGCGATGTTTGGAATACGTGAGCTATATTCACAAGAATTGACAATTAGAGGCTAAGATCCACGCTATAATTAAGGAAATTCCCCTAATCTTGCAGTGTGGCAAAATCTATGTCCATTCCAATCACGATCCAGATCATGACTGAAATTAAAGAGCAACATGTGTAACCATTAAACATATAAATCACCATATAAATTAAAAAAAAAAAAAAAAAAACCTATAAATCACATGTACTATCCACTAGGGAGAGGTATGAAAAAATTGCTATTATTGCATACTCCTTTCTATGAAAGAAGTTACTAACTTAATCAGAATACTTAGACTGGTACCACCTAAGTCATTCATTTTTTGTTTTAGGCATTTATAAATCTTCCTTTTGAGCTTACCAACACCGGGTTAGATGTGTAGTTACTGATTCATCACCATCATTGATTCTTAGTATCAAGAAGGTATGCGTTGAATTACATGACCTGCTTTGTGAGTTCTAATGGGTCAATGATACCTACATGACCTGTAGTTACTGATATATTTTTTTTAAAATCTTGTTGTGTCTATATAAACAAAAATAACCTATTTATTTTATCATTGACCCATTTGATATAGTTTCTTATTGTTTTGGCTCCCGTTTGTCTTGCCATATAGTGCCTTTTCTAAGATTGGACATTGTTTCATTTTAGGTTTCAAAATTGCTAGAGGCAAAAGAATTAGGGCAAAGTTTTCCTCTAGTGTTTTAATGGGACATATAGTGTGCATGTATTTTGTGATTCTTGACTAGTATACAAAAACATTGGACATAAACCAAGTACAAATTCTACAATGATTTTTAAGTCCTCCCAAAGGAATGCTAATTTAAATAAAGGTTTTGATTACACAATTAGTCATTGACCTTTATTCCATGTTTCAAAATGGTTTTTATTGTTTTAAATGTTTCACTTTAATCCTTATACTTTCAAGTTTGTGTCAAAAATATATTTGTCCTTAATTCTTGATTTGATTTTAAGTTGAGATTGTTCAATAAAATCACAGGGATTTTGATTATTCAAATACTTTGTTCGACTCTTTTATGCTCGTTTGGGGATAGAGAACATAAACAATAGCTAACTAATGGACCTTTTTGACACAAACTTAGAACAAGGACTAAAACGAAACATAAGAAAAAAATTAGAGGACTACGTGTGTAATTAAACTTTAAATAAATAAATAAATAAAAAGTTATATTAAAATTGTAGTATGCAAAATTGTAGAGGGAAGTTGACTGTATAAACATCAAACTTAGTCTTGAGAATTATCTCCTGCAATGTCAATTAAAAAGTTTCTGATTTTTTTTCCTTCTAAAAAAAAAGAAAGAAGAAGTTTCTGACTTCTTATTATACTTTAGACCAAACTACACTTTTACCTAAAATATCGCTAAAATATCATAGAACGCAGCAATAGAAATGAATTGCAAGGCCCAATAATGAGTTAACAACTTTAAACTTTGCACCAATCACAACCCAAAGCCCAATTCTAGCAACTTCCTCTCCTTTGACTCTTTCGTTCAAATTTACACAGACACAGTACACGCGTCCTGAACCTCCGACCTCCTCTACTACACCCACCACCACTACCTCACTACTCAGTCACTCACTAATAACAATTAGCAATTACACAGACAAGTGCTCATAGTTACAGAATGTCTTCAGGTTCTAATTTCTATCAGCATCTCTATTTTGCTTCTTTATTATTATTTTTTTTTTTAACTCCTAATCTCTTCTATTTCTGATTTTTTTTTTCCTACTTTTACCATCCACAGTTCGTACATTTATGCTGACCCTATCGTTGCCACGCAAGCACGGGCTCTCTCTCTTGTCTCCACAATCTTCTTCGATCGGATTCAGGAGCTTCCGGAGAAGCTACGTGGCCGCCTCCTCGTCTGCTTTCGCTAACGAGAACCGAGAGTCAGTTTCTGATTTCATTTTTCTTTGTTTGTTTAACTTTGAATTTGAGGTCGAAATTGATGATGTTTCCCAATTTCTGGTGATTTTTGTTTTTTGGTTTTGGTGAAGGTTTGTGATCGTTGGAGGTGGCAATGCCGCAGGCTATGCGGCTCGGACTTTCGTCGAACATGACATGGCCAATGGACGCCTCTGTATTGTGTCTAAAGAGGTCCATTTATTTATTTTTAGCTTTTGCAAATTTAGTTTGCTTGGTCACTAATCACTATGTGTTAAACTTACCGCATATCCAAAAAGCTTAAGCTGATAGGATCATAGGATCAGACTGAATTTAATCAGTGAGGGAAGCTAAGGTTATTGCAAATTAATCGTGCTACAGTTACTACAAATTTTACTATGTGTCGAGTTTTTAAAATACTAAACAAAACAAAAATGATTATGAAGTTTATTTATTGCATTATTCATTTTCATTGTCACGTCAGTTTGTAAGTTTTATGTACTAAAATTGGTTGTAGCTTTAATCAGCCAATGTGGGCTAGACTTCTTATTAAGTGGAGTTTATATCATGGAATTTTTAACTTTTAAATGGGGGACAGTGTATGAATTTAGGATTAGTTGCTTTGATTCCACGTTAAATTATTGATTATTCCAGAAAATAGTGAATATTATCTCTTAATTATTCTAGCACTAAATATGCATAAAAAATTTTTGAACGAAACCCTTTTGATCTGAAATTTACTATTTTTTTGAGGTTATAAGCATGTTGTTTTTGCAGGCGTATGCACCTTATGAGCGTCCGGCTTTGACTAAAGGTTACTTGTTTCCTCTGGATAAGAAGCCAGCACGCTTGCCTGTAAGAATGATTTACTTCATATTGCATTAGTTAATGTAACTCAAAATTTGTGATTCAGAGTGTTTATTTGCTTTTAATTCTTACTATATTGGCTTAATTAGTGTGTGTTTATCATAGTAATATTTTTGGACTTGAGGAGCTCAAATGAATGCATATTGGCAACTATTATAAAGATGTGATTTTATTTATTTATTTTTCTTATAATGTTGGTAATGGTAGGAACTGTTCTGCTTTATTAAATTTCATGTAGGGATTTCATACCTGTGTTGGATCTGGTGGGGAAAGGCAAACTCCTGATTGGTATAAAGAGAAAGGGATAGAGGTATTCTTTACAGCTCTGTTTGTTTCAGCATTAACGTTTTTTAGAAAATATGTTATTTTCTAAAAAGTATTTACTGAAAAACTATCTTATTTTCCAATGTTTGGTAATGACCTTAAAAATGAGCTTGAAATTGTTTTTTGTTGTTTGGTATTTGGTATGCACAAAATTTTTATAACATTTCTTGTATAATATAAAACATATATACCATATGTATTGTGTAAACCCAATTAATGTAATCAGTATAAACAAAAAGTTGATTCTCAACTCATCTGCAGCCTATTCCGTTCAATGGCTAAAGCCACTAAAAAATACCTCATCATCTCGTCCAGTTACTAGAGGTGGTTATTGGCGTTCATCTAAAGCTGAAAAATTCTCTTCAGATTTAATCCCTACAACCTACTTCACTTAACAAATTCACATCAATAGCCCAAGAAACGAATGTAAAGTGCTTCCTGTCCATTGGAGGAGACATGAAAGCAAGCACAAATTCTTTTTCAATATGATAAGGACCCTAGATGACCGTAGAGACTTTATTAGCTCCTCCATTAATGTGGCTCAGCAGTATGGCTAATGGCTTTCATGGGCTAGACCTTTACTCGAAATTTCATGCCAAACCTCTGGTTGCTCTTTAAGGAGTGGCGTGACAGTCTTATAAAGGAATCTTCTAATTCTGGAAGACTGGAACCCAAATTTTTCGACGTGCAATTGTTTATTTTGCACCCAAAATTTTACCACCCAGTGATGATAAAGGTTACCCATTCAAAGCCAGCTATGATTACTAACTATGGAAGCAAGGACTTTACAGCCATTGCTGAACAAGCTTTGCTCTAAAGACCAACCTAGTATGAAATTAATTTTTGTTTCCTATGCACAAAAGAATAGAATTATTTATAGGAGTGATGAAGTGCACGGGAGAGAGATTGTTTTCCGAAATTTTTTTTTGGAAAACAAGCTATAGAAAATAAGCCTTATTTTTGTTAAGGTTTTCCATTGATTAAAGATAGTTTTCCATTGACCAATTTTTTTTATACTACCAAATGCTAGAAAATGTGGAAAACTATCTTTACAAAAGGTTTTCCATCAAAACAAACAGAGCGACATTGAAAACCCTTTTCTTACACTTCAGTGTTTTAATTAAATTTGGATGGAAAAAAAAATGTATGCTTAATAGTTAACACTTACCTATGATTGTGAAAGTTTGGAAGATACACACCTTATTTGACAGAGCAAACATGATTCTTTTCTCATTTATCTTGAGGTGTACATTCATGATTGTTTTGTGAAATGGTTTCTTTAATTTTGTCCTTTCCATCTTTTTGCGTAGATGTTTTATGAAGATCCAGTAACGGGTATTGATATTGAGAAGCAAACATTGAGAACAAATTCAGGCAAGCAACTTAAATATGGATCACTTATAATAGCTACAGGATGCACAGCCTCGAGGTATGCTTGGCTTTTGAAGTAGTAATTAATAAGAGCTTTTAGGTTACGCATACAAATGGATCAAGCCAAACTGCATTCTTAGTTATCTTTTTCAGATTTCCAGATAAAATTGGAGGAAACCTATCTGGTGTTCACTACGTCCGAGATGTTGCAGATGCTGATTCACTAATATCATCGTTGGTAATTTAATTTTCATCTGGTCGTTGTCAACTTGCTTTCACTTTCTTTTTTTTGGTTATAATATGCTCAGGAATAAGCTTATGCTCCTTAAATCTTTGTACCAGCTGTATAAATATTGCATGAGATTTTTAGGAAATTCCATTTCATCTCTGTAGGTGTTTACATTCTGAGTTATAAGAAGTATTGAATAAAATAGTTAGTGTTCTTAATTTTGTAAGTTTTCAAAATGAAAATTAGAAATTCTACAAAATTTGCCAGAACAAAGTATACTTTTAAGCCTTTTAAATATTTTATTATCTCAAAAGCTGCCTACAACAATTACGTGGACCTAGAGGAGAGAATTATTCTGCTCTAGGAAATTCAGATGTCAGCTCTGCTTCTAGATTATATGCGAGCCATTGGGCTTTGACAAGCTATAATTTTGATAAATCAATTTCCAGAGACCATCTTGTGAGCTGCATATTCTCAAGGATTGCCTAATGGATTGAAGCTTCCAATTCATTGTTTTAAATGAACTTCCCCTTTGAATTTTTAGGAGAAGGCAAGGAAGGTGGTTGTTGTTGGTGGTGGTTATATTGGCATGGAGATTGCTGCGGCAGCCGTTGGTTGGAAACTTGATACAACAGTATGTGTTCTGTTCAATCTGTTTCTTCTACAATAGTTGAATGGACTTAATTAATGAAAGTGAAGAATTTTGGAATTTTCACCACTTTTTTTCATCTCTATATTTGTTGGGGCATATTGTTTGTTTGGTGTATCTGAGACTGCTTGAATAGCCCCTGGCACCTCTAGTGCATTGCACTGTTTTTCAGAAGTTTTATTCTCTCATTCATAGGATCCTTAATACATGATAAAACTATGCTCATGGCAATGTTGTTGTTTTTTATTTTATTTTTTTATTGTTTGGTACACATATCATAAAGCAGTTTTATATGTAAGCAACTTGTAACGATTTTCCTTAAACATGAATGGGAAAACTTGATGACATGATGCTTAAGAAGAACCTTTACTTTGTCCGTCTTACTTATAATTCTATAACCAGAATTATTTAAATTTCTCCCACCTATTGTTAAGCAAAGCAAAGGCTATTTACTCTTTTGACATGGAGATAACTAACACTTTTTTCTCTTAAAAAATAAAGATCATATTTCCAGAGAAGCATCTCTTGCCAAGACTATTTACTCCTTCTCTATCCAAGAGATATGAAGAACTGTATCAAGAGAATGGCGTCAAATTCTTAAAGGTAGTCTCCCTCTCTCTCTCTCCCCACACACACACACACACGCGCGTCATTTGTGTAAACTTGGTATCTGTTTTGCTAGCAAACAGTTCATTTAGTTATAGCCATGCAGGCTGACTTTCTAAACTAATTTAATTGTTCTCCAGGGTGCCTCCATAAAAAACTTAGAAGCAGGTTCTGGTGGACGCATAGCTGCTGTCAAACTTGAGGACGGATCTGCCATAGAAGCAGACACAGTAATGTTCTTCTGATGTTTGTGCATTATATTTAACACTTTTTCATATATAGGGACAAGTTTTCTCTTCTTGCACCATATGTTTTATAATTTAATGAAACTGAAATTATGGTCTGCATGTTTGAACATAAGAAGGCAAGATGGAGAAGTTGATGATACAGCAAATGCTTTTCTCCTTTTGCAGGTAATTATTGGTATTGGAGCAAAACCTGCTGTTGGTCCCTTTGAAAGGCTAGGTTTAAACACTAATGTTGGTGGAATACAGGTGCGCTTGATTGGAAACTAATTTTAGGTACATAAAAATGAATGGAAGCTTTGGCTTGAAACTCTGGTAATATTTGGTTCCAACCTAGAGCCATTGAAATAAAATCCATGTTTTTTTCACAGATCTTGATAAGAAGTTTGTAGTAACTTTGGCAGTTGGAATATTAAGCCTACTTTAGGGAGAGGAGAAAAATAAAATAAAATATCGTCAAGACTTGACATATATGTAATACCAAATCCCAGGTTGATGGTCAGTTCCGGACAAGTGCTCCTGGAATCTTTGCAATTGGAGATGTTGCAGCTTTCCCATTAAAGGTATGTTTTTCTCTATTAAGCAGCAAGATTCTTGCTTAATCTGAATGTACAAGTGGTTCACACTGAACAGATGTATGACCGTGTAGCACGAGTTGAACATGTTGATCATGCTCGTCGGTCAGCACAGCATTGCATTAAAGCATTACTAAGTGCCCAAACTCGCATGTATGCCAGACTTTCTTTTCTTCTAATTAATTTCTAGAGATGTTAACATGATTATCACTGTATTTGTCTCCCTTCTTAGCGATCTTACATGTTGATTTGCATCACTTCATGTCTTCCAGGTATGATTATCTTCCATATTTTTATTCAAGGGTATTTGAGTATGAAGGTAGCCCAAGAAAAGTGTGGTGGCAATTTTATGGGGATAATGGTAAGAATCTTTAATGCTGTTTTAGTTTCATCAAATTTTAGATAGTTTTTCTTATACTAGGCAATAATTGAGATGAGTTTTTTGAACAGTTGGAGAGACGGTTGAAATTGGCAATTTTGATCCTAAGATAGCAACTTTCTGGGTAGATTCTGGTACTGTAATCTGTTTGAAACTCTCTCTCTCTCTCTCTCTCTCTCTCATTTGTACATGCATTTTTAATTTTTTTTCATTGAAATAAAATGATTAGTTTATTCTTGGCTCGCAGGTAAATTAAAAGGTGTTCTTCTTGAAAGTGGAAGCACCGAGGTAACTTTTTATTCCCCAACTTCTAAATACCATTTATGGCAGAGTAGCCCACAAACCAAAATATAGAAATATTGATTTAGCTGCCAAATTGAAGTAAGATAAATTTGTGGCATTTTTGTGAATCTTGAAAATTTTCAGAAAATTTTGGGATGTTACAATCTATAGGTCACTAATACTATAATTAGATTCTTTCGTCACAAGATAACTTGTGGCCAATGAATTTGCTTTTATAGGTCTCATGTCATAAGTCTTGGTTTGTTATTTATTAAATATTTTTAAAATATCATCAAACTATAATTGTAAAAAATACAATGTGGACGTAGTCCTCACCTACTCCCAATCGCTAGAAGACCTCTCCATTATTGAAGGGGAGAGAAAGCACCTGGCTACAAAGGTAAGTGGTCATAGAAATCTTAATTCACATTGGTATGTAATGCATCTACTAGCGTATGTCTTCACATGTTTCCAGTTCCCAAAGTATAGGCTATAGCATTAGCAATTTTCAAAAGCATAAGCTTTACATCTTGGTCAGACTTAAAAAGTTAATTATTGCGAATGCAGAAGTAGTAAATCCTCATTAGTGTTGGGAATAATTTCAGTCCTGAATGCCATCGATGCTAGATTTCGTTTTTTCTTTAAATTGCTTTCAGATTTACTTATATAAAGCAGACTCTAGAGTTATCGAACTATCCTTTCTGCATTAGGCTCCGTAGGCTAAAAAACTGACTCCTTATTATGTTGTTTAAGGAATTTGAACTCCTGCCTAAACTTGCAAGGAGCCGGCCTTCTGTTGATAAAGCCAAGCTTCAGAATGCATCTTCAGTAGAGGAGGCCCTAAACATTGCTCGAACATCCTTACAAGTATAGTACACTACAGAATAGTGCAGAAGACATGTTACAATCATCAACTGAGATTGCTTCATTTACAGATTTTTTAATTAATAATCTTCATTAGGACTTAGTAAGAGAAATAATAATAATAATGATGATGATGATGATGATGATGATGTTTCTTTGGGGATTATTTTTCCTCGTTGTCATGTTCAATAACTTGAATATTTTATTGATCTTATTGATGTTCCTCTCGTTTTATTGATCTTATGGAAAGTATGCAGAGAGAGACTGATGCTTTTGTATATATGGCAATCATATGGTACAAATGTTGACATATGTACGTATGGCTTTTGTTTCTTAGGGGAAGTCAACTGATGCTTGTGGTTACTTTAATGATAAATGCAGCAGTCCATTGTTTCTTTACAAAATCCATGGGCTTGGCTAACTAGTTTCCGTTTTTAATATCTTAGAAGGGTTATCTTTGATATTTCTTAGAAGGGTTTTCAATGATAATGATATATGACTATTTAATATATAGGACAAAATTTAGGTACAGTACCTTAGGTGCTGTTCTTTAGGTTCATCTCTTCAGATTTAGCCATGTGGTTATTTAACTAAAAAATACACTTCTAACTCATTAGAAAAAATCTACATAGCTGAATCTTAAGAAGGTTACTTAAGAAACAGTACCTAAGTATTTTCGATAGAAAACCTTGTGTAAAGATAGTTTTCTGTATTTTCCAGTGTTTGGTAGCATAAAAAAAGATGAGTCAAAGGAAAACTATCTTTGGTCAACATAAAAAGTATGGCTTATTTTTAGCCATTGTTTTCCATTAAATTTTTTTGGAAAACAACTTTATCTCATAGCAAGCTAAATAAGGGAAGTTAGGAAATTTTTTTTCAACTCATTTAAAATTGTTGCCAAACATTGGAAAATGAGATAGTTTTATAAAAAATAATTTTTGAAAAATGACTCATTTTCTAGAAAACATCATTGCTGAAACAAACTAATATATATATCTTCCTCTGATGCCTTAAAATGCCGTGTTGTTTATTATCATTATTATTGTTATTAATACTTTGGTTGGAGAGAGAATAACATACATACAACCTCGAACAATAGAACCTGATAATAATAATTTCATTACAAATAGTCAAGCATAGTAATCTACTTCTGTATCATGTTCTACATCATATTTTTATAATATGTTTTTATGAAGTTCCAAGATAGTGGAGGAATGGAAGTGGTAACAAAAAAATTTTTATCTCCGTACTCCCACTAGTACTCTCTACCCCTCACCTTTCCCCCAACCCAGCAACCATGTCCACTATCACCTATCCTCCCTCCTCCACCCACCTCCACCTTCAACCACCATTTCCTACAATATCCTTCCCACACAAAAGCTATTATCTCCATCTCAGATCCATCATGAGGTCTCGACCTCATATCACGCACATAAAAAGTCACCTGTGAAGAAGCCAGAATAGAGCACCCTTCAAGCCAAGCTCCCACAACCTCACCAAACCTCATCCTCCTTCCCAAAATTATCACCAACAAAGACATAGGACTCACCTACGACAAGGATGTGGCCTTTAAAGCATGGAACCCGGTCTATCCCTTGGAGGTGGAATGCATAAATAAAAACATTTTCATGTTTTCATTCCATCACGAAGTAAACGCGCACAGAGCCTACCATAGACAACCATGGTCTTGAAAGGGTGTACACCTTAT
Source organism: Quercus lobata (assembly GCF_001633185.2). NCBI lineage: Eukaryota > Viridiplantae > Streptophyta > Magnoliopsida > Fagales > Fagaceae > Quercus > Quercus lobata. Next base: position 31,891,091 of record NC_044915.1, on the reverse strand, counting down.
CCTCAAAAAATGGAGCCCAGACATCACCTGGCAAGAGGTCAACTTTTCCCCATCAACCTTTTGGGTTCAAGTCCACTGCCTCCCCGCCTTGTGGAATATAGAGGACAACTAGAGAAGGATAGGCTCGCGGTTGGGAGAAGATACAGAAGTGGATCTAGTTGGTGAACCAAGTGGTGCATGGAAAAAATTTCTAAGAATTCGCGTAGACATCCCAATAGAGAAGCCACTTTTCCCAGGTTTCTTCCTCCCCACCCAAATAATAGTGATTCATGGATCGAACTAAAATACGAGAAACTCACAGACATCTGCTATAAGTGTGGGGTTATTGGACACGAAGAAAGGTCATGCACGAGCACCCTTTTCCAGCTCTACAACCCCAACGGTGCTAGATTCAAAGCTGCCGAACCATGGCTCCAACCCGGACATGACAACTTACCACCTAGAGTTTTTGAGCACCTAATCGACGCCTCCAACGTGGTCATAGCTTCACTCGAAAATCTACCAGAGAATAGCAGCAGCTCTATATATGACACTGTACTTAGGGTGGCACCACCAACAACGTACAATACACATCCAGAGCATAGTACTAGGCCACTACCTACACAGAATACGTAGCACCCCCGCAACATTCCCACCTCCACTACATTAGTAAGTACGGATAGTATTGCCCCAACGACGCATACCCAAGCTGAGTTGGAAACAGTACTAGGGGTAGTTGTACCCCACCATGTCTTATCCATCGAGACCAACTCCCAAGCGGGCCCTTCAGTCAAAGTATCACTCTGAGGCCTCCAAAACATGATTCGTCTAACCCCAATGCAAGTGGACCTAAGGCTTATAAAAGAGCAGACACCCCTTTCATCAACCCACGACCCAACAGCCCTATGATGTCCCAATTTGATTGATTGTATGATAACTGTGGGTGTGTGATAAGTCCCACATCGGGTATTTACTGGGTAGATTTAGGCTTTATTAATAACTACAAGGAGTCTCAATTGTGACTAGTTCTTTTGAGGTATAGCGTAGATGTGGCTAGCGTTTTTCCTTGGGTTGTTACAGATGGTATCAGAGTCATGCCCTAGCCGGAAGTGTGGGCCCCACATGCGAGGATGCGTGTGCTCGTAAGGGATGTGGATTGAAGTGACCCAAAAAGGGGGGTCTCGCATTTCATGGAATCCCACATCGCCTAGAGAAGCACATGAGAATGTGTTTATAAGGAATGACCTCCCTTCAATGTGTAGAGGCCTTTTCCCCCACTACTGTGTGCTTTAGGGGAGAACAAAACCGTGAGGGGTATGAGACTCCAAAGCAAACAATAACTAGACAGGTGGGGTGGGGTCGTTACAAGCCCAGTTAACACTCCTATCCCAATCCATCCACAATCTCCTAAAGACACCTCTGAATCCTTAATTATCCAATCTCTTATACACCCCACACCTCTGAGTTCCTTCACCGCTAAAGCCAACCAAGAGCTCCTAACCCAGCACCTTACCCCACCACACACAATAACACCCCCACCAAATCCTTTGAAAAGGAAAGTTATAGAAAAAGAACTTAGCTTCTTCGTCAAACATCTAAGAAAGGCAGCTAATGGACCAGAGCCAATATATTTCGACCCAGAGACCGTTGCTCTCATCCCACAATTGAGCCTGAAATATTTCATTCTTAAGGAAAGATGGAAAGCAAAATATAAAGCTCATAATCATAAGTCTTTCTACCATTTACTATTTGGAAGTCTGTCCAGGCCCTAATGTTAACCCCGATTCATCTACTTCTACGACCGAGGAGGCAAACCCTATCAAGTCCCCAACGTCCCCATGAAACTACTCTGTTGGAACTGTCGAGGCATTTGCAACGCCTCGATAGTTCGAGCCTTAAAGGCTCAAATAAAAGGGGTAGGCCCGATTTAATTTCCTAGTCCGAAACTAAAGCTGCTGTTAATAGAATGGAGTTTGTTAGAAGCTCCATCAAGTTTGATCATTTGTTAGTTGTTGAAGCAAGAGGTAAAGCAGGTAGGCTCTGTGTTCTGTCGAAAGTTAGGCTATTTGTTAAGGAGGTAAAATACAAAAAAAATCTCATTGCAATCAAAATCAGCGATGTTGCCTGCGAATGGCTCATGGTTCTTGAATCCCATCAAAGACCCTGGGTGTGTTTTGGAGATTTCAACTTTGTGTTCAATGAAGATGAAGCCTTATGAGGTTAAAAAGGTAGCTCCTCAACCAACTATCTCAAAGAAGTGATGTTCGAAGTTAAAGCCATTGATCTTGGATACTCTGGTGGTAAATATACTTGGGCAAAGGGCAAATGGGGAAATGCCGCAATCAAGAGAAGATTGGATAGAGGAATAGGTAATATATCATGGAGGTTAGCATACTCGAAAGCCACAATAACCCACCTAGGCTCTGATCATGCTCCAATCGTACTTGACACCAACCCTTTATCCTGCTTTGCTCACCAACATTTCAGATTTGAGGCTGCTTGGCTAAGGGATGACCACTGCTACTTGGTTATTGACAACGCCTAGAATGAGGAACCTCGTAGCTCAGACTTCATCAAGTTATGCAAAAAACAAGCTGCCACCAAGGATGCGCTCAAGAAGTGGAATAAGGAAGTGTTCGGACGGTGCCAAGACAACATTAACTCCCTGATCCAATGCATCAATGCCATCCAAAAAGAGCCTCCTACAAACCATTCAGGGGATTTAGAAGCATCCTTTCAAGCTGAACTCTTAGAATGGCTCCTCCGGAGTGAAACTTTGTGGCGCCAAAAATCACGAGAGCTCTGGCTGAAGCTAGGAGACAAAAACACCAAATTCCATCCTTCCACAGTTATCAGAAGGAAAAGAAATAGCATCGATGCAATACGAGATGATAATAGCTTATGGATCACTGAGGGCAACTCCATTAGAACTGCGTTCCTTGAGCACTTCAAGAACCTTTTTCAGCAAAGTGAGTTTGACTTTTCCCCTCATCTCGAGCATCTTGTCCTCCCATGTATCACAGAAGACAAAAATTCCGAGCTTTGCAAAATTCCCAAACCTGATGAGATTAAATCCATTCTTTTCAGCATGCAAGACCTTAAAGCCCTTGGTCCAGATAGCTTCCCTACTATCTTCAATAAGTAGTGCTGGCCTACTGTCAGCGATGCCGTTACCAATGCAGTCACCTCCTTCTTCATCAGAGGGACTATGCCAAGGGAGGTAAACTGTTCTTTCATTGTCCTTATTCCCAAAATTTCTAACCCTTCTACTGTAAATTATTTCAAACCCATAAGCCTTTGCAACGTGGTATACAAGATTATCCACCTGTCTGATCCAATCCATATGTATTGAATACTCTGCAATCTCAACCCCATTGATAGCTCCCTGCCCACCTCCACTCGTGCATTTATGGTTCCCACTTCCTACAAATAGCATTAAGATCAACGTAGATGCTGCCATTTCAGACTCTCAAGCAACTATCACTATGGTGGCTCGTGATTACCGTGGTGTACCCCTCAAAGTCTAGGCAAGGTTGATAAAGAGAACATCTCTCTTCCAAGTGGAAACTGAAGCTTTGCTATGGGCAGTTCAGCTTGCAAAAGTAGAAAAATTGAGCCATGTGATTTTCGAAAAGGACGGCAAGACCTGCTTCGACGCCATCAACACCCTGAACCATCCTTACCCTTGGAGAATTCACACCCCGCTACTCAACATCCTTGCTTTAGTAAAGTGTTTTATTTCTTTTTTTTTTAGAAAGAGTAAAGTGTTTTATTTCTTGTTCTCTTGTTTGGGTTAGTAGGACCTGTAATGGTGTGGAACACCACGTAGCTAGATTTTCTTTAGAATGTCGTTTGGCTTTCTTCTTCTTTTTGGATAACTTGCCCCCTGCTTTGTTGGATGTTTGTAAGGCAGATTATCCCCCTTATTCCGTGTGTTTTTTAGTAATGCATTGCAGATTATCAAAAAAAGAAAAGAAAAAAGAAGATGGTAGAGTATATTGTTGGATTAGGTTAGCTTCACTTGTAAATTAATTATTTTTTTCTCGAATAAGATATTTAAGTTAGCTCAATTAGTAAAAATTTTTTGTCATCGAATAAAAGATCTAACATTCAATCCTGACATATACTAAAAATTATTTAGTGTCTTAGTCTAATTGTAAAAAGCAATTATCAAGTTATCGCTATATATTGAAATTCTATCTTATCTTGGTTCTCCAAAAAAAAAAAAAAAAAAATTCTATCCTATTTTTTTTAAAAAAAATAAAAAAATTGTAGACTACACAAGGAAACCGAACCTTTCCTTTTCAAGTACAGGTATGATTCAATTCCAAAAAGTAATAGTAACAGATTTTATCAACTGGGTTGGTTTGGTGAAGTTTATTTTATTTATTTGGTTAGTTACATTTTTTTTTTTTAAATTGGATTTTTTCTAAAGCGCAATTGTATATTTATTAATTTTTTGAGCTCTACAATTGTATTTTTATATAACTTATTTTTAAAAACATTTTTTAAGGGAACAAAACAAAATAAACAAATAACAAAAAAAAGCCCATCCAAATAGTACTGAATTATGGATTAAAGGATATCAACAATACCCCTAAACTAGTTGGAATCTATAATCTTTATTAGTTTAATTTAAATAGGGGTCCTGTGAATGAGTACTCTCAAATCATTTGTTAATAAACTATTTATAAAAAAAAAAAAAATTGATACCATTTTTATAAAATATATAAAAAAATTGTTTAAAAATCGATTATTTCTTCTTATTTTTCCAAATAAATATTTGTTTATCAGTAAAAGGAAATAAAGATAAAAGAAGAATAACAATAACATATGCAAAGATAATGATTGAGTTCGTCACCTGTGTGGACGTAAGCATGTTTGAACAGTTGGCTTAGATGTGGACCAGTGAGAATGGTCGGCAATTGAGAGCAATCCAATTCCGACATCAAATCAAAAACTTAAAAGAGTCCACAAATGACAATCAAACTGGCAGAGGCGCACTTACTAGGCAAGACATAAGTATCAGTATTGGCGGTGCCATAATGATTTTATTTTAACATTCAATTCAATAAAATAATATATTTATAATATGAATATAATAAATAATCTGACTTATAGTATGATTGTATGAACAAAATAAAAAATATATATATATATATATTTATAGATTTTTTTTTTTTACATTTGAATTACATTGCACAACTAACAAATTACTACTTTAACTCTACCAATATAGCCTTAATTTTATAATTTATGGTGCTAAAAATAACAATAGAACTATTTGGCAACATCTAACCATTCGATAGAATTTCATATGCATGATATAAACTTTACCAATTAGAGTTTATCCAAAAAAAAGAAATGACAATATTTAATTGTCATGTGATAAATAAAATTATTAGGTAGCTGTTATTTTCACGTAAATAGAACTGAATTACATTACTATCTAAATTGCGTAACCCTTCATACAACCTTATTCACTGCTTTAGTTTGGGACCCAGCACCTCTAGCCTCAGGCTCTCAGCCTCAGTAAAATTAAATAAATAAATATAAAAAGAGCTAGTCTCATCCACTTCTATTTCTGCTCAAAACATTTATTTATCTCATTCATTCACTTAGCAAAAAAGGGCAAAAAAAAAACCAAAAAAAAAAAAAAAAAAACGCTTTAAGACAATAATTGTTCTCTCTCTCTCTCTCTCCTTTTTTTATTTTATTTTTTATTTACATTAAAATATTTTTTTATAATCATATTATCAAATTGAAAATAATATGATATTCTTCAATATTTAACCTAATGTCTATTGCGAATTTGCAATTCTTAATGAGGAATCGAGATGATCACATTCACACTACCTTTAGAAAGTAGTAAAAGCAAACAAACAAATACACATTTAATTTTTTATTATTATTTATAATTTAATAGTTACAATGGGGTGAGAAATTTAAACATTGGATGTCTCATTTGAAAACACCAAAAAGTATGAATCAGTTAAGTTACAAGACTCTTAGCAAAAAAACTCATTTAATTGAATGTTGTGGGAGCTAACACAATAAATATTCAAATTAAAAGTTGTATACCTTTATTCTTCTTCTCTCCCTTTCCCCAATCTAATGTAATATGAAAATTTTAATCAATATTAATTAATAAGTAATAAAATATGCTCAATTAATATGAAAAATATATCTAGCTGAATTTGGACTTTAAATATCGGTTTTGCATAATTAATGAAATCACATTAGTCCAAGTTTAGAACGTAGCATCATTCACCTATTTTCTTGTGATTTATTATTCTGTTTGAAATACAATTTCTTTTTATCTCAACCATCATATATAACTGGCTATTATGTATTCTTCTATTTCATTTGTTTTTTCAAAAGCTTCTAAACACAGTATAAACCACATTTCTAGACTTTTCTTAGCAATCAATCAAAATAAGCTAGAAATATGCATCATGTATGGGAAAAGAAAACTATACATCAATTTCAAGGTAAACAAACACCTTATTTGAAATGTTGAAAATTTGAAATGCATCGAAATTTATAATGATGTCTTTAGTTGTGAAACCATAAAACGTTCAAAACCAGAATTTTTTCTAAGCATCATTAACCTATAGATTTCCAACTTCATGCAAATGTAATCGACAAAGAAGTATACATAACCAAGTCAGATCGGCCAAAAAAATACAATAATCGTGATATTTATCATGGCAGCAAAATTTCTAAAAAACAGTTTTTCATGAATTTATTTGGCTTAAGTCCATTACATTGGGATAATGACACGTGTACGTAATTCACATTGGTATGTAATGCATCTACTAGCGTATGTCTTCACATGTTTCCAGTTCCCAAAGTATAGGCTATAGCATTAGCAATTTTCAAAAGCATAAGCTTTACATCTTGGTCAGACTTAAAAAGTTAATTATTGCGAATGCAGAAGTAGTAAATCCTCATTAGTGTTGGGAATAATTTCAGTCCTGAATGCCATCGATGCTAGATTTCGTTTTTTCTTTAAATTGCTTTCAGATTACTTATATAAAGCAGACTTAAGAGTTATCGAACTATCCTTTCTGCATTAGGCTCCGTAGGCTAAAAAACTGACTCCTTATTATGTTGTTTAAGGAATTTGAACTCCTGCCTAAACTTGCAAGGAGCCGGTCTTCTGTTGATAAAGCCAAGCTTCAGAATGCATCTTCAGTAGAGGAGGCCCTAAACATTGCTCGAACATCCTTACAAGTATAGTACACTACAGAATAGTGCAGAAGACATGTTACAATCATCAACTGAGATTGCTTCATTTACAGATTTTTTAATTAATAATCTTCATTAGGACTTAGTAAGAGAAATAATAATAATAGTAATGATGATGATGATGATGATGATGATATTTCTTTGGGGATTATTTTTCCTCATTGTCATGTTCAATAACTTGAATATTTTATTGATCTTATTGATGTTCCTCTCGTTTTATTGATCTTATTGAAAGTATGCAGAGAGAGACTGATGCTTTTGTATATATGGCAATCATATGGTACAAATGTTGACATATGTACGTATGGCTTTTGTTTCTTAGGGGAAGTCAACTGATGCTTGTGGTTATTTAATGATAAATGTAGCAGTCCATTGTTTCTTTACAAAATCCTTGGGCTTGGCTAACTAGTTTCCGTTTTTAATATCTTAGAAGGGTTATCTTTAATATCTTTGAAGGGTTTTCAATGATAACAATATATGACTATTTAATATATAGGACAAAACTTAAGTACAGTATCTTAGGTGTTTTTTAGGTTATTCTCTTCAGATTTAGCTATGTGGCTATTTAACTAAAAAATACACTTCCAACCCATTAAAAAAAATCGACATGGCTGAATTTTAAGAAGATAACTTAAGAAATAGCATCCAAGTACTGTTCCCAAGTCTTGCTCTAATATATATATCTTCCTCTGATGCCTTAAAATGCCGTGTTGTTTATTATCATTATTATTGTTATTAATACTTTGGTTGGAGAGAGAATAACATACATACAACCTCGAACAATAGAACCTGATAATAATAATTTCATTACAAATAGTCAAGCATAGTAATCTACTTCTGTATCATGTTCTACATCATATTTTTATAATATGTTTTTATGAAGTTCCAAGATAGTGGAGGAATGGAAGTGGTAACAAAAAAAAATTTCTCTCCATACTCCCACTAGTACTCTCTCCCCCTCACCTTCCCCTTAACCCAGCAACCATGTCCGCTATCGCCTATCCTCCCTCCTCCACCCACCTCCACCTTCAACCACCATTTCCTACAATATCCTCCCCACACAAAAGCTATTATCTCTATCCCAGATCCATCATGGAGGTCTCTGACCTCATATCACGCACATAAAAAGTCACCTATGAAGAAGCCAGAATAGAGCTCCCTCCAAGCCAAGCTCCCACAACCTCACCAAACCTTATCCTCCTTGCCAAACTTCTCACCAACAAAGACATAGGACTCACCTATGACAACGATGTGGCCTTTAAAGCATGGAACCTGGTCTATCCCTTGGAGGTGGAACACATAAATAAAAACATTTTATTTCCATCACGAAGTAGATGCGCACAGAGCCTATCATAGACGACCATGGTCTTGAAAGGGTGTACACCTTATCCTCAAAAAATGAAGCCCAGACATCACTTGGCAAGAGGTCGACTTTTCCCCATCAACCTTTTGGGTTCAAGTCCACTGCCTCCTGCCTTGTGGAATATAGAGGACAACCTGAGAAGGATAGTCTCGCGATTGGGAGAAGTTACAGAAGTGGATCAAGTTGGTGAATCAGGCGGTGCATGGAAAAAATTTCTAAGAATTCGCGTAGACATCCCAATAGAGAAGCCACCTTTCCCAGGTTTCTTCCTCTCCCACCCAAATAATAGTGATTCACGGATCGAACTAAAATACGAGAAACTCACAGATATCTGCTATAAGTGTAGGGTCATCAGACATGAAGAAAGGTCATGCACAAGCACCCTTTTCCAGCTTTACAACCCCAACGGTGCTAGATTCAAGGCTGCCAGACCATGGCTCCAACCCGGACATGACAACTTACCACCTAGAGTTTTTGAGCACCCAACCGATGCCTCCAACGTGGTCATAGCTTCACCCGAAAATCCACCGGAGAATAACAGCAGCTCTGTACGTGACACTGTACTTGGGGTGGCATTGCCAACAACGTACAACATACATCCAGAGCATAGTACTGGGCCACTACCTACACAGAATACGTGGCACCCCCACGACATTCCCACCTCTACTACATCAGTAGGTACGGATAGTATTGCCCCAACGATGCACACCCAAGCCGAGCTGGAAACATTACTGGGGACAACTGTACCCCACCACGTCTTATCCATCGGGACCAACTCCCAAGCAGGCCCTTCAGTCAAAGTATCACTCTGAGGTCTCCGAAACCTGATCCGTCTAACCCCAGTGCAAGTGGACCTAAGGCTTATAGAAGAGTAGACACCCCTTTCATCAACCCACGACCCAACAGCCCTATGATGCCCAAATTTGATTGATTGTATGATGAGTGTGGGTGTGTGATGAGTCCTACATCGGGTATTTACCGGGTAGATTTAGGCTTTATTAACAACTACAAGGAGCCTCAATTGTGACTAGTCCTTTTGAGGTATACCGTAGATGTGGCTAACGCTTTTCCTTGGGTTGTTACAGATGGTATCAGAGTCATGCTCTAGTTAGAAGTTTGGGCCCCACACGCGGGGATGCGTGTGCCCACAAGGGGGGGTGGATTGAAGTGACCCAAAAAGGGGGGTCTTGCATTCCATGGAATCCCACATTACCTAGAGAAGCACATGAGAATGTGTTTATAAGAAATGATCTTCCTTCAATGTGTAGAGGTCTTTTCCCTCACTGCTGTGTACTTTGGGGGAGAACAAAACCATAAGGGGTATGAGACCCCAAAGCAAACAATAACTATACAGGTGGGGTGGGGTCGTTACAAGCCCAGTTAACACTCCTATCCCAATCCATCCACAATCTCCCAAAGGCACCTTTGAATCCTTAATTATCCAATCTCTTATACACCCCACACCTCTGACTTCCTTTGCCGCTGAAACCAACCGAGAGCTTCTAACCCAGCACCTTACCCCACCACACACAATACCACACCCACCAAATCCTTTGAAAAGGAAAGTTACAGAAAAAGAACTCAGCTTCTTCGCCAAACATCTAAGAAAGGCAGCTAGTGGACCAGAGCCAATATATTTCGACCTAGAGACCGTTGCTCTCATCCCACAGTCGAGCTTGGAATATTTCATTCTTAAGGAAAGAAGGAAAGCAGAATATAAAGCTCATAATCATAAGTCTTTCTACCATTTACTATCTGAAGTCTGTTCACGCCCTAATGTTAACACCAATTCATCTACTTCTATGGCCGAGGAGGTAGGCCCTATCAAGCCCCAACCGTCCCCATGAAACTACTCTGTTGGAATTGTCGGGGCATCTGCAACGCCTCGATAGTTTGAGCCTTAAAGGCTCAAATAAAAGGGGTAGGCCTGATTTAATTTTCTAGTCCGAAACTAAATCTACTGTTAATAGAATGGAGTTTGTTAAAAGCTCCATCAAGTTTGATCATCTGCTAGTTGTTGAAGCAAGAGGTAAAGCAGGCGGGCTCTATGTTCTGTGGAAAGCTAGGCTATCTGTTAAGGAGGTAAAATACAACAAAAATCTCATTGCAGTCAAAATCAGCGACGTTGCTTGCGAATGGCTCATGGTTGGCTTTTACGGCCCCCTGTACTTCTCAAAAAAGAAAAAAGCATGAGAGAATCTTTTCGCTCTACTTGAATCCCATCAAAGACCCTAGGAGTGTTTTGGAGATTTCAACTTTGTGTTCAATGAAGATGAAGCCTTATGAGGTTAAAAAGGCAGCACCTCAACCAACTATCTCAAAGAAGTGATGTTCGAAGTCGAAGCCATTTATCTTGGATACTTTGGTGGTAAATATACTTGGGCAAAGGGAAAATGTGGAAATGCCGCAATCAAGAGAAGATTGGATAAAGGAATAGGTAATATCATGGAGGTTAGCATACTGGAAAGCCACAATGACCCACCTGGGTGCCATCAGCTCTGATCACACTCCAATCGTACTTGACACCAACCCTCTATCCTGCTTTGCTCACCAACATTTCAGATTTGAGGCTGCTTGGCTAAGGGATGACCACTGCTACTTGGTTATTGACAACGCCTAGAATGAGGAACCTCGTGGCTCAGACTTCATCAAGTTATGCAAAAAACAAGCTACCACCAAGGATGCGCTCAAGAAGTGGAATAAGGAAGTGTTCGGATGGTGCCAGGACAACATTAACTCCCTGATCCAATGCATCAATGCCATCCAAAAAGAGCCTCCTACAAACCATTCAGGGGATTTAGAAGCATCCCTTCAAGCTGAACTCTTAGAATGGCTCCTCCGAAGCGAAACTTTGTGGCACAAAAAATCACGGGAGCTCTGGCTGAAGCTAGGAGACAAAAACACCAAATTCCCTCCTTCCATAGTTATCAAAAGGAAAAGAAATAGCATCGATGCGATACGGGATGATAATAGCTTATGGATCACTGAGGGCAACTCCATTAGAACTGCGTTCCTTGAGCATTTCAAGAACCTTTTTCAGCAAAGTAAGTTTGACTTTTCCCCTCATCTCGAGCATCTTGTCCTCCTATGTATCATAGAAGACGAAAATTTCGAGCTCTGCAGAATTCCCACGCCTGATGAGATTAAATCCGTTCTTTTCAGCATGCAAGACCTTAAAGCCCTAGGTACGGATATCTTCCCTACTATCTTCAATAAGTAGTGCTAGCCTACTGTCAGCGATGCCGTTACCAATGCAGTCACTTCCTTCTTCATCAAAGGGACCATGCCAAGGGAGGTAAACTGTTCTCTCATTGTCCTTATTCCCAAAATTTCTAACCCTTCCACTGTAAATCATTTCAGACCCATAAGCCTCTGCAATGTGGTATACAAGATTATCCACATGTCTGATCCAATCCAGATGTATTGAATACTCTGCAATCTCAACCCCACTGATAGCTCCCCGCCCACCTCCACTTGTGCATTCATGGTTCCTACTGCCTACAGACAGCATTAAGATCAACACAGATGCTGCCATTTCAGACTCTCAAGCAACTATCACTGTGGTGGCTCGTGATCACCGTGGTGTACCCCTCAAAGTCTGGGCAAGGTTGATAAAGAGAACATCTCCCTTCCAAGTGGAAACTGAAGCTTTGCTATGGGCAGTTCAACTTGCAAAAGTAGAAAAATTGAGCCATGTGATTTTCAAAAAGGACGCCAAGATCTACTTCAACGCCAACAACACCCCGAACCATCCTTACCTCTGGAGAATTCACACCCCGCTACTCAACATCCTTGCTTTAGTAAAGTGTTTTATTTCTTGTTCTCTTGTTTGGGTTAGTAGGATCTGTAATGGTGTGGCACACCACGTAGCTAGATTTTCTTTAGAATGTCGTTTGGCTTTCTTCTTCTTTTTGGATAACTTGCCCCCTGCTTTGTTGGATGTTTGTAAGGCAAATTATCCCCCTTATTCTGTGTTTTTTCAGTAATGCATTGCAGATTAAAAAAAAAAAAAGATTGTAGAGTATATTGTTGGATTCGGTTAGCTTCACTTGTAAATTAATTATTTTTTTCTCGAATAAGATATTTAAATTAGCTCAACTAGTAAAGTTTTTTGTAATCGAATAAAAGATCTAACATTCAATCCTGACATATACTAAAAATTATTTAGTGTCTTAGTCTAATTGTAAAAAGCAATTGTCAAGTTATCGCTATATATTGAAATTCTATCTTATCTTGGTTCTCCCAAAAAAAAAAAAAAATCTATCCTTTTTTTTAAAAAAAATTAAAAAATTGTAGACTACACAAGGAAACCGAACCTCAAGTACAGGTATGATTCAATTCCAAAAAGTAATAATAACAGATTTTATCAACTGGGTTGGTTTGGTGAAATTTATTTTATTGATTTGGTTAGTTACAAATTTTTTTTTTTTTTAAATTGGACTTTTTCTAAAGCGCAATTGTATATTTATTAATTTTTTGAACTCTACTGTAAGGACACGATTTAGTACCGAACCAAAACAGTATCGGGTTCGTACGTAAAGGGCCCAGACAATATGATTTTTAGAGCGTGGGTGTAAATAACTAGGCTAACTGTAATCTCTCCTCCAAAGACTCAATTTCACGAACGTACAAGGTTTTTCAGTTGATACTCTGGATATTCCTCCTTAGTGACTAGTACCAATCTTTCTTTCTCTTCTCCCTTTTCTCTCTCTAATTTCCGTCTCTTGTTCTTTTTCTTTCTTTTTTCTGTCTCGATCCCCTTTTTTCATGTTCTTCTTTTAGTTTATATATCCCCCTTTGCGCTCCATCCTCGTCGCACACGTGTAGGTTGGGTTCGGAGGATTTCTTTCTGTCCCATCTGGCACCTCCTGGAACTTCCTATGGGCAGCTGTAAGGCTGCTTCCCCACTGTTCAGGTATCATCTCCACATTAATGCGGCCAGAGAGTTGGTTGAGAGGTCATTAATGCGGAGGTAGCTGTTGCTTCAGATATTTGTTTGCCTTATCTCTTTCATCTTTAGTCGGCTACTCTACCTTTTGAGATGACTGAATTCTGAGATCTGATCGCAATGAGACCACGTCCTAATCGTCCTCGGACGCGATCGTCCTCGGACGCGTTCTGCCGAGGACCATGGTGTCCTCGGACGGGTATATGGCCTCCGATGGGCCACTGGCCCAACAATCCTGAACCCATTCTAAATCCTATGGGCCTATTAATCGAACGATCCCTACAATAGCCCCTCAAAATCCTACTTTTCGACTCTTCAGGAGAAAAGGTGGATTTTGACGTCATAAGCCTGCACCTATGCGCGTTTTGGGGCATGCCCTTGACGCTTCAGCACCCCGATTTTGGTAGCATTAAATTCTGACAACTCCCTTGTCTCCCACGTTCGACGGTGAGATCCAAATCAAACGGTAGGGGGCTTCTCTTGTTTTATGAGCGGGAATTTTACCGCTCACAACCTTCACATGACTATAAAGGCGCTCCCAAATTGAACCTGCACCTTGTCCTTAATGGTTACGTGGTTCCAGAGTTTATACATTGAATCTGCCTTCTTCCAGTCTTCACTGTTCTCCTGGCGACTACAAATAATCATACGTTGTCCGAGGTCCTTCCTTTGAACCTGTAAGTCCTCTTGAAGCTTTTGCCATTGTTTTTCTACACCAGAAAGTTTTTTCTCTACTAAGTCTCTTTAGAAAAATGGGGAAACAGAGGAATCCCTTTCGGCGTCTCGTTGACTCCGAGGAGGGTATTAGAAACTTCTGGTCTAAGTACAATATCCCACCTATGGTAGGGATGAGGTATGCAGCCCAAGGGGAGTGGGTTGACGCTAGGCAAACTGGGGAGGTGGTTATCCCCATGATTGCCTTTATTGAAGGCGGGATGACCATCCCCATGGGCAGTATCACTAGGGGTTATCTTAATTTCTTTAGGCTATCCCCCACCCAATGCGCTCCCAATATGTTTAGGGTTCTGGGGAGTATAGACGCTTTGAATCAGAGAATGGATCTAAACCTATCCCATCACGACGTGAATTGGGTATACAGCCTTCACCGCCTAGCTGACCAGGATTATTATCTCAAGTCGAGATATCCTGCAGTAAGGCTAATTCAGTGCCTCCCTACTTCAAATAAGTACTTAAAGGAGGATTTCCTTATTTTTTCTGGGGAATGGCATGATGGTCTACCTTGCCCGACAGTAGAAGGAACACCAGGTGGGTGCAAAGTTACAGACCTATGCCGCTTAGCTTGTGAACACATTTTACTTACCTTTATTATTTTCGGGTCTTACAAATTTAACTTTAAAATTAACGGTTTTGCAGATAGACGCTACACGAAGCCCAATCTCAGATTAGTCAATAAAGCGAGCCTAGACAGATTATTGAAAGCCAAAATATACGTGAACGAGGCTGATGGTCAGCTACGGGCAGCACATTTAATTTTTGGCTATACCCCCCTTTCTTTTGGCTTTCAGGCGCCGAAGTACGTGATTAGGGCACGCGATCCTCGGCTTCGCCGTATCAGTGTTGCCTACGAAGGGTTCATTGTTCCAGAGGGTATCCCACTTCCCAAACACACACCTATCACAGAGCCTCTTCTTGTGGCCAGCGTCTCGGCGGGGCCTTCTTTACCCTCATCTTCCTTCAAGAAAAAGGGAATCAATAGAAAAAGGAAAAGGGGAAAAAACAAGGAAATCGTTGTAACAGTGTCTGAATCCACGGACGACTTAGAGATTCTCGATCAGCCCACAAGCCCCGAGGAAAGTTCTGACGAGATGGGGGTACACAGGAAACCCCAGGAAACCCCAGAAAAGTTTAATGGAGCTGATGGAAGGTCAACAGGGAAAGGCTGCACCTGCCCAAACAGTACCATCCCTGGTTTCATCTCTTCCAGCCAGGTCTCCTCCTACAGTTCCTCGCCACCCTCCTCAATATTCTCCGCAACCAACGCCGACCAGTGCTGCCGAGCAAGAAAAGCGCAGAGAACAGAAGGGTAAGGAGGTGATAGATGCGAGAAAATCTCACCCCACTCGAGAGGAGGATGTCCAACGAGCTGCAAAGCAGCAGAAAACTAGGCACGCCGCTACGAGGGGTCAAGAGAAATCCGATTCCCCACGTCCCGATTCACAGGCGTGGCTGCTAGCTCCTATGCTCGGTGGGGAGCCCCTGCGAGACGATGCCTCTATAAGGGACTTCAACGGCGGCATTGGGTGTCATGTAGCCTCGGCCATAGAGGAGGCCTTATTGCTCCCAAAGGATATGGCTGAGATAAAGAAGGTGAGGAAGAATCAACTCATCCTTGACAATAAACGATATTTGGGCATGGTGAGATACCGTTTTTTACACTGTTTCATTGTGCGACTGTTGCTTACTAATGCGCATTTTTCATTAACTAGGACGCTAATTCACACCCCGTTTCTTACAGATCATCCAAAATACTTTCAAGCTCGACGAGATGCTCAATGCTTGCTCCAACCAGCTAGATGGTGAAAGGAAAAGAAGGGCAACGGCTGTACAAACCTTGTCCAAATCTGAACAAGATTTAATCGCCTCAAGGAAAAAACAACAGGTCGAAGAAGAAGCTCGCAAGAATGCTGAATTGACATCAGAAGGTTACTAGAAGCAGACCGAGGAACAAGCCAAGCTTCTGCGCGAAGCGAATGCCGAGCTGAAGAAGACTCAGGAGCAAGTTCTTGTTCTTAAGAAGCATCTGGAAGAGACTCAGAAGTTAAGGGAGAAAGCTGAAAAGCTCAAAGAACAAGCCGAGAAAGCGAAAATCAAGTCCGAACAGGCAATGAATGAAGTCGAGGAGAGGGGCTATGAACTTGGGATAGCTGAAACTGAGAAAGCCCTAAGAGCCGAAGTTCCGGAGGTGTGCCGCATCTTCTGCGCGAGAACCTGGAGTGAGGCTCTGGACCGTGCTGAGGTTGAAGCCTCATCGGAACTACGTAAGCCAGAGAACGTATATTACCCCGAAGCGATACGCTCTTCAGCGCCTCAATCGTACCAGGCTGATACCCCTTCCCCAGCTATTAACCCTAACGAGGAGGCTCTGCCTCGCAATTCCCCTCCAGGAGCTTCCCCCAACAAACCCACCACTGCTTCAAAGGCAGAGACGGTCTCACAAGGTTTTCAACAAGAATTGGACTCCACAGTTCAATCAACTGGGGACATTACCAATTAAAAGTAAAAAAGTAGAAACTGTTTTGTAACTTTGACTAGACATTTAATAGAGTACTTTCTCGTTTAGCTTCTTATCATTCTGACGACTCTAAGTTATCTTCACCCGTACTTACTTTGTCGTCGTAATTTTGTATGGGTCCATCTCAATCACCTTTTTCATTACACGCCAACCTTGCATTCGGGGCTTTCTCTTTCTGACTCTTTAATGAATGTTCATAGGGCATTTTTTTCACCAAGTTTATGATTTAGAAAGCTCATCACCGCTCTATTTACCATTTAATAATTCGATACACCACTTAGCAGGTCAATTTCTACCGAGTTTACGGTCTGAGGACTTGACATGACCTAGTTTCTGTTCAACAGTTCAGTATGAATGATAGGATGTTAATTTCCACTAGGTTTGCGATCTGAGGACCTGGCATAACTTAGTTTCTGTTTAACAATTCAGTATGAATGATAGGATGTTAATTTCCACTAAGTTTGCGATCAGAGGACCTGGCATAACTCAGTTTCTGTTTAACAATTCAGTATGAATGATAGGACGTTAATTTCCACTAAGTTTGCGATCCGAGGACCTGGCATAACTCAGTTTCTGTTCAACAATTCAGTATGATAGGATGTTAATTTCCACTAAGTTTGCGATCCGAGGACCTGGCATAACTCAGTTTCTGTTTAACAATTCAGTATGATATGACAGGATGCGAAATTTACAGGATGCATATTCGACGTAAGTTTAAAAGAGAAAATCTGAATTGAAACTTCTTTACTAGTAATAATATCTTCTGAGATTATTTACATTTCAAGGATGGAGTACAGGTTTTTCATCTAGGTCTTCTAGATAGTAAGCCCCTATTCCTGCTACAGAAGTAATCCGGTATGGTCCCTCCCAATTGGGTCCCAGTTTTCCCCAATTTGGATTCTTAGTGGCCCCCAGGACTTTTCTCAGCACCAGATCTCCTATGGCTAACGGCCTCATCCTCACATTGCTATCGTAGAACTGCTTGAGTTTGTGCTGGTAGTAAGCTAGCCGTACCATCGCGCTTTCCCTTCGTTCTTCAATCAGGTCTAGACTTTTTTCCAACATTGCATCATTGTTGCTAGAAGAAAATGCACTGGTCTTCAATGTCGGGAATCCAGTTTCCAGGGGAATAACGACCTCGGCCCCATAGGTCATGGAAAAGGGAGTTTCTCCCGTCGAACGTCGGGGTGTTGTTCGATACGTCCAAAGCACATGTGGTAGTTCTTCCACCCATTTTCCTTTCGCGTCGTCTAGTCTCTTCTTAAGCCCATTGACAATGACCTTGTTAACAGCTTCAGCCTGCCCATTGCCTTGCGGATAAGCTGGAGTGGAATATCTGTTTCTTATTCCTAGTTCTGAACAGTATTTCCTAAAGGCATTGCTATCGAACTGGAGCCCATTGTCCGAAACAAGAGCTCGTGGGATTCCAAATCGCGTAACAATGTTCTTCCAGACAAACTTCTTCACATCTACGTCCCGGATGTTCGCCAAGGGTTCAGCTTCAACCCATTTAGTAAAGTAGTCTGTGCCGACCAGCAGGTACTTCTTGTTTCCTATAGCTTTAGGAAAAGGGCCGACAATGTCCAGCCCCCATTGTGCAAAGGGCCAAGGGCTCGAAAGAGGGTTAAGAACTCCTCCGGGTTTGTGGATATTCGGAGCATATCTTTGACACTGATCGCATTTCTTAACGTACTACTGTGCTTCTTTCTGCATATTCGACCACCAATAACCTTGCGTTAGTGCTCGGCATGACAGGGACCTTCCTCCGGTATGGCTTCCACAAATGCCCTCATGCAACTCTTCCAGGATTGATTCTGCGGTCTCAGGAGGCACGCAGAGCAAGTATGGCCCAGGGAAGGACCGTCTATATAGCTTTTTATCCTCGGATAACCAGTATCGAGGTGCTCTCCTTCGTATTTTCTCAGCTTCCACCTTATCCTCGGGCAACACGTCATTGTCGAGAAATTTTAATATAGGATCAATCCAGCATGGCGTCAAACTAGCTTGACGAATTTGGCAAACTTCCTTTTCTGGGGAAGCGGGAGTATGCAAGTCTTCGACAATAATTACCCGAGGGAAACTTCGTACTGAGGAGGTGGCAAGGGTTGCTAAGGAGTCTGCGTGGGTATTTTCACCTCGTGGAATATGTAATACGTCAAAAGATTCGAACTCTGTTCGCATATGCCTAACCCGGTTCAGATACCCTTGCATCCTTGGGTCTCTGGCCTCCAACTCTCCAGTCACCTGGCCAACGACCAGCTTCGAGTCCGAGAACAGTTTCACCGCCTTTCCGCCCATTTTATGGACCATGCTCATTCCCATTATCAGAGCTTCGTACTCTGATTCATTGTTAGTAGCTGAGAACCCTAGTCTTAGCGACTTCTCGATGATGACCTCTTCGGGAGATATAAGAACCAATCTCAATCCAGCTCCCCGTTGGTTTGCGGCCCCATCCACGTATACCTTCCATACCGGCCCTCCTGGAGCGGATATTACGCCAACCGATTTTTCATCCATGTGATCTTGATTCCTACTAATTTCCTCAGGGCACTCAGCGAATTCAGCTACCAGATCGGCAAGAACTTGACCCTTCACGGAGGTGCGGGGCATGTATTTGATGTCAAAAGTACCCAGAATCGTTCCTCACTTGGCAATTCTGCCGGTATAGTCAGCACTTCTAAGTATGGATTTGAGAGGCAATTGGGTCAAGACAACTACAATGTGAGCTTGAAAATAGTGCGGAAGTTTACGTGTTGCATGAATGACTGCCAGTATGGCCTTCTCTAACGACAGATATCTCACCTCGGCTTCATGGAGGGATTTACTCACATAATAAACCGGCCTCTGGACGCCACTGTCTTCTCGCATCAAGACGAAACTGACTGCGTGAGGAGCTACTGCCAGATAGGCATACAACACCTTATCCACTTCAGGGCTAGACATGATAGGCGGTTTGGATAAATAGTCTTTCAACTGCTGGAACGCCTCAGCGCACTCCTCGGTCCATTTGAATCCCTGCCACTTATGTAACAGACGGAAAAAAGGACGACACCTTTCAGCCGATCTGGAGATGAACCGGTTCAACGCAGCAGTCATCCCCGTCAACCTCTGGACTTCCTTTGGATTTCGAGGCGCTTGCAAATCGTTAATGGCCCTAATCTGATCTGGATTCACCTTAATTCCCCTATGGGTCACCATGTACCCCAAGAATTTCCCGGAACCTACACCAAAGGAACACTTCGAAGCATTCAGGCGCAACTTATGCTCTCTTAATATCCCGAAGATGCTAGTGAGGTCCTCCACATGTTCAGTCACTACCTTGCTTTTCACCACCATGTCATCAATATAAACTTCAATA
The DNA here is from genome assembly GCF_001633185.2 of Quercus lobata. NCBI lineage: Eukaryota > Viridiplantae > Streptophyta > Magnoliopsida > Fagales > Fagaceae > Quercus > Quercus lobata. Next base: position 31,870,939 of record NC_044915.1, on the reverse strand, counting down.
CTTCTGCCCAGCTGTGGCTCAAACATTTTTGTCATCATGCGTTGGTAGGTAGACCCAGCGTTTTTGAGACCGAAGGGTATCACCTTGTAATGGTAGTTCCCAATCGGGGTCACGAAAGCGGTTTTTTCCTGATCATCAACGGCCAGCGGTATTTGGTGATATCCTTGAAAGGCATCCAAGAAACTCATCTTAGGGTGGCCCACGGTTGCATCCACCAACTGGTCAATCTTGGGCATAGGAAATGGGTCTTTAGGGTAGGCCTTATTAAGATCGGTGAAATCAACGTACACTCGCCACTTTCCTGTTTTCTTCTTTACTACCACCGTATTGGCCAGCCATTGGGGATAAAAGACTTCTTTAATAGCCCCAGCCTGTTTCAGCTTGGCGACTTCACTTCTAACTGCCTCGGCATGCTCTTTCGATGGTCGCCGAGGGATTTGTCTCCTAGGGGGAATGGCAGGGTTCACGTTGAGCCGGTGGCAAATGAAACTTGGGTCTACTCCTGGGGCTTCATACGGGTCCCATGCAAAGACGTCCACATTGGCTCGGAGGAACTCCAGCAAACTCGCTTTCTCTTGCAAAGGCAGCTTAGCCCCAACCCGGAAGAATTTTTCTGGATCATCAGCGACAATCACCTTTTCCAGATCTTCACACTCCACCCCATTGGTTAGTATGTCTAAACCCGACGCTGGGGGCTTTAATTGCTATGACTCATTATCGGCTGTAGCCGAGGTTTCTGCCTCTGGCCGATGCTGAATGGCCGCTACTTGGCATTATCGAGCAGCCGCTTGGTTCCCTACTATCTCCAGCACTTGGTCTCCGGATGGGTACTTCACCTTCTGATGTAGGGTGGACGAAACCGCTTTGAGTGCGTGAAGCCAAGGTCTTCCCAAGATAGCCGTATATGGAGAATAAACATCTACGACAATAAAATCCACCTCTACCACCTCCGTGCCTGACTGAACGGGCAACCTGATTAGCCCCATAGGAATGACCAATCTTCCTTCAAAACTGACTAGAGGGGAATTATAGGTCGTCAAGTCCCCCGGTTTCAAACCTAGCCCCTTGTACAAATCCGAATACATCACATCCGCTGCGCTCCCCTGATCAACCATCACTCTTCGGACATCGTACCCACCAATACTCAGCGTGACCACCAAGGCATCCTTATGGGGTTGTATAGTTCCAATCAAATCTTCATCTGAAAAACCCAAAATCAAAGGGACATGCCTCTTGGCTCTCTTCGATGCTTGAGAACGATCCTCGGCGGGGAATCGGGACACCGACGACACTCTTGTGGGGCAAGAGCCAGTCCTTCCCGGGGCCGCAAAGATGACATTGATCGTTCCCCAGGGTAGCCTTGATGAGGCATCCCCCCGCACCTCAGAACCTGCCTGGCTCGCCCTTCCGCTGGAATGGTGCAAGAGTTGCTTTAATTTCCCCTCTCGGACCAACTGCTCCAAATGGTCCCATAAATTCCTACAGTTGTCTGTCGTGTGACCATGGTCTTGATGGTAATGGCAATACAAACTCGGGTTGCGCTTTGTAGGCTCTCCCGCCATTCTGTTCGGCCATTTGAAGAATGGCTCACCCTTTATCTTCTCCAAGACCTGTTGAACAGGCTCCCGAAACACTGCATTAACGGCCTGGGCATCAGCCGAGGCTGACTGCCCAGCGAAGTCTCTCCTTGGTCGATTATTATTATAACGATCCGACCTGAAATCCCTTCTCTCCTGAGGGATCACTTTGGCCTTTCCTTTCCCCTGATTTTGATCCTCCTCTATTCTCTTGTACTTCTCTATTCTGTCCATCAGCTGGCGCACACTGGTGACAGGTTTGCCTGTCAAAGATTTCCTCAAGTCGTAGTCAGCTGGGAGACCGGCTTTGAAAGTGGTTATAGCCACAGCGTCATTCTTCCCCCCTATTTCATTAAACATTTCCCAGTACCTATCCGAGTAGCTCTTGAGAGTCTCACCCTCTCGCATAGACAAAGTCAACAAGGAGCCCAGAGGCAAAGGAGTTCTGCTGCATGTAATAAAGCGAGCGCCAAAAGCCTAGGTCAGTGCTTTGAAGGATCCCACAGAATTGGCCCTTAAGCCATTGAACCACCTCATCGCCGTTGGACCTAAACTCGATGGAAAAATCTTGCACATCAGAGCATCATTCCTGGAATGAATAGCCATCTTCTGGCTGTAATAACTTACATGTTCCACCGGATCCGAGTGGCCATCATACAGAGAGAACGTAGGTTGATTAAACCGCCGAGGATGGGTAGCATCATCTATGCTTCTTGTAAATGGTGATTTGGAAATTTGACTCAATACTTTGTTCATCGCATCGTTTCCCAAGCCCCTGCTAGTGGGACTTTTACGCCTTCGCCTATGACGACGCTCCTCTTCGTAGGAGAAAGTTTCGCTTTGCGGAGTCCTCGACCTCCGCCTGTAACTAGTTTCATCCGACTCCCCGGATGATAGTTCGAAGCGAGGTGGTGAACGTTCCCGTCGTGCATGGCGTAACTCTCTCTTCAAGTCCGCAATCTCACGTTGCAGATCCCCATCATACTTCACGTGGGAAACGTGACTCTTCCCGCGTGTACGGGTTCTCGTGGTGTGAGTAGTATGTATGCTCCCCTCCTGGACTTCCCTCTGTTCGGGACTTCTTCGAGGACCACCATGCTGAGAGCCCCTTGACTCCGCCTGATGCGGGCTGATATCACCCTGATACAGCCCCGCTGCCGGGTGAGGCAGTTCCACTCCTTCCATCGAAAACGTTGTATTAGAGGTTACACAAGCTAACACAAGTTCTTCCCACAGACGGCGCCAATTGTAAGGACACGATTTAGTACCGAACCAAAACAGTATCGGGTTCGTACGTAAAGGGCCCAGACAATATGATTTTTAGAGCGTGGGTGTAAAGAACTAGGCTAACTGTAATCTCTCCTCCAAAGACTCAATTTCACGAACGTACAAGGTTTTTCAGTTGATACTCTGGATATTCCTCGTTAGTGACTAGTACCAATCCTTCTTTCTCTTCTCCCTTTTCTCTCTCTACTTTCCGTCTCTTGTTCTTTTTCTTTCTTTTTTCTGTCTCGATCCCCTTTTTTCATGTTCTTCTTTTAGTTTATATATCCCCCTTTGCGCTCCATCCTCGCCGCACACGTGTAGGTTGGGTTCGGAGGATTTCTTTCTGTCCCATCTGGCACCTCTTGGAACTTCCTATGGGCAGCTGTAAGGCTACTTCCCCACTGTTCAGGTATCACCTCCACATTAATGCGGCCAGAGAGTTGGTTGAGAGGTCATTAATGCGGAGGTAGCTGTAGTTTCAGATATTTGTTTGCCTTATCTCTTTCATCTTTAGTCGGCTACTCTACCCTTTGAGATGACTGAATTCTGAGATCTGATCGCAACGAGACCACGTCCTGATCGTCCTCGGACGCGTTCTGCCGAGGACCATGGTGTCCTCGGACGGGTATATGGCCTCCGATGGGCCACTGGCCCAACAATCCTGAACCCATTCTGAATCCTATGGGCCTATTAATCGAACGATCCCCACATCTACAATTGTATTTTTATATAACTTATTTTTAAAAACATTTTTTAAGGGAACAAAACAAAATAAACAAATAACAAAAAAAAGCCCATCCAAATAGTACTGAATTATGGATTAAAGGATATCAACAATACCCCTAAACTAGTTGGAATCTATAATCTTTATTAGTTTAATTTAAATAGGGGTCCTGTGAATGAGTACTCTCAAATCATTTGTTAATAAACTATTTATAATAAAAAAAATTGATACCATTTTTATAAAATATATAAAAAAAATTGTTTAAAAATCGATTATTTCTTCTTATTTTTCCAAATAAATATTTGTTTATCAGTAAAAGGAAATAAAGATAAAAGAAGAATAACAATAACATATGCAAAGATAATGATTGAGTTCGTCACCTGTGTGGACGTAAGCATGTTTGAACAGTTGGCTTAGATGTGGACCAGTGAGGATGGTCGGCAATTGAGAGCAATCCAATTCCGACATCAAATCAAAAACTTAAAAGAGTCCACAAATGACAATCAAACTGGCAGAGGCGCACTTACTACGCAAAACATAAGTATCAGTATTGGCGGTGCCATCATGTTTTTATTTTAACTTTCAATTCAATAAAATAATACATATAATAAATAATCTAACCTATAATATGAACACAAAGGCGGCTTGATGCATTTGGAGGCCTAAGGTGAAAATTGATCATCTTGTTTAGATGCAAAATTACTACTAATTAACATGAATTACATAGAATTTTTTTTTTTGAATTTTTAAGACAAAAAAATTTGACAAAATTTTTCATACTTGTTGATGTGGTAGATTGATAGTGGTAAGTAAAACAGTGGTGTTAGTGGTAGATTTAGATGAAAACTAGTAAAAGTTTGCTAATTAAACTCTTATTATTATTCTTTTTTTTTAGAAGTGCAACATTCACAATATTTTTTACAACAAATCCTAGATTTTAAACTGCTTTTTGTTTTTTATTTGAAAATATCACTATAATTATTTTTTTGCCATCCACAATAGGCTGTAATAACTTACTACTTAGCATTAGTTGTAATAGTGTTGTGAAAAATATTGTGGACGACGTTGCATTTTTCTCTATTTTTTTATTTGTTTTTCATCTAATAAAAAAATTATTTTATTTATTGATTATAAATAATCTTATTGGTTAAAATTTAGGAGCCTTTTTTTTACTTAGGGCCTTAGACGGTTGCATTTTTTGCTCCACCATAGAGCCGGCCTGCATGAACAAAATAAAATATATATATATATATATATATACATATATAGATTTTTTTTTAGCATTTGAGTTACATTGCACAGCTAACTAATTACTACTTTAACTCTATCAATATAGACCTAATTTTATAATTTGTGGTGTTAAAAATAGCAATAGAACTTTTTGGCAACATCTAACCATTCGATAGAATTTCATATGCATGATATAAACTTTACCAATTAAAAATGACAATATTTATCCAAAAAAAGAAAAAAAGAAAAAAAGAAATGACAATATTTAATTGTCATGTGATAAATAAAATTATTAGGTAGCTGTTATTTTCACGTAAATAGAATTGAATTATATTAATATCTAAATTGCGTAACCCTTCATACAACCTTATTCACCCCTTTAGTTTGGGACCCAGCACCTCTAGTCCCAGCCTCAGTAAAATTAAATAAATATAAAAAGAGCTAGTCTCATCCACTTCTATTTCTGCTCAAAACATTTATTTATCTCATTCATTCACTTAGCAAAATAGGACAAACAAAAAACCAAAAAAAAAAAAAAAAAAGCTTTAAGACAATAATTGTTCTCTCTCTCTCTCTCTCTCCTTTTTTATTTTATTTTTTATTTACATTAAAATATTTTTTTATAATCATATTATCAAATTGAAAATAATATGATATTCTTCAATATTTAACCTAATGTCTATTGCAAATTTGCAATTCTTAATGAGGAATCAAGATAATCACATTCACACTACGTTTAGAAAGTAGTAAAAGCAAACAAACAAATACACATTTAATTTATTATTATTATTATTTATAATTTACTGTAATAGTTATAATGAGGTGAGAAATTTAAACGTTGAATGTCTAATTTGAAAACACCAAAAAGTATGAATCAATTAAGTTATAAGATTCTTAGCAAAAAAACTCATTTAATTGAATGTTGTGGTAGATAACGCAATAAATATTCAAATTAAAAGCTGTATACCTCTATTCTTCTCCTCTCCCTTTCCCCAATCTAATGTAATATGAAAATTTTAATCAATATTAATTAATAAGTAATAAAATATGCTCAATTAATATGAAATATATATCTAGCTGAATTTGGACTTTAAATATCGGTTTTGCATAATTAATGAAATCACTTTAGTCCAAGTTTAGAACGTAGCATCATTCACCTATTTTCTTGTGATTTATTATTCTGTTTGAAATGCAATTTCTTTTTATCTCAACCATCATATATACTGACTATTATGTATTCTTCTATTTCATTATGTTTTTTCAAAAGCTTCTAAGCACAGTATAAATCACATTTCTAGACTTTTCTTACCAATCAATCAAAATAAGCTAGAAATATGCATCATGTATGGGAAAAGAAAACTATACATCAATTTCAAGGTAAAGAAAAACTATACATCAATTTCAAGGTAAAGAAACACCTTATTTGGAACAATGATGTCTTTAGTTGTGAAATCATAAAACGTTCAAAACCAGAATTTTTTCTAAGCATCATTAACCTATAGATTTCCAACTTGATGCAAATATAATCGACAAAGAAGTATACATAACCAAGTCAGATCGGCCAAAACAATACAATAATCGTGATATTTTTCATGGCAGCAAAATTTCTAAAAATTAACCAGTTTCTCATGAATTTATTTGGCTTAAGTCCAATATGTTGGGATAATGACACGTGTACGTAATTAAAAGCAAACATGTGCCATCATCATGACGGGTTCAGTGCAATTGGATACCAATCCAAACTTTGCTCCTCATGAATAACCATGAAAAACAATATTAAATGGGGAATAAACACAACGAACCCACTATGAACAAGTCAAAACTTAAAAATGAACTTTCATTTTCCTAAAAGAAGAATTGATGTTACTAATTTAAGTACCGGAGAGTATTGGTGGTTGGCAATCGGAATCACAGTGATGTCCTTAACTTTTCTTATATTTACAGGAATTCGTTCTCATGTCAACCGAGCAATTAATTGTAACATACTAACATCACAACTCTTTAGGAAAAATAATTTGTGAATCCTACAATAATTGAAGCATTTAACATTAAGAGTTTGGAACACACATTTTCTCTTTCTCTCTTCCTAATTTAAGAAATAATATAAATAATAGGTAATGATTTCCATGAAGGTTATTTCAGAATTACAACTAATTCCACATTTATTTCCACAATTATCAGACTGTGATTGACAATTTGTTATTTTTACATGAATCTATTACTTTTATTTCCATCACTCATAGTTGGTCATATAAGATAGTTGTAAAAATGAACGTGAAATTAATTGTGGTGTTATAATTTTTCTCATTCTTTTCCTCCATTTCATCCAACTAAACATAGTAAATGCTTATCCTTCCATTCTTTTTCTCCCTTTTCCCTTTATTAAATATGATATAAGGCTCTTAAATCTTAATTGTCAAAAACTAATTATAGACTGGGCTCAATTTATTTATTTTTGAAAAAATGTATCTGAATGAGTTTGGACTTTGAAAATCAGCGTAGCATAATTTATAAAAAGCCAATTAATACAAATTACAAATTGAAGATCATCCACATATTTCTCATGAAAAATGCAACCTTTTGTTTTCAAAGCCACACTTCGTAGAGTTTTCCTAGCAATCAAAAATTTAGGACCACACAGCAGCTGCAGCTGCAGCCACAGCTAGAAACGTAAGAAGTATAAACTCCTTGGAAAAAAAAATGCACCCATTTCAAGTTATTGTCTACTTGGGAATGAAATGTCTTTACTTTTGCATCACAAATTACAAAGATGTCTATAAATTTTAAAATTTTTTTTTTTTTTTTTTTTTTTTTTTTTGCTGGGTAAATGCGGGGGATAGAACTCCCAAGCTAAAAGTACACAACAGAATGGGGTGTGGCACAAAGATGTCTCTAATTGGGAAATCATTAAAAGATTGATGTAATCCTAGTAAGTACAAAAGTGCTTCAATTAAAGTAAGTTGAAATTTTCTGTTTGCTGATGCAGATGCTTGGAGTAATTTTTACCTAGACTTTGTACTGTTTAATTATTAATCTACCTTTTCACCAAAAAATAATAAAAGTAGGTTGAAGTCTCAAGATTATTTAGTGGTAAATTTGGATGGCAAGATTTAAGCATGTGGATTTGAATTTTGAAGATTAAATTTCAAATATCCTTGTTTGGATAGTTTAAAAAATGTCAATGATTTTGATTTGATAAATACACAAAAAATTTTAAACTTTGAAATTTTTGGATTTGAAATAACTTCTAAACCCATATTTTAAAAATCCTTAAGACATACTGCAGTAGATTTTAAATTTTATAATTTCAAATCATCATAGGTATAAAATGCATCCAAAATAAGGAATTCTAAATTTTAAACATTTGGAATCAAAACATTCCAAATCCATTTCTGTAAAATTCAAATTTAAGAATCCAATTGCAACCTAGAGGCAATATTAACATGTGGATTTGCCTTTCTTTAATCAATTGGCAAAAATCTTGAAAATGTAAAACCTCCAATGAAGTGAACCTTCCTTATTCAACCTCTCATTTGGTCCATTCGTGGGCAAATACAACTTATACAAGTTTAGTAAATCTAGTTACAGGTCGTGGTGTGTAACTAGAAAGAACTGACTTCTACAATTGGATCAACCACAATGATGCAATATTGAATTTTGAGCTCTTAAGGTTGTTTATTTGTTTATTTGTTCATCTAGCATTAGGTATTCATTGACTTATTAGTGGCCAAACGCGTAATACATATTGAATGAAGACAAGTTCAATGGTAGGAAAGTAGTATTAATCAATAGTTGCTTAACTTCCCATTCAAAAAAATACGGAGTACTTGCTTAAGCATAATTGATTAAATAATGATTGCCTAATAAAGACACTAATAAGTCTGATTATCACAACATTATTAACTCTAAATTTCAAAGCTTTTTTTTTTTTTTTTTATAATTTTGATAATCTGTCATATACAATAAAGAAGTACATATAGAATTTGCACCTGACTTCTCAGATGAATTAATGTAATTATCTTGATGGCACTTGGTGGATGATTGAGATTGAAGTAGGCCTGAAAACTTTAATATTTTAGTAACTTTTAAGAAGAACAAGATTAACTATCAGAATATATATACACACGCACACACAAAAAGAACAAGAAGAACAACAACAAAAGATGCTGACAAAAAATTTGACACGGCAAACTCCATTTAAGCATAATAACAGTATTAAGTACCTGTTTGGATTGCATTTCTGGTTCCCAGCGTTTGACGTTTTGGTTTTATTTTTTTTTTGAGAAGTCAATTTTCACGTGATTATGCACTATTTAATGGGTCTCATGTACTGTTCACGGGATCCACAAATCTCTTTTTTTTAACAAAAATTTCATTAAAAATTGGTCCATGACACTATTTACACATTTAAAAATTATTTTGCTACAGTGTTTTCAGTTTTCAGGAAAATAAGCGGCATCCAAATGGACCCTAAGGCAATGTAATACAAATAGAAATAACGACCAGTCAAGATATAGATTCCTCGAATTGAAATCATGACTAAGATAGATTTTAAAAAAAATTCATGACTAAGGCCCCGTTATTCTATGATACATATTATGTGTCACTAGTGATTTCTTAAAGTTATGTTTATTAGTGTCAACTAATTTCAAAATAAGGGTTTTATTCAAATATTTGGATTTGGGTGTATTTCGTTTATGGTAAAAGTCAGCCATGAGCTGCCTTGAAGATCTTAAGAGAATTGAAGACTAATGAATTTCACTAATGAATTTCGCTTAAGCTAAATTGATTTTGCTTGAGCGAAATTATATAGAATACACACTCAAATAATCAAATTGACACAAATTATGGTATCATAATCTAGTTATAATGAGAATCTTTGTTTATAGAGCCTAAATCAATTTAGTAAATGCTCGATGACATATTCACACAACACTCATTCAATCAATATCAAACTAATTTACCACCACACACTCTTGATGTGATGGTCACTCCACAAGTATAAATGCTTATGGAGTGTGGGTAAGGGTCGATATTCAAGTCTCTAGAAGGGAGTTTCACATACATATACACTTAAATTAGGTAGAGTAGAATTTCTATCTTGTATATATATATATATATATATTTATATATATTTATATATATCAAACCAATTGAGGCATCACAAAGACCATAGACAATTTTGGAGGTTTTATTAATTCGTTATAATGGTTTTAAATATTAATTAATATGATGGTGGGTCTCAAAATTGTGAGGTCTATCTTCATGTGAGAGATATCTTGTATTCAACCCCTTACAAAAAATGCAACTATGAGAGACCCTAATTAATCTCTCACATTTAACTATAATTTAACCTTAGCCCTACAAATACAAGGATCCCAGTAACATAAGTGGGTAACCGACAATAATCCAGTGAACCAATCTCGATTACAACCTGGCCAATCACAATTTTTTTTTTTTTTTTTTTTTTTTTTTTGAGAATGACCAAACATAAATTTAGTACTCCTACTAGTATATTTTTTTTGAGAAAATACTCAGTACTATGAGAAAGTAAACCTTCACCACTAGGACTTGGTCCTCGGCTTCGGCGTTCAAAGATTGATTGGTTTTCCTCTAGAACCAGTAAACTACACACAGACTATATTTTATTGTTTTTTTTTTTCTTTGACTTGTTTTGGCATTACATTAGACCTGCCTATTATATTTAAAGGCTCCTCCATTTTGCAAACATTGTAAAACAAAGGAAAAGCCTTGGAATTTTCTCTTTCTTTGTACTTTCTAAGTTCTTCTTCTTCGAAGTCTCAAAATCTTCTCTTTCTTTGCACCTTCTTAGTTCTTCTTCTTCTTATATAATCAGTGCCTTTGTTTGCATCTTAGATCATTTTTTATTAGAGGTCAGAACTTTGGACCTAGGAAAATGAAGGTGAGGTTTCCCCTCCATGCCATCCTATAGGCTTAGATAAATTTTTTATTAGTGTAATCTTGGTATGCTTGAATTCTTTTTTATCTTTTTTAATGCTCATAGATGGACTTCTGGAGTTTTTATCTCTTTTGGGGTTTTCTCCAAATTTTAAATAAAATAAAACTTGCATGGCACCTGTTATACTGTAGATTTGTCGATGAAGTTTTGGTTTTGTTATTTCAGAATTCATTGTTTAGGGTGATCATTTCCTTCGTTGCTCTTTTCATGGCTCATAAAATTATTAATTCTATGAAGCTTCTCTGAACTATTCTTAAGCTGACTGGAAATTGAAATTTGAAAGAATGAATTTTGCAAATTTTAATTGTGTTCGTTTTGGTCATGGTCATATTCAGTGTTTCCTATCTCTGACATACAAAGTTTCTATTTTTCTTGCAGAAAGTTGTGTTGAAGCTAAACTTACACGATGACAAAGATAAACAGAAGGCCATGAAAGCAGTTTCCACCATTTCAGGTATTGATTTTTTTCAAACCGGTTTACCACTATCTCTGTTAGGTTAATGGCAAAGCCAAGAAAACGTACTAGACTATTAGTCATTTGGGTCATTTTTTGTTTCAAGATTTTTAAATTTTTGTGAAAAAGATCAGAGTGAATTACTTCATTCAACCATTTGAATTAGGCCCAATTGAATGAAACTTACAGTTTATTTATAGTCCTAATCAACTTTTGCTCTGTTCTGCAATATTTGCAGGTATTGATTCAATCGATGTGAACATGAAGGACCAAAAAATGACTGTAACAGGGGATATAGACCCTGTGGTTGTTTGTTGCAAACTAAGAAAAGGTTGGTACGCTGAAATTGTGTCTGTTGGGCCAGCAAAAGAGGAGAAGAAGAAAGAAGAGCCCAAGAAAGAGACACCAAAAGTTTGCTATCCTCCCATGGCCTATTACATGCCAGTTCATGAAGAATATCCAAATAGTTGTGTCATATGCTGAGAGTGAGATTTGAGAGAAACTAGTGAGAAATGAATGCTTAATTTGGTGATGAATTTGATATATTTTCTGAACCTATAGGAAATAATGCTGAGTATGGGGGGCTCTTGTGTGTAATTGAACTTAATTGTATTAATTAATGGTCCATAAAACTTATTATTGTGGACTTGAGAGAAAACAATAAATGAATTTTGGAGTAGAAGAGCTTTCTTGTTTAGCATTTGATATATTTTCATTTAAATTTTTTATTAAGTTGGAACTTTGATTTCCTATAACATTAGCTCAACAACAAAGGTGTGGACGATAATGTATTTAAAAAAAAAAAAAGGTATTTCACCAAAAAAAAAAAGAAGTAAAAATTTGTTTTTTTTTAGGTACTCATAGCAGTATCCCAAGCCAGACATGATAATTGATGATGCTGATAGAATATATTATTTAACAGGTTAACATATACCATTTGAGATTAACAACCCCACTGGCACTACATAAAAGCAATAAAAGAAACAGTAGTGTACGACCATTCTTGCAAGTTGCATTTGGGTATGTCATGTACTTGTGTAACGAACAAGTTAGTGACAAATATGATGGTCTAGAATGTAGATATACCTAAAACAGTGTGTGACATAGTTTAGAATGTTAAACTTCCAACCTTCTTAAGTGAGACCGGTGGGTACAGTTTAAACCTTTGACATCATCTTCCATTTTTCATTTTTCATTTTTCATTTATCCTTAATTCCAATATCCAAAGAAAGAAACCCTAAGCCTCAAGGCCTTTTTATTTATTTATTTATTTGAAAGGAGGAATGAAGAAAATAGAATAGATTGAAAATTATTTTTTAAGAATATTTTATCCATCTCTTAAGCGTTCTTTCTAAAAGTAAAATAACACTTGCTAGTATTCCTTTAAGAGATGACGTATTGATTATATTCATATTTTGGGGAAAATAAATAAATAAAAGGTGAAGGTTTATAATTGTAAATCCTAAACACACTATAGAAAATACATCATATTCAATATTATTTCATCCATTTATGATTTATCCATTCTATTCTATTATGTTATTTTAAAACTTCAAATTATGGTGAATTTTAGTTAGTTCAATTGATAAAATAACTTGTCATCGAGTAAGAAATTTATTGTTCAATCTCACAGCTGTGGGATTCACAACTCCACATGTCAGTGAAACATAAGTCTCATGCGTCAAACATATGAAATACCATCTCACCCTAAAAACACCCATTGACCAAACTCATAAATATTAGTTAGCATGCTTATAATTTACGAAAGAAAGTTGGGCCCTCAAAAAGTTATTAATAATTAGAAATTAGTGTTACTTGAAATATGTTCATACCTCATACCGTGGAGTCTTCCATATGTTTTAAAATATAATTTTTTCTTTTCTATTGGAGTTTGGGTTGAATTGACAATTGAAATTTGAAACTTGAACTTGAAGGAAAAGTCCGTAGTCCTAACGGTGAATCTATGAAAAAACGAAAATAAATGAAGACTTTTGGATGAATACAATCTCCAAAGACTTGACTCATTCAGAGTCAACTAGGTGCCCATGTTCAATTAATTGAACGCCCCCACTTAATGAAAATTAATGAAAAAATAGGTTAAATAATATTTTAACCAAAAATGGTAAAAACTACCCATCTCCAACGAAATTGTTAAAAGTAAATATCAACTACGATGGAATTGTTTTTGACACAAAATTTTTGGGTTGCTTGGTTGAACTAAATAGGATGAACTTAGAGATATATCTATTAGTATGCCTCACTCTATGAATCTCAAATTAAGACTTTTCTGCTCTCCAACACACTTAGTATATGGGAAGGTACTATCTGAACTAATGAGTTAGATGGTGATTATGATATGAAGTTGATTAGGTGAGATGATTAATAAAATGAGAAAAAAAATTATTATTTTGACTTATATGTCATGTATAAAAATTATTACTCTTGCTTGATTAGAGCATTTACATTGGGTTATCTGAAATAGCATAATAAGGAATGAACCCAATAGAAACATCCACATTAACTTCTTTATACATTAGCCAAAATGCCATTTAGCTACAATGTCCCCCTCCCCCCCCCCCCCAAAAAAAAAAAAAAAACCATTGTAGCCTTCAAATGAATATTTTATTCATTTTGGATTTGGGTAGTTTGAAAAGTGAAGGAAATAATGAAAAATAAAATAAAATAAAGTTTAAAACAGAAAGCCAAACGTGGGTGTCTTAGAAAATAGTTAGAAAAAATAGATTATTTTTATGAAATAGAAAGAAAATTAATTTGAAAGCTATTGGTTCAGCACCTACTACGGCACCACAACCTCAACCCATCCTTTGCCAAAAACAGTCAACATCCAAGCAAGCGGACAATACTTTTATATACAGTGCATTTGCCCAAATCAAATTGTCTTTCATTAGTCATAGACAATTAACACTTTTGAATTCATGCTTGAACTATCACAGGCCAAATGGCCCAGAAACTTTAATGGACCCTTGTTATTTTAATAAAGGCATAAAGCTTTTAAAGCTATTATTGAAAAAAAAATAAATAAATCAATCTCTCTTGCAATAAGATAAAAGGAAAAAACCTAAGGGAAACCCAACAAAACAGCAGTGAATAAATTACAATGTTAATCTATTTAACGGACACTTGTTATTTTGATACAGGCATAAAGCTTTTAAAGCTCTTATTGGGGAAAAAAAAAAATCAATCTTTTTTGCAATAAGATAAAAGGAAAAACTAAGGGAAACCCAACAAATAGCAGTGAATAAATTACAATCTTAATCCATGCATGTCCATTTCATGTCCAGTGCCATGGTTTTGTTTATTTTCCGTTGGAGTCATAGTGATTAGACAAACCAGGTCCCATGATGTCATCTCTCGTTGGCTTCATCCACCTATTTCTAACTAATCTTCGGTTGTTTAAGCAAGCCTATCTGATTTCCTACACCATTCTTATCCTTTGATGCCACGTAATAGAGCAAGAAAATGACTGATTATTAATTAATTGCAAAAGGCGGATAAGAGCGAAAAAAGAACGAAATATGAGTTTTAATTAATTCAATTTGTAATATATATATATATATATTTTTTTTTTGTTAATAAGGAACTTTAGGATTGAATCCCGATTATATATATATATATATATATATATATATAGAAAAATCAATTGGTGGTCAAATACTAAAGGCAATAATTATTGAGCAAATATTATATTTTTAGGTTGAGAACTTGAGATCTTGTCGAATCTCTAAAAGAAAAAGTTAATCTAACAAATATCTACCAAGTTGATTTTTTTTTTTTTTTTGATTAATTATTGCTACTAGCTCTCTTTAAGTCTTTACTGTGACAAATGACAATGGCACTTTCTGCAATAAAGAAGTGGAAATTTTGAAATGCTAGTAATTAAGTATGTGCCGCAGGAACAACAGTACAATACAGCTTTGAAATATATGATTTAATTATATATTATGAATTGGTCAAGAGTTTCTTACCCAACTGCATAACTGTATTTTTGCTAAAAGGACTATAAAAGTTAGTTGAAATAGTATTGTAGGATCTATAAATAGTATTAAAAAGTGCAGTGAGACCTATGAATAATAACAAAAATAAGTTAAATAGTAAAATAAATTGACTTTAAACTCACTTTTCAAACGCAACCTAAACTTCAAAATTACTAGCATCAATCAAGTTAAAGATATATAAATTTACTAAGTAACCAAGAAAATTTACATGGACGGTATTGGGTGATCTAAACCTTCAATTCTCTAACCCTGCACAAGATGGCCCCGCCAATTTACTGCTAATACATTCCACACAACTCACACTCAAGTGGTATTGTGGTAAGACAAAGTGGACAAGGTAGTTGACTATAAGACTTCCACCACCTTGGGGTCACTAATATATTATTACATCAACTTGTCATCTTTGCTGGCTTGTCATTAAGACGAAGAATTGTCAAAGTAGGCTACTAATACATTTGTCTTATCTCGTCCATACATTAGGCTTTGTCTCTCTTAAAAAAAATCTCTGACGTTAAGACACTGCCCTTTGCGATTGAAGGAAGGTCGGAAAAGAAGACTGGACCCAATGTTCTAGATCATTACGAATCCTACGCCAATTGAGTTATCTCGTTTGGTGTGGGCATGAGTTGAAGTTTCAGTTGTTGTAAATTCTCGATGAGAAATGTATTATTATGGGAACTTCTCAATAAAGTGACCCTTTTTGGAAACACTTTCATTGTCTATTAATATGTAAGGAGCATATTTGAACTTTGAAGTGTGAAATCAATTTTTTTTAAACCCTTAATTTACCATAATTAGGGATTTGTAAGAAAGGAGGATGTTTGGTATGTGAATTTGATTTACTAAAAGTATAGGATAAGGGGTTATTTCCTTTTAAAAAAAGAAGAAGGTAGTAACACTAGTCACTAGACCCCCAAATTTTTTGTTCTGTAAATATAACACTCTGCCCTGCCATCATTATAAGTGTATGGTCCTAAGTTTTAGTAGCTTTTACAAATATCATACTTCGATTTTGACATTAATGTGAATATCAATTTGGCTCTTAGACTTTTAATTTGAATAAACAAACCCTACACTTTAGTTTTGTAACAAATTAGACATTTATTTTTATTTTTTCAGTTAAAATTAACAAAATTAATCACATATAAAATGTACATGATAATTATAAAATAGATGTATATCATGTCATTAAATGTGTTAGTCTTTAACAAAAAATATTAGTAAGAAATTTAAAAGGAAATTTTTTTTTTCCCCTCCTTTTATGTTTAGGATAGTTCACAATTCCTTTATTTATTTTTCAAACCAATCAGTTTCCTCCTCTACTCTGTTTGTTTCAGCATTAACTTTTTTTGGAAAATAGTTCATTTTCCAAAAAACATTTTCTAAAAAACTATCTCATTTTCCGGTGTTTGGTAACGACTTTGAAAATGAGCTTGAGAATGTTTTCTAGTGTTTGGTAATTTTTTTATATAATTATTATATAATTTAAAACATGTGTATTATGTAAACCAACTAATATAATCAATATAAATAAATAAAAAAACCAAGAATGAATTGAGTTTTCATACTAAAATTTTGATAATAGATACAATCAAAATTAGTTTTCAAATTTTCATGATCTCTACCACTCATCTTGCTCATATATATGGACAATAATGTACTTACGTATACACACACACACACACACACACATATATATCAACCATTTGTCTCTCTCTCTCTCTCTCTCTCTCTCTCTCTCTATATATATATATATATAATTGATAGAGAAATACATTTTTAATAAGTACAAATAACAATAACTTTTAATTGTCTACTCTTTTTGCTAGTACACTAATTGTCTACTGTGGGGCTAGAGAACTTGGCGACCCCGGTCCACTTTGTGCTGGGCCCAAAACACGTGCCGAGGAGAGAAAAATGTCCAAGGACATATGATGAAAATCCAAATGGTCTAGAGATGTTGCTGAGGACGATTCTGTCCTTGGTATTCCAGAATCCAGAAGGGAAGAACGGCACGCCATCAGAGGCAGCATCCCAGGGCGTTCCTCGAAGAAAGGACGAGTACAGTAGGACGCACACAGAGGTATGGTGTAGGAACAGTTCCAGGAAAAGCTGTCACCTCCACATTTAATGCGCACAACTAACATCCTAGCCGCATTAATGAGGAAAAGACACCTAAGCAGTACGGCCTTAGTTGCCGCAACTCACAGAAGGTTTGGGAAGGCGGCTGATGGAATGAGCACTCGAGTAATGACCTGCACAATCAACAGATAGAGGGTCAAGATCGACTGAAAAGAAGTATATAATGAGAGAGACCCTTCAAGAATGGAGCATCGCGAAAAAGGGAGAGGAAGAGAGAAAAATGAGAAAACTGTAGTAATCTGCATGGTCTTGAAAAACCAAGGGAACCTAGTACTAAAAGTAGAAGAAGAAGAATATCAAGCTCCTCGGACGAAACACCCAGGGACAACATTTCATGCTTGAACCCATTTCCTCATTGGTCCGCCCACACCCAACTATGTATAGTGATTGTGGTTTAGACTAACACCTAGTTCTTAGGCCCACTCTCTAAAAATTCATTGTATTGAGCCAGTTGGGTTTGAGACCTTTCATCCAATAGGAAGAGCGCTCAAAATCAACACCCTAAAGAAGTAGTGGTACACTACTCATTCGCTTCAAAGCTTATAAGGTAGAAAGTGGGGGGATTTCTTTTCGATGTGGGACGCCTAGGACATTGCAAAGCATGCCGAGGTCGGCCAAGGACGTTGCTAAGCATGCCGAGGATGTTGCAAAGCATTCCGAGGACGGCCAAGGACGTTGCAAGCATGCCTTAGGTACTCACATTTACTATGGTCAACCACAAGTCTTCAATAATACTCTAAATTATGTATTTACATAATGTATCTGCATAACATATCATCACTACATAATATCTGCATAATGTATCTGCTAACAAATGCAATTTTCCTAAACAATTATAATTCATTATATAAAAATATTATTAATTTACAGTAAAGATTGTCTTATGTAAAAGCAATTTAGAGCCATATAGGCAGCATGTTTAAAATTTTCGTATTTTACTTCATTCTTTCTTTCTTCTTCTTCTTCTTATTATTATTATTATTATCATTTTTCTTTTGTACTTTTATGTACGGCAAAGAAGTGACCTCTGCCTGGAATCCATCAAACTGAAAATTTCTTAGAGAATAAAGAAAATCAAGCTTGAAATTCAAAGCAAAGAATTGAGATTTTGGTAGAGAGGAATGAAATAATTATCACTGCAAATTTGTTTTCTTTTGCATGTCGGAGCTATTGACAAATCAGTGAGTGGAAAAAAAAATAATCAGAGAACTGTGTTATAAAGGGGAAGAGAGAGAGAGAGAGAGAGAAATCTATGGAAGATGAGAGACCAAAATTAATGACAGGGAAGATATGAGGAGAGAAAAAGTAAGGGGAAGAGAAAAAAAGTGAGAGAGCTTACCATGAGAGAGAGCTTGTTTTCCAAAAAAAATATTTGGAAAACAACTTATAGAAAATAAGTCTTATTTTTATTAAGATTTTCTGTTGATTAAAGATAGTTTTCCGTTGACCAGTTTTTTGTGTGCTACCAAACATTGGAAAATGTGGAAAACTATCTTTACATAAGGTTTTCCAACAAAACAAACAAAGCGTATGTTTAGGAAATGAGCAAATACTCCAAATTCGTTACTTTTTAGTTAAATCAATGAAATCACAATAATTACAAATGTAATATAAAAAAACAACAATACAATCCTCAACATTTTTTTTTTTTGGTGATATACAATTAATAATTTATTCAAAAAACTTATCGGATTTAACTGAGAAAGTAACAAATTGAGAGTATTTGCTTATTTCCCAAATATAAAGGGAGAAATTGATTGATCTAAAAAATAAAAGGGTAAATTGCAAACTATCCAAAAATAAAAGGAGAAATTTTTTTTCCCCCAAAATTTAATATATAACAAAACTAAAAGAGTAGCATAAACCAAAAACTATCACATGAGTCCACTCAATGGGGCGGGCTTCTTACAAGCTTGTGGGTTCCACAAGCGTGGGATTTAGTGAATTTAATATATAACAAAACTAAAAGAGTACCAAAAACCAAAAACTATCACATGAGCCCACTCAATGGGGGTGGGCTTCTTACAAGCTTGTGGGTTCCACAAGCGTGGGATTTAGTGATTTACATGCTTGTGAGTCGCTGCTCAATTGTACGGCCGCAAAAGATTCCTACTCGAAGTGCAGGAGTTACTTGTTGAAATCAAAACTTATGGGCTAAATATTGATACTCATTTTAAAGTCCAACTGTGACAGTTGTAAAAAGGCCCAAAAGCGTTTAGGCCTTTGGGGTTGGACGTAGGAGCATATGAGCTTTTTTGTTGATTAACAAATTTCTCAATCCCATTCCTTTATGCAAGATTAGTCCACCAAAGGCAGCTAACTTCTGCCTCTGACTGGTGCTAATATTCCAGTAGGCCCAGAACATTCAAGAACCAATTGAAGCTGGTGAGGCTTAATCAAAACGTGATACATATACTTCTTAGTAGGAGTGAGTTTGGGTCGAGTCGGGTCGGATTTATTGTGACCCGAAACCCGATCCAATATATATCGGGTTTGACTGTCTGAAACCCGACCCGAACCGAAAAAACGGGTCTATAATCGGATCGGTTTTTCGGGTCTTGGGTCGGGTCTCGGGTTGGTCTTAGCCTCCATAGATCAAATAAAATAAATAAAAAAAGTGAGAGAACCGGCGAAAATGGGTAATTACCCATAAAACCCCAACTATTTAGTTAGTAGGGTCAGTTTGGAAACATTTTCGCAAACTAGCAACTCGAGCCTCAGAGGCTCGATTTTGGGCCCCTAAATCGAGCCTCTGAGGCTCGGTTTATGTGGTTTGACATGGCCTTGACGTGGCAGGAGTGTACGTGGAACTCGAGTTTTTAAGTCTCGAGTTCCACGTAGGCGCGACCTAAACTCGAGTCTTTGAAACTCGGTTTACGTAAAAAGGTAAACCGAGTCTCAAAGACTCGAGTTTTAACCAAAAAGATACGCGTGTTGAACTCGAGTCTTTGAGACTCGGTTTACCTTTTGAAACCGAGTCTTAGAGACTCGAGTTTCAAACCATTATTTCCCCTCCTGTCTAGTCTTATCAAGTGTCTTTGCTGTCCTCTGTGCTAGAATACGTGCTCTGTGCTCTAGTCTATTAGCTGAATACGTGCTCTGTGCTATTATTAAAGCTTGTGTTGAATGACATGTTTTGTCTGTTGCTTGTGCTAGTCTATTAGTCTATTTTGGTGCTTTTGCTAGTCAACAGTCTTTGTTGCTTCCTCCAGCAGGTAAGATGAGTACGTTGCTGAAGGACATGTGAATATAATTTGTCTGTTTTGAGACACATTCAAAAAATATGTTAAACTAGCACTAGCACAAGCACCAAAAACTTCTCTCAGTATGTTGAACCTAAAAAAACTCTCACACTACTCTCAGATGCAGAGAATATTTTGACTAAACACAACTCTCTCACATGAAGAACAACTTGCCTCAACAACTCTCACCTTCAGCAACTTCAATCACAGAACCTCTCTTAAGAACTCTCACAGAGACTCAAACTCTCATACATATTTAGCAGCAAAACATTGCTCCTCTCACTCTCATACAATCTCAGCAGTACATTTGCACATCATTATGTCAAGTAAGGGTCTCCTCACTCTCTAATTAGTTGTTTAGTGTATATAGCTGCTTTAAAAAGTGTTGCTTGCATTGTTTTAGTGTATATGCCATTTCCTAATAAAATATTTGTTTGTATTAGGCAAATATATTTGTTTCCTGATAAGATATTTGTTTGTATTAAAATATGTATATTTGTTTCCTTATAAAAAATACGTATATATATTTATATTTATATTTATACAACTATATAATTAAATATTTATATAAATATATTTATATTTAGCCTATTTATACAACTATATAATTAAATATTTATATAAATATAATTATATTTTTATATTTATACAACTATATATATAAATACTTATATAAATATATTTATATAAATATATAAATATTTAATTATATAGTTGTATAAATAGGCTAAATATAAATATATTTATATAAATATTTAATTATATAGTTGTATAAATAGGCTAAATATATAAATATATTTATATTTATATATTAAATTAGATGATATGTCTAATTTGATTGATCATGATTATATTCACATTAGTGTTTTTTTTTTTTCTTTTTTTGTCTGATGAACCCTGCTCTATGTTATTTCATCAATAGTAGTGTAATAGGGTATGGCATTAATTTAAAATGACTTGAATGATGATGTTACATAATTGCACTCATTCATTTGCACATCCTCATGACTTTTGTTGTTTGGTTTGATATTTTTATTTATATTTTTGTTAGAGCTGAGTTTCAATTTTGTAATGGGGGTGAGTTTTGTCTTCAGTTTTTTTATTTGTTTGAGTATGAAATTATAATGATTGAGTGTGTTTGTATGTGATGTGGGGTGAGTATATGCAATTGTTACACTTTTAGAAGTTGTGATTCTTGTACTTTGAGTAGATAGAAAAGTTTTTGTAATTGATGTGAAATGAAAGAGATCAAATATGTCACTAACATAAATTTAGTTGGCTCTCTAATAGGTGCACAATCTTTGAAGAATATTGACATAAATGTATACTTCGGTGGACACCTTTACAATCCTGAAGGGATTGACGGATTCCCATTTAGAGGGGAGGGTATCGAATGCTACTACATGATGTTACGTCGTAAGTTGAAGACGTTGACTGATTTGAAGAGGAAAATAATGGACGAATTGAAATTGAACCCTGCTTGGTATGACATCAAGATTATTTATCGTTGCCCACAAGAAGTTCTTCATGAACGGATAAATTATGGGTATATGGCGATTAAAGAAGATAAACATGTAAAGATGATGTTTAGTAGGATCCAGAAAATGCCCCAAGTAAATGCTGCTGAGTTGTATGTAAGTTTGGAGGCGAGTGTAGACAACAGTACTGAGGTGGTGCAAGAAACATCTACGGCTTTACAATTTACAACCCTAGATGATGGATGCACTACAATGGGAGGTTATACGCTCTCATCTCAAGATTATGTTGCGAATACTGGTGGAACCCTCTACTCTCAAGAGACACATTTAGAGGAGGAAGACGAAGACGAAGACGAAGACGAAGATCATGCTGTGAATGATGGTGAAAATAATGATGATATGGATCAGTACGAAGAGAGGATTGAGCGAGGTGACTTTGAGAACGATGTGGATGAGCATGAAGTCGTTCCTAATTTTGAAGAGGAAAATATGGAGTACCATGATGAAGGTGATGCAGATGATGATGATATTGGTGTCCAGCATGATACATATACGACCACTGGCTACAGACCTCCTGCGGACTCATTCTACGCAAATACTTGGGAAAATATGGTTGATCCTTCACGTCTTCAGATACCATATCTTTGTACTTGGCAAGATGGGATGCATTTTTGTAAAGGGTTGACTTTTGCAAATAAAGCTGCGGTGAAGCGTGCATTGATAATATACGCAGCAAAGGATAATAGAAATTTCTCCATCCAAAGGTCGAGCACAACTGAATTGTGCGCCGCATGCATTGATGACAATTGCAAGTGGTACGTTGGGGCATACATGAAGCCTAAATTCAATGGTTTGTGGATGGTCACGTCTTATGTGGGTCCACATAGTTGTATACCCTTTGGGCTGCGAAGAGATGGTAGAATGATGGATTCTAATTTTGTTGCATCAGAAATTGTGGGAAGATTGCGAAAAAAGCACACTGCTACTGTTGATGAGCTTTGGGAGATCATCCGTACTAAGTATGATCATGAGCTTTCTTACTATAAAGTATGGGACGCAAAACAAAAGGCAATTGCTAAGATTTTTGGGGATTGGGAGGAGTCTTACCAAAGGTTACGAAAGTTGTTGTTGGCATACTTGGATCAGGATTCGGGTACCCAGTATAGCTATCACACCATACCTAAGCCATTAGAAGGTACTACGTTACTGCGCTATGTATATTGGGCATTCGCTCCATGCATTGCTGCATTCCAGTATTGCAGGCCAGTGATCAGTATTGATGGAACTCATTTATATGGTAAATACAAAGGGGTATTGATGATTGCAATGGCAACCGATGCTAATCAAAAGGTTTTGCCTATCGCCTTTGCTGTTGTGGACAAGGAGTCAGGGGCTAGTTGGGGGTGGTTTTTAGAGTGTTTCAGGACTTCGATAGAGCGTGTTATTGAAAATAAGGACATTTGCATTATTTCTGACCGACATAAAGGTATCAAATGCGCCATTCGAGAGTGGCCTAGAGGGCAAGACAGAAGAGAACGGGTATATCATCGATATTGCCTTCGACATGTTGCTAGCAACTTCAACACACATTTTAATAACCCGACTCTAAAGGCATTGGCCTTGAAAGCTGGATATGCGACTCATGATGCTAAATTTGTGTCCATAATGCAAACCATTAAGGAGGCCGAGATTAATTTACTGAGGGGTGTAGACCCTACTGATCGCCGGATTATACGTTATATGCCATACACATATCTAATGAGTGAGGATGTAGACAAATGGACCCAGTCACATGATGGTGGAAGACGTTACGGGGCAATGACAACCAATATCTCTGAGTGCTTTAATGGGGTTCTTAAAGGTGCCCGCGGTTTGCCCATTGCTGCAATGGTTGAGTTCACTTATTTTAAACTTGTTGCATATTTCCACGATCGACATAAACAAATTACTTCTGATCTCTCTCGAGGTAAGGTGTGGAGTGATTATGCAATGGAGATCTATAACAAAAATGAGCAGAAAATTGCAGGACACATTCTGAGGAATTATAATCATGCAGAGGGTATATATCAAGTGGTTACCCCGTATAACGACCATAGAGCTGGAGGGGGAAATCACAGTCATGATGTGCGCATATTTGATAGAACCTGTGGTTGTGGAAAGTGGCAAAACTTGAAGATCCCTTGTTCGCATGCAATTAAAGTTCTTAAAGCTCTGCATCTCGATGCGCCCAGCTATATTGACCCATGTTACAGTCTGAACAACGCCATTCTCACATATTCACATAATTTTGTGGTGCCAAAGTCAGAGTCATTATGGAGAGACGTTCGCGGACCACGGTGGGTGCCTGACCCACGATTGTTGCGGGCCAAAGGTCGTCCTACGATGTCAAGAATAAGGAATGAAATGGATGGGGTACGGCGAGAACGGGGAAGCCGGAGGGAAGATCCGGAGTTGAGGGAGATTCAACCGAGGCAACGATGTACAGTGTGTCATCAAGAGGGGCATAACCGTAGATGTTGTCCCAATTCCCATGGGGCTTCGACAAGTGGTAGTGCTATGAACTAGGCAAGTGCCGTCACTGTTTTTATATAATATACTCAGAATGTCATTTGGTTTTTGTTCTTTGCATTTGGAAACTAATAACCGTATTTCATGTTTGTCAGGCAAGCGGAGACTTTATTTTCGTAAGTGACATTGTACGTGGGACTTGTCGTTATCTTCTGTATGGACAAGCTAGGTGATTATGTAGAGTATGTTGTATCAGTATGGACAAGTGTTAGGTGACTATGTATAATATGTTATATCCGCTAGGCGAATATGTAGACTATGTTGTATTAACTTAGTTGTTATTTTGTTTATTGTTGTAAATTACGAATAATTGAACTCTTTGCTATCCATTTTACTCGTTACATTAGTTGCGTGATGCAGCTTTTTCCTATAATACGAACAATGATATTACTTTGGCAAGTTCAACCACAAGGCCCTTCTAGTATTGAACTGCCATTGTGTGCTAAGACTTTTGTCCAACAATCATTTTATTGAATAGTTACTGTTTTAATTTGGTTGTAAAACTTTAATGTATGCTCCCTTCGCCTATCATACGTATGTAGTTGTTTGATGTGTTCTGGACCCTGGAAAATTTGCTGCAGGGGAGAAAACTAATTCTGGTCCATGCACCTGTGGCAAAAAAAAAAAAAAATCCCAGTAGAACTCAAGTATCTAAGACTCGATTTCTATTTATGGAAACCGAGTATAAAATACTCGAGTTCTATTGGGATTTTTTTTTCCTTTTTCTTTTTACCCCAATTTGAGAACTAAAAAACGTAATTCAATGTGGTAAATAATTCTGGTCACCTGCGGCCAAAAAAGAAAAAAAAAAAATTCCCAGTGGAACTCGACTATGTTATACTCGGTTTCCATAAATGGAAATCGAGTCTAAAATACTCGAGTTCTACTGGGATTTGTTTTTTCCTTTTTTTTTTTACCCCAATTTGAGAACTAAAAAACGTAATTAATGTGATAAATAATTCTGGTGACCTGCGGCCAAAAAAGAAAAAAAAAATTCCCAGTGGAACTCAACCATGTTTGTGCCCCCCTGTCCCACACGGTGGTGCCTTTGATATGCGTTTAGGCCGACCTTCAGCCGCTGTAGGTAACCCAACCGGCTGCTCAGCCTGAACATGGGGTGGGTCAATGGCTGAAGAAGGGGTACTAAACGAACTATGGGAGGGTGGCTCCTGCTGCATGTCAGGTGGGGTACCCAGGTCAAAGGATGGAATCGGTGATAGCTGAAGAAATGACTGTGGGGTGGGTGGACGGACGTCAGACCCAGAACAAGGAAGTGGGGTGGGTGGACGGACGTCAGACCCAGAACAAGGAAGTGGGGTAGGTGAAGGGATGGTGGGCGTAGGGGCTGGATGTGGGCTAGGTGAAGGGATGGTGGCAGTAGGAGCTGAATGTGGGTTGGGTGAAGGGATGGTGACGGTAGGGGATGGATGTGGGATGGATGAAGGGATGGTGGGGCTGGCGGATGCATGTGGGGTGGATGCACAGGGATCGGGGGTAGGGAGAAGCTGAGGGGTAGCAACAGGCGGACGGGATTGACATCCGGCCGGAGCTGTGCTCGTGCTTGGGCCGGTAGGCATAGCTGCCTCCTCAATCGGGGCCTCAGGGATAGGAGGTTGGACACGTGTCATCGCCTGTACTGCCGTCAACACCTCAGTAATGTCGTTGTGGTCCTCCGTGCCCACTGGATGACGCCTCAATAAACGGACGTATCCTTCAATCTGCACATGGAAAAACCACACATATTAGACCTGCAATACGAAATCAACAATGCCAATTGATAATAAAATAAATGTTGGTTCTGCTACTAATAATTGCAAATTAAAGGGAGATGAAGTGGTAAGCAAAAAATGTAGTAACAAACATCATGCTCTCTAAACAGTGGTTTCATGGTAAGAAATACGGTAACATGTAGAAGAGATTGAGAAGTTACCAGCAGAGTCACTACAGCACCAGGCCTATCGATGAACCTCCGAGTCACCCTTTTGAACCAGTCATGGTACTCGTGCTCTGGAGGCATATCACCAAGCACAGCTTCACAACGCCGATCAAAGCGATAACCCCACTCAAGGATATGCGCAGCATGCTTCTGCATCCAATTAACACCGATCTTCCCCCTCAAATCAATGCCATGAAGCACTCTGTCAGTGTTAACAGCGCGGGGAATTTCTTGGATCATCCCGAATTGACGAACAACACGATCCGGTGTATGTTTCTCTACTAGGTGGAAACATACAAGCGGCACCGTTGCCGTCCATACGGCCCTCCCTGCAACACACCAGGGCGGGAGGTCGTCAAAATGAGCTTCATATGGCTGCCACACCACCTACAATAGCCAAAAAAGAAGTACACAACACATTAGGGAACAATGTTTATATTTCAAAGTTCACGAAACCTATATGGACGTTCGTAAAAGCGTAAAATAAGGCATTTTCATACCTGGTCTGGCAACATGGAAGCTAGTTGCTCGCGATACCTGTCCCTGAAGATGTGGGCGGGCCTATTTTTCTTGTTTGGGACCCACAACCACCTACAATCAAGAAGAATGGATCAATAAGTACTGAGATAATGTTAAAACTATAATGTAATCACATATATGAAATAAAAGGAAATAAAAGGAAATTGAAATTTGAAGAAATAATGTAATCACTTAAGATGAAGAAATGAAGAAATAAAAGGAAATTGAAAGTAAGGTGGAGGGTGAGGTCATGTGAATTGCAATAGTAATTAATTCAAAGTTAGCTTTTTTATACTTTTTATTTATTTATAATTTTATATGCTTATATTTCTTTATATATTATGAGTCAAAATCCATATAATTTATTGAGTCTTAAAACTATAAGTCCATATTTCAACTAATATATCAATTTCAAGTCTAAAACTCTACCCAATAATTATAATAATACTATTGATTCTCAAAAAAAAAAAAAAACAAAACTATTAAAACAATTTTTCTATTAAAATATTCTAAAAAAATTACAATTAAAAAACAGAAATATAAAAGCTCAAGTTAAATATTGCAGTACTAGTTTTATTACTTATATATTACGTGTGGACCCACATAAACAAAGCCTAAAACTTTTTTTTTCAAGTCTCTTTCTCATTTCCAACAACTAGTCACATGCTAGGTTCACAAAACAAGAAAGAAAACACAAAACAAGGCAATGAAAATTCAAAATAGAATTGAAGAAGGACTAGCGAACGAAGAGAAAGAAGAAGAAGAAGAAAAAGAAGAAAGAAGAAAAAGAAGATGAAGTAGCAATAGCAACTGCCTCGCCTCAGCCTCTCCACACAACTTGACTGAAAAGCTCATATGTTTAAATAGCTTTCACACTAGTGTTTTATTTTGATCTTTCTTAAATACAGTCCTAATGAATCAGGATGGGCCACATATATTCTCAATTATATATTTCTTTGTTCTAGGGGTTTCTGTTGAACTTTATATTCTCAGTCATAATGCTAACTCTCTTTACATGAAAACATCCAACTATATAAGTAACATATTATATTCCTTTTTGATTGGCCTTCCAACTGAGTTTTCTCTACTTCTTTTAATCATTACGTTGTTTCGATATCTTCTCTTGCTTCTTATAGGCACAATCCCCAAGTTCCAAACTGAAAAGGAATATTTAGATTTATATTGTTTGAAATGGCTTTCATCTTGAATAGACAAATCATTGATGGGATTGTGGCTGCATTGTTGACAGCCTCAATCCTAGTGGAAATATGCATATAAAGATGGTAAAACAAATTTCCACATATAGATGCATTTGTGTGTGTGTGTGTGTAATGCATTGTAGTTGTCAAATATAGAATCATATTGGGAATCAATTATTATTATTATATTCTTTTTTTGGTATTGTGCATCATAATGTGCAGACATTTTGAAAATTTATATAATACTATAATTCATATAATAATTATACATATATAATAAAATTAAAGCATTTATGCTGATTCACCTCTTACTCATTATATGTAGTGTCTTTTACATTCTTTATAAATAACCTAAAGACTCTCTCTATGAGTGTTACTGATTACAATAAAACCTTTATAAAAAACCTAAAGAGACTACGACTTCAAATAGCAAATAAAATTCCTCAAGAAGAAGTTAGAACCAAATAGAAAAAGAACTCAAAACATAATATAAGACTCGTGCTTTGGTGAAGACAGTATGTTATAGCAGTATGAGGTAGAGACTTACTTCAGGGATAGTGGACCACGTACTGAAGGACCGTAAGCACCCACTGGCGGGCCTCGCTCAACTGTCGGGCACAAATAGGGGAACCTGGCCCATGCCCAGTACTGGAGCAACAGCAAGCACCCACCAATCTGACTGGTGTCCTCGCTTGCCCTGCATAGCTCTCGATACAACCATGCAAGGCAAGCACTTCCCCAACTGTACCTCCGTGGATTGTGAAGGTTTTCCAACTGCTGCACCCACATTAGATGCACCCTATCGCCGGATTTGTCCATGAATATTGTGTCCCCCAATAGCGGTAGGATGTAGCATCGTGCGTACTTATGCAGCTGATCCTCTTCAGCATCAGGCGGCAATGGGTTAGCAACTTCCTCCAAAAGGCGGTTGATGAGAATCCTCTGCCCATCAAGTTGCTTATGGTTATTTTGAGTTACAAGTTGAAAACCAAGGAAGTCCCGGCACACATTCACCCAAGTTTTTTGTGTGCTCCCTGATATAGCGTCACCATCAACAGGAAGCCCGAGAAGAACCTCCACATCCTGCAATGTGATGGTCACCTCACCATGTGGCATGTGAAAGGTGTGAGTCTCGGGCCGCCATCGCTCCACTAAGGCCGTTATCAGGCCATTGTCAATCTCTCTACCTGGGACCCACAGGAGTCCCTCCAAACCAACTGTGGTGATGATGTTCCTCACTCGGTCGTCCACCATTGGAGGTTGCTTGGAGAACTCTGAACTACGACTACGGCAAGTAATGGACCCTGGATCCTGCACATAACAAAATCATGGATTAATATAGTATATGCAAATACGTGTACATTGTATGGATTAAATGCATGTGCACAAGTTACTGTTTTAGTTGAGTGTTTTACCCGCCCATTCCAAATAGCTTCGGACCGATGCGTCGCCTGCTGTGTCAACACCGAGTCGTCAATGGGTCCAGGCTGTGTATAGTCAATGCGTCCAGCATTTGCAGCAGCCATACTGAAGAAGAATGATAAGCAGTTAGTTTCAAAATTGAACACACAATATGCTTAAATATATAGGTATGACTTAGAGCAGCCATAATGAAATGACGACTATGGTTGCTTGTTCATAATTGCAGAATCATAGCAAATTTCTTAGAACTTTGAAGGGAGGACTTCACCGGGAATTAGCTTACTAAACCGGTATTTTGGTAGTTATTTATTTAATTTTTTTTTTTCGGTATGAAAGTTTCCAACATATATCTACTAAATCCTTTTCATGAGAATGATTAAACCAAAATACTCCTCACATGTTTGTGTGTATACTGGCTTTAAAGTAAAAGAAACAACAAGAGAATGAGCCTAATCTGTTCATACATGCACTAATTCAAACATAGTTTGAATTGAATTTTTGTCTATCAATAGAGTATAAAATCATAAATTACAAATTAAGTTTTAACTATTTCAAGTATCTTGCTTTATATGGTAGTCGATATTTACACTATTTATGCTGTAGGTAACTTAGGTTGATTTCAATGGATTTAACTATAGCATATTGCTTTGCTTTGCTTTGCTTTGTATCTCACAGTCATATGATTGTGGACCATTGGGTAATCTTAATTTGTTAAGAATCAAATATGTTAATATATGGGACGCTTTTTAGTGCTAAATACTAACTATGAGCACCATGTTTGGGATTACAGTGCCAGCACTTAGGGGAAAGGACTACGGCAAGACTAAAATGCGTTATCCGGACTACACAGAGACAGAATAAGGTTGCCAGATGAAAAATACATAAGGCCTCCAAAAATGTTTTTAAGTGCACAAGCATCATAATTATCTGTTCTAACAGCATATATATATGAGAATGCAGGACTTGCGAGTAGGAAATGGCCCCATACCAAAGATGGGAGAGACTGTAGTGGTAAGCCACTAATTGTGGAGAAGATTGTGGAGAAGCCCAGTGACCCCCCCAAGAAGAAGCCTACTACTACTACTACAGACAGGTACTCTTCTTCTCTTCCCTTTCTCTGTCAATGCAATCTTTTCTGGGTATAACACTGTTTTTTTTTTTTTGTTTGGCAGGAAGAAATCAAGTTCAACAGCGCCGAAGGCAAAGAAAGCAAAAACTGACAAGAAGTCTAAGGATCCAAATGCCCCCAAGCGCCCACAAACTGCCTTCTTTCTCTTCATGTATACTATCTCTCAGTCCCTCTCTTGCACGTTTGGATTATCTTTCCGCGTGTGTGTGTGCTGAAATGTTTTCAATTTCTGTGTCAGGGATGACTTTAGGAAGACTTATAAAGAAGAAAATCCCGATTCGAAGGGTGGTAAAGAGGTACAAGTATTTATTAATTACTGCCCTTGCTCTTTATTTTTTATTTTTTGTTAGGTGATTAAACTTTGGACAGGTTGTTCTAATCTTCTTGTTTGACTTACAATGAATTGTAGGTAGCAAAGGAGGGTGGTGAGAAGTGGAAATCTCTAGACAGAAAGAGAGAAAAATATTCCTAGGACATTAATAGGTGGAAAACAATAATTATTGACTATGGAACAAGATACAAATGCAGCAAATGAAAGGCAAAAAAAATGGCAGAAGAAGAAAGGACAGAGTTACCTATAGAAGAATTAACATATAAGTGCCTATATCAAGTCATTTTTGGACTTGTCCTATCTTCTCCTATCCACTCTTTATGGTGTCCTTTTCACAATGGGCAACTACGGATTGCAACAAATAGGAAGTACTTATCAAATTGTCGCCATCTTCATTGACAAGAAACACATCACTAAGACAAAAAGTCTACTTGCATCTAGATTCAAACTTTTAAACCTGTAACACCAACGCCTTATAATTAGCAACTATAATTTCAAGCCATCCGTACTAAGGATAGAAGGTTGCATAAGTTATAAACTTATAATGGTCACGTTTCTGCCACACTGAAATGAAGGAGTTCCTTCTGTAGGCCTTTCTCGAAAGTGTATCCATGTGTGAGAATTTGCTTGAGCACAAAATATACTTCCCTACATACTAGAATTTGATATCTGGTTTAAATGAGGCCAACAAAAATAAAATAAACCAGTAAGAAAACCATCTCCTTACAGGGGAAAAAAAAAATCAAATTTTCTAATCACATTTCATCACTTGGCAATGACTTATACATAGCCGAAACATATAAATAAACACTGAGAAAGAACCATGGTAGGCATTCGAGTTGTTTTCTTTATATATGACTGAGCTTTGGTGACATTTTTATACTTCAATATGGTGTTTTGATTCTCCACCCAATAAATTTCTGTGCGTGCTGGATATAACCAGAATATTTTACCTCTATAACAAATTCAGTACAGAAACCAAAATAGAAAAAAAAAACAAAAAAAAAAACGAACTGATTACATTGCAAAATGCATAGGGGACTCACCTTTTTTTCTTCTTTTTCTTTCAGATGGTGGAGACTGAGTTACAGCGGACAGGGACGTGCGACAGTGGGTCGGTGAGCGAGAGAGTGAGAGGGTGACTGAGCGGTGAGGCTGAGAGGGTGAGTGGGTTGGGGCCGGCGTCGGCGTCGGCGACGGTGACGCTGAGAGAGTGAGAGAAGGAGAGGGTGAGTGAGAGTGGGTCGGAGACTGAGAGAGGGGTTTCAGAGGACCGGTGAGGCTGAGAGGGTCAGTGGGTGAGTGGGTCGGCGTCGGCGACGGTGACGCTGAGAGAGTGAGAGAAGGAGAGGGTGAGTGAGAGTGGGTCGGAGACTGAGAGAGGGGTTTCAGAGGACCGGTGAGGCTGAGAGGGTCAGTGGGTGAGTGGGTCGGCGTCGGCGACGGTGACGCTGAGAGAGTGAGAGAAGGAGAGGGTGAGTGAGAGAAGGAGAGGGAGAGTGGGTCGGAGACAGAGAGGGGGTTTGACTGATGAGGGAGAGTGAGATTGAGATTGGAGAGCGTTAAATTCAAAAAACGCCTATTAGAAATCGAGTGCCTGAGACTCGATTTCCATTTTGGAAATCGAGTCTTAGACAGTCGATTTCCATGTGTAGTCCACGTGGAAATCGAGTTTTAGACACTCGATTTCCACGTGTACTCCAACGTCTTTTTTGCCATGTCAAAGGACGTAAACCGAGCCTTAGAGACTCGATTTAGGGGCCCAAAATCGAGCCTCTGAGGCTCGAGTTGCTAGTTTGCGAAAATGTTTCCAAACTGACCCTACTAACTAAATAGTTGGGGTTTTATGGGTAATTACCCATTTTCGCCGAGAGAACCTCCAATAAACAGAACAAAAAGAAAACTCCAGCCAAACCCACAAACCCACATACCTTCCTTCCAAGCCAGCCAAACCCACATACCTATCTTCCTTCCAAGCCATCCAAAGCACCCATTTCACTTCACAACTCAATAATGCACAAGCACAAACACAAGCACAAGCACAAGCGACGGTAAAATCGTTCCCTCCATCGGCCAAATCGATTTTCCCTTCGTCGGCAAAATCGCTCCCTCCGACACGTACAAGATCTGGAAACGCACAGTAATCTCTGAGCCAATATGTCCTTGGTCGCTTCGACGGTCTGAAAATCCAGCGCGCCGATCAGAGCTGCCTCTTCCTCGACGACGGCGACCAGAGCCACTACATTCCCTCCGGAACTCTCCTGGTCCTCAACCCACGACGATTCTAACGGGTACTCACTCCTTAACTCAGCCGAAGAAGTCATCATAGACCAGAAAGTCGTGGTAATCAAGCTCCCTCTTTTGTGATAGAGCCAACATCGCCACCATCAGCGATAACAAGGCCATGGAGACAAACCTACATGAAAATTATTAAAACCCAGGTGAGGCAGACAATGATTTTGTTTATTTGACTTGCCACTATCAACCATTCTCTAAGGGAGGCGGAGAGAGAACAAGTAGGGTTTTTTTCAAAAAAAATCGGGTTGAAGGAGTATACTTATATGACCCGACGCCGACCCGACACCGATCCGAACCCGAAAATAATTCGAAATTTAGGCCCGAAACCCGACCCGAGTATTCTCAGACCCGCCCAAAACCTGTTGGTTCGGGTCGGTTCGGTCGGGTTTGCGGGTGGGCCGGGTCCCTTGCTCAGTCTTACTTCTTAGAAATGCAACGCAGAATGAGACAACAACGTGATACTTCTTTTTCATGCTCAAGGCGATTTTTCGTATTTATTGTCCTCCAAGGGGCAACTCAATTGACAAAGTACAGAGCTAGTCCACAAACATGTTTATCTTTATGTAAACGTTGGGAGTCTTGTCCACAAATTTATAAGGGCTTTATCACTGAGCAATTACAAAATTTTCAGGAGTTGTATGATGCACAATTTTATTGGCAAGACATCTTTTTCATGACATTGATATACACTAATATGATCCAACTTGTCCCGAAGAGGTTACAAATCCACATTATTCTAAAATTTGTGCAAAAAACTATAACAATTTAACACACTTGTAATCAACAACTTTAATGAATTATAAATTATAGACTTTTTGTCGCCACCATATGAATGTGAAAAAAAAAGTAAAGAATGCACTCAAGAAATTATTTCGAAGGTATAATAATTAGCCTGCAATTAAGAAATTAAAGAATCTTTCAGCCTTTGCCGCAATTTGCAAAGTTAACTGTTTTTCTTTTTCCCTAGTTCCTTGCTCGAACAAGTGGTGATTGAGCTAAAGGGGAGTGAGGTGACATTAAGCACTGTGGCATCATGATATCATCCATTCTTCTTGATTTGAAGCTGAGTCTTAGGTTGTTTTGTGGCTTTTGCCAACACTGTCTCTTCATAGGCACTGTGGTACAGGTCTCATTGTTTTGAACCGCAAAGCTTTCAATTCTTGTTAAAGCTACATCCATAGTCTGGTCATCCATGTTGGCAAAGCAAACCCTGAACCACCCTGGTGCTGAGCAATGAAAAGAAGAACCAGGAGAAACATTTAGCTTAACTTCATCTATTATCACTTTCCATAGTGCCATCTCTGCTTCAAATGTCTGTTCTTTGAGGAGGTGATGCAAATCCATCCACACAAAGAGGCCAGCATTGCTTTGCAAACAACTAATGCCTACTTTAGCAAGACCTGTAGTGAACACCTTATGCCTAGTTGCCAACCTATTAGCACTCTCTGCAATAAATTTATTGACAAACTCATCGTCTGATAGCATTGATGCAATTAGATGTTGAGTTTGTGAGGAAACTAGTCCAAAACTTGACATTTTTCGACAACAGCTCACGACTGCATCATTGTAGGAATAGACAATGCCGGCCCTGAATCCAGGGAATCCCAAGTCTTTTGACAGACTATAAACAATGTGGATGAGATCATGATTGCATTCGATTTCTTTCTCCTGTATTATCTCAGCTATGCTAATGAAACCAGGCTGAGTAAAGACAGTGGCAGCATATATTTCATCACAGACTAAGTGGATGCTCTTTTCATTTATGAAGCTCACTACCATTCTTAGTGTCTCTCTGTCTAAGATAGTGCCTAGCGGGTTTGATGGATTGGTAATGAGCAACCCCTTTACTCTAATGTTGGCCTCTTGAGCACTCTTATAGGCAGCTTCCAATGCTTCTCTTGTCACCTTGAAATCGTTAGAGCGTTCACATACCACTGGAACAAGTTGTGCTCCTGTTCTCCATCTCAAATCTCTATCAAAACTGCAATGAAAAGGCAAGATTGTGAGACAATGTTTTGAATATTGCTAGAGGTCTTGCAAAAAAATCTATGAAAAAATACAAATACTTTTCATCATTTTGAGGACATGGGAATCATGTAATTAATTGGGTTCCACCATCTTTATGATGTAATAAACCATGTAACCATCAGAGCATAATTAATTGCTTTCCTAAATGATTTGACAGTAACATTCATATATTAATATGGAATTTGAAAAAGAAAAAAAAAAAAAATTCTTAACCTTCTGCCCTCAAGCCAGAGGGCAGTCAACTGCGTGTTCTTATCTTGGACTGATGGAAAATTGGTAATTGACTCACAAATGGGAACTAGGGCTGGTCTTTGAGGAAGATGGGCCTCATTTTCCTAGACTATTTTTTTCCAATTTTGTCAAGATTCAAGATAGGGACTTAAGTTTTTTATATCAAAAGAATCCTTTTACTTGAAAACTTCTTTCTTCCAGGTGTAATAAATTGGTTTGTATTAACTGATTCCCCCACCAATAATTTTGTTAGTAGGTACTTGTGGTTATGGCACTGATGTTGAAAACTTGGAATTAAGAGCTTGGGATGTTGACATTAGAGGAATCATTCTCAACACTCAAGCAGTGTCGTGGACTAAATCAATCTTTTTTAAAGTAAATTCTCCCTAACAGTATATCATGATCAAAGTAGATTTAATAGTCAATCTCTCTCTCTCTCTCAAGAATCATTATGTATATGAGTAAAAAAAACAGCTAAAAGGCCAAGTCAAATAGCCACCCCAATATGCGTCTAAGGTCTAACCTACATTATTACATCATTTTTGAACTTAATTTTCATTAAAAGAGAAATTTATGAAGCATAAAGAAGTAGAAAATTGAAATGGAAGAAGAGGTATCGATTATATTACCCTGGATAATAAGGAGTAGGTACTAGAAATGCATCCCCAGGGTCAGCCAAACAAAAGACAGTCATCTCATGAGCTCCGGTTGCTCCTCCACTCATAACAATGCGGTCTGGGTCGAATCTCACTCTATTTCCTCTTACTTTCTCCATAAAATTGGCCACAGCCTGTGGAATATACATAAGAAACTTCATTAATTAATCTTTTATGTGTGTGAGAGAGATGAAATGGATAATAGAGTATGAGGAGCTATATATATCTATATATTAGTATGTTATTTACATTTCTGAACTTCGTCAAGCCATGATAATCCTGAAAGATAGCTATGTCCCGGAAGTCATTTACTCCTCCAGGTGTGCAAATGGAGGCTTCTGGGTTTTTCATTAGCCACGTTTCTACCAAATCAAAAGAAAGCTGCAAATTGAACAAGACAATAAAAACCATGAATACAAATAAATAATAATGCAACTAAACTCTGTGACTCTTTGAGTGCACTTCAAAATAATAAAATGCACGTTAAGAAAGTCATAAATTTAGTTACCTGGTTTTCTGCTAGGCCCATTTGGATAACCCCATGAGGATTTTTAGTAGGATGAAATGGATTATCCTCAAAAGCCTTCCATCCATCAAAGTATGGAGAATTTTCACCATGACCATTGCCAGTGGCCATCTTTGACAACAAGTTCTGTTGATTTTTGTTGATCATTTCCCTTTCTTTTTTGAAATGCAGCTAGCTAATTGATATATAATAATATGGATGAAGAAGATGGGAACAGCTTTATAGTTTGTAGGAACAAATCAAATGGGTCCTTGGGCAGTCTTAATTGGTTGAGTTAGAACTTTTGGAGTTGGGACAGGGCTGAATAAAGGTTGAGTCGCTGAGAAAGTGTAACTTCCAGGTCTTTAAAAGCAGCGAGTTTTCCTGTATTCATGAAGGTTCATACGAAGGACAATAAATTTGGTGAGTGTGCGCCGTGTGCGATTTGAAATTTACCTTCTTTTTTTTTCTTTTTTTTTTTTAACATACAATGACACGCCAACTTTAGTGTTGATATACCCGTGCACATGCGGGACAAAGCCCCCACACCGGTTTTTTGAAATTTACCATTTGATTTGGGTTGAAGTAAATTTGAGCATCTTCATTCGGAAATGCCATCTCATCCTATTTTACAATTTTAAAAAGCTACTTTACTATTTATACTATACAATTTTCCAATACTTCCAACACTCCAACTTTTATTTTCTAATCCTACTTACTAAAATAATATAAATTATATAATAAAATAATATTTAAAATTATCTATCCCTTCTCTCTCTCTCTCTCTCTCTCTCTCTCTCATCCCTCTCCCTGCCTCTCTGAGTCTCTGTCCCTCTCTCAACAACCAAAAAACCCAATCATCACCGACCACCACCACCACCACCATTCCTACCACGCCACCATGCCCACCAAAATCCCACTGGAACCAAAAACCCAAATTAAGGAAAAAAAAAACCCACCAGATCACTGCCACATCCACCGAGCGAAACCATCATCGGCGACATCGGTGATCTTGAGCGAAACCATCATCAGCGATCTTGAGCGAAAACATTATCGGCGACATTGGCAACCCACCAATTTCCACCGAGAAACCCACCAATCTGCACCGATCCATACCCACCCCAATTGTACGATCCAGCCACCTTTCTCTCCACCAATCCCCACCACAAGTCCATCATGATCCCCTCCACTCCAGCGCTCTTCAGCGCCTGCAAACTCGCGTTCATCGCTTTCCACCTATTCACCGCGTTCTTCATCGTCACGCTATCCAACGACATCATCAAGGAGAGATCGGCTCGTGTCTCGGCTCGTGTCACGGAGAGATTGGCTCGGAGTTCTGGCGAGAGCTCTGATGTGGTGCGTGATGCTCAACGCCATGGAGTATCTGAGAGTGTGAATAGAGAAGAGGGAGAAAGAGAGGAAAGTGTGAGAGACAGAGAAAGACGGAGAGATAGATGAGAGATGAGAGAGAAAAAAAAGCTGAATAAAATATTAATATTATTTTTGACATAGTGCTACAGTGCCAGCTACTAGGTGTATTTTGGGCCTAAATGCCAAATGTTGCTTACATTTGACATTTCCAAGGCCGGCTGGGGATGCTCACATAGTCAGCTCTTCCAGCAGGCAAAGAGGCAAAATTATTAACTGGCTTACCTAAGGTCAACACGGGCGGCTCTGGGTGCAGCGCAGGGGGTTCATGCGCTGGGCCCAAAAAAAAATTGTATATAATTTTTTTTTTTTAATTTGATCCTCCTAAAATAAATTTTGAACCTCCTAAACTTAAATTTTTTTTTTTAAGTCTAACTTAAATGAATTTGAATATGATCATCTTGATAATATCTTGGTCTTTTTAAACAAACAAAAAAAAAAAAAAAAACCCCAATAGTAGACCAATATGATATAAAATATGAGGGAAAAAATAATAAGCCTAACAACAAAAGCTTAAATCTAAAAAAAATCATTTACATCTTAACAAATTTGAAATAAATTAATACATAAAAGTTTATTGTATTTAGATCTCACTTGGAGCTCACTTGGAGCTCACTTAACAACAATAATTCGTATGATGATTGTATTTAAAAATAATAGATGATTTCTAAGATTTAATCTTAGCAACAATAATTATTATCTTCATCATATTAATAAACAATATGTTATGAACTTATATCTTATATGATGAATGCTATGTTCATTATACACTCATAATAAAGTCTAATTGGTAAATTGTTACTAGTTGTTACTAATGAGAAAAAAAACATTTCAGTAGTGAGTTTAAATTATAACTAATAACAACTTATAACCTAAAATTTGTTAGAAAAGTGTTGTGAAAATGTTTTAGATATAGCACTTCTCATCTTTTATTCTTTTGCTAGTACTTATTATGAAAAATTTTGTAATAAAAAAAATCATATAAATGGTAAGATTCATATTTTTTATATCTAAAATACATCTTCTTACTGATCCCCTAAAAATATATCCTAGAATCCCTACTAAAAGTCAAAAAGTTTATTAGGTACCCTATGACCTATCAAATGTAGCCACCGATACGTAACCTGCCTGGGTCCCCATATGAAACACTAAAGAGTAGTGACAACTGCCTTATATCATATTTTGGCAATCTTGACATCACAAGAATCAAACGTTTTATATAAAGAATTACAAATACACTGCATAAATTTCTTGCGAAAACTTTACCGTGTTTTTTTGTAACAGCTTATTTTACTTTTTATAGTGTGTTTTTTATAATAATTTATTTCACTTTTTTTAAATGTATTAAAATATACTTATACCTTAAAAAAATAAAAATATTTGTGCTAAACTATACTTGTTCCTTAAAAAAATGAAAAAAAAAAAAAAAATACTTTAAATAGTTGTACATAAAAACTAAAAGTTAAAAATTGAACTTATAAGTTGATGCCAAAAAAACACAATCGATTTCCACATAAAATTTGTATTCTAAAAACACAATTTTTTTTGCCATAAATAGGGTAAACTACGGATTTAGTCCCTATCTTATACATTATATTTCAATTTGATACCTAATCTTTCAATTGCATCAATTTGGTCCCTAATCTTTCAGTTGTGTGTCAATTTAGTCTTCAACGTCATCTTTTGAATGAAAATTGATGATATGCCTAATGCTCAAAACAAAAAATTAGCTTCCGTTGATGTGACAATAAACTTAAATTATATTTTGGTCATTTGCATTGTCATCAACTTTTTATTTAAGATATAACTGCAAAGACTAAATTGACATGATATTAAAAGGTTAAGAACTAAATTAACACAATTGAAGCGTTAGGGACTAAATTAAAATACCGTGTAAAGATTAGAGACCAAATATCTAGTTTACCTACCATAAATATAATGTAACATATTATAAGTAATTGCCTATCCTTTTTACATAAACTTTCTATATTTTTCCACCACTCGGTCTATGGCATCAAAAATTCAAAATTGTGACAAAAACATATGTATAAATGTGGAAATTTACCCAATTATAGTTTTCTTGATTCGCATTATAGTTTTCTTGACCGCGTAATTTACGCATTGAATTCTTTGCTTCAATGTACTATGTGACTAACCGCGTAATGTACGGTTTATGTTATAGTTTCAGCGTTTCACTTCAAATTTTTATGTGCAAGAATCTGTAGCCGATTGTCACTCTTCCGACAATATTATAAGTAATTGCCTATCCTTTTTACATAAACTTTCTATATTTTTCCACCACTCGGTCTATGGCATCAAAAATTCAAAATTGTGACAAAAACATATGTATAAACGTGGAAATTTACCCAATTATAGTTTTCTTGATTCGCATTATAGTTTTCTTGACCGCGTAATTTACGCATTGAATTCTTTGCTTCAATGTACTATGTGACTAACCGCGTAATGTACGGTTTATGTTATAGTTTCAGCGTTTCACTTCAAATTTTTACGTGCAAGAATCTGTAGCCGATTGTCACTCTTCCGACAATATGATTACTGTGAAAGATCATAGTCAAGGAAAAGACAAAGAATGTAACGAACGATACAGAGAAGACTAATTTGTTTGGACGTAAAATATTTTACATTTTATATGTTAAAAAATTCTACTGTAAAATATTTTCAGTTGAAAACATTTTCAAATATTTGGCAAGATTAGACTTTTCAAAATGTAAACAGCTACCTGCTTCCAAATACAAGCACACCACCCCTACTAACCACCTGGAAAAAAGGCAAAGATAAAAAAAGAAGCCACCTCCGCCCCGCTGCACCAAAATCCAGTGACTACACACCACCAACAGGAAGCAACAATCCCAAATGAAAACAAAAATTCCAAAATCAAAGATCAATGAAATCCACTCTTATTCAGCCACCATCAAAACCCACGAACCACAACAGCTATAGCAGTTCCGGCCACCAACCTCAAAACCAAACCTGAAAACACCAAACCCAGCCTACCAAAACCCAAAACCAATGACCCAGCCGACTAAAACCCATCACCGACGATCCACTCCACCACCGAGAGGGACACTGGCACTCAGATCTGACGACAACCCACCCCACTATCGACCTTATCACCGATCTGCACCACAAAAGAGGTAGTGGTCGTCGATCTGTACCGTCCTTGCGCTCGACATTCACGTCGGGAACATTGATGCCGAGAGTCAAAGTCCTAAGGGTGGCGCCGCTGGTGGGTAGCACCGGTCGGTGAGTGGCTCCAGTCGGTGGGTGGCACCGCTGTTGGGTTGTGCCGGTCAGTGGGTGGCGCCACTAGGTTTTGGGAGAGAAGGTTTAGGTTGACAAGGAGAGAAAATTGAGAGGGAGAGAATAGATTGCCTGAGAGTTGTCTGGTGAGAGGTAGAGAGAAATTGTAAAATATTTTATCAAAATTTTAAGGGTAAAACACAAATTTGCTTGGTTGGTTTAATTGATTGAAAATATTTTAGTTAAAATGTCTTATTGAAAAAAAAAACTATAAAATA
Source organism: Quercus lobata (assembly GCF_001633185.2). NCBI lineage: Eukaryota > Viridiplantae > Streptophyta > Magnoliopsida > Fagales > Fagaceae > Quercus > Quercus lobata. The sequence goes on along the minus strand of NC_044915.1, from coordinate 31,829,041 downwards.
AGAAAATACTTTTTTATAAATATTTTATGTCAAAACAATTAGAAGAGAAAGATGAAATTATGGAGATATATGAGATGGATCAGCAAGAATTAAAGAGTTCAAAAGATGAAATTATAAAAAGAGATATAATTCAAGCAGTTTGGAAAAGGTGGGAATATATGTTATTCCATGTAGAATATTTTGATAATCTTAATTACCTTGAATTCATCCTAGAAATTGAAGGGACAATTACGGATATTTACAACAACAATAAAATCTTAGTCCAAGAATTTGTGGAGTTGGCTAATCCTCAACGTATTAGTTAAGTCAATATCATTATCAATTGTTCATAAGTCCTCTTAGTGACACCTAAATCTAGGTGTTAAGTTCAAATGGACTTAAAGGACATTACATAAATCTAAAAGTCCTAAGTTTTATCTAACATTCTATTAGTTCATAAGAGGATTTTTGGAATATCTCATGAACATAGAGTGAATAATGTTGGGCATTAAGTATACAATTAATGTGCATCCCCATTAAAAGGATAACTAATAGATATTATGATAAATTTTTTTGAGAAGAAGATCTTACGATAAAGAATAATGTTAGAGATAGAAACTATTTTACAAAAAAATTTACAAATAGCTAATGTCGTGAGTAATTATTGGTAAATGAAAAAATAACGTTAATAGTGGACCTAGATGAAAACCAATAAGAGATTGGCCACATCAACATTTTGTATAAATGTTGTAAAGTAGTTTGTGACTGTATCATTACTCTATGATAAATTGATAATGCTATAAACTATGGCGTGGTGATATCAATATCATATGCAGTTAACCCCAATTGATAAAGTATCTTGTTATTGAATAAAAGTTTTGAGTTCTAAACCCTACTTATAACAAAATGTAATTGAATGTCTTTGTATGATGATAAAGAATAATAATTTTAGAACAAACACTATAAATTTGAAATTCAATTATATATAGTAATAATAAATTTAAAAAAAAAAAAAAAAAAACAAATATCCTAAGACTCTGTTGTCAGCGTCACGTTGTCAATATCATCTACTCTTATCAAAATATCACATGAAAACTTTATGCATTGATGTTGAAACGCTGTTTTAGGTCAAAGGCATAAGCATAAACATTCTAATTTTCTTTTTAAGGAGCATGACAAATGAGAAAAACTAATAAATTGAGTTCCTACTTTTTCTTTAATAAATTTCTTTTATATGCTTCAATTTCATTCAAAAGAGAGTGAATTTATACCTTACAAGCAGATTCAATGAACTACTAGTAGATTACCTTTATTGAAACAAAAGCGCTCATTAGTCATTAGAATTGCAGGACCTTTTAACCCAAAGAAAAACAACAGGAGAAAAACATTTTAGCCATTTTTTTTGAGTTCCTACTTTTGTATACATAGAAATATGTGGGTTAGATGGGGTTTGGCCATTTTTCATTTAATTGGGAGGGTGACTATGTTGAGGTTATTGAAGCTCGTACATTAACAGCAATTCTTAAACAATTTTAAACCCCAAAATTCACAACATTCTGGACAGGGACATGTTATCCATAATCCATTTTGGACTCAAAATGGAAATCAATAACTACTTGTAAAAAAAATAAAAAACACACACAAAGGAAAATAATCAAGAAGCAAGGTGCATTGGATAGCCGCGAAAGATTTGTGGGGGCCTAAACAGCTGTGGTTGTGGTCCTATTCAATAAATCAATGGACACCATAATATTAATAAACACAGACACACACAATGCTTTTTGTTTTTGGTTTTTTCTCTTTTTGGCTTAAAAAAATAATAGGCGGCCCTCAATTTACTTGCAGTCTTTGTCCATCCAGAACATTCAACCACTGTTGTGTGCCCCATACTTTATAATTATAATATAATCCATCCAATTAAGAGTTACACCAGAAATTAATTACTCCTTCCGTTCCATTTTGTTTGTCTTGTTTGAAAAATCAAACTTTTTAAAGGAACATCATTTATTATCTTGTCTATCTTTTAAAAATGTATAAGTTTCCAAAACTACCCTTAAATAAATTTATCAAAAAATTGAATTAGTAAATTAAAAGGGATATAATAGAAACATTAGTAAATTAATGACTTTTATTTTTAAAAATAGGACAATATTTTGGGACATCCCAAAATGGAATAGAGGACAAACAAAGTGGGACAGATGGAGTAATTGGCTTGGTAAAAAATGGCAAGAAAACAGGCACCGAATACAAAACCCTTTATGCATAATTCCCTGAAATATCAATTATGAACTCATTTTGGCTATATAGTTTAGTTGATTTAGGTACACCGTCACATAATATGTGGCTAGTTTATATGGCTTTTGGTGACATTGATCCTTGCAAATGAATGATGCGGATCTTCTTGCACATGGGTTCGGTCCGTATTTCTAAACTAGTATAGAAAGTAACCTTTTAAATTTCTTTTATATCATTTTATTGAATGTGAATTCTGAAAATTTGATTGCATATTTTTTTTATGTTCTTAACATGCATGTTAAATTTCGTTCAAATCGAATGTTATTTTACTATTCGATTGATAAACTTATTTTTTACGGATAATTTTTATCACAAAAATTTAAAATTTAAACGTGTCATTGATGACATGGTTGTTAATCTTTTATCTTCTTGAAATTTTGTAAGCATGTAATATGCAATCTAGTAGTTAGATTTTCAAAATTTACACCCAATAAAAAGATATATCAAGAGTTTAAAAGATTTCTCTATAAACTAGTTTAGAGATAAACTTTTTCCAAATTATAAAGCCTTGGTGTCCCTTAATTTACCATAATTATGGGATTTGTAAGAAAGGAGGATGTTTGGTATGTGAATTCGATTTACCAAAAGTATAGGATAAGGGGTTATTTCCTTTTTTAAAAAAGAAGAAGGTTGTAACACAAGTCACTAGACCCCCCAAATTTTTTGTTCTGTAAATATAACACTCTGCCCTGCCATCATTGTGAGTGTATAGTCCTAAGTTTTAGTAGCTTTTACAAATATCATACTTCGATTTGGACATTAATGTGAATATCAATTTGGCTCTTAGACTTTTAATTTGAATAAACAAACCCTACACTTTAGTTTTGTAACAAATTAGACATTTATTTTTATTTTTTCAGTTAAAATTATCAAAATTAATCACATATAAAATGTACATGATAATTATAAAATATATGTATATCATGTCATTAAATGTGTTAGTCTTTAACAAAAAATATTAGTAAGAAATTTAAAAGGAAAAAGTTTTTTTTCCCCTCCTTTTATGTTTAAGGTAGTTCACAATTCCTTTATTTATTTTTCAAACCAATCAATTTCCTCCTCTATGTTTAGGAAATGAGAAAATACTCCAAGTTCGTTACTTTTCAGTTAAATCATTGAAATCACAATAATTACAAATGTAATATAAAAAAACAACAATACAATCCTCAACATTTTTTTTTTTTTTTTGTGATATACAATTAATAATTTATTCAAAAAACTTATCGGATTTAACTGAGAAAGTAACAAATTGAGAGTATTTGCTTATTTCCTAAATATAAAGGGAGAAATTGATTGATCTAAAAAATAAAAGGGTAAATTGCAAACTATCCAAAAATAAAAGGGGAAATTGGATTTCCCCCAAAATTTAATATATAACAAAACTAAAAGAGTTGCAAAAACCAAAAACTATCACATGAGCCCACTCAGGGTCCGTTTGGATACAGCTGAAAACTGAAAACTGAAACTGAGAACTGAAAAACACTGTAGCAAAATAATTTTTAAATGTGTAAATAGTACCGTGGGACCCATTTTTAATATTTTTTTCTGAATAAAGTGATTGTGGGTCTCATGAACAGTGCGCAAACAGTGTATGAACAGTAAAATTTGTCTCTACACAGTAAAATTTGTCTCCCGCACAGTGTATGAACAATACTTTTACTGTTCATTTGCTAAAAAAAAAAAAAATCTTAAACGCACTCTCAATGGGGGTGGGCTTCTTACAAGCTTGTGGCTTGTGGGTTCCACAAGCGTGGGATTTAGAGTACGTTTGGGAAGCGCGTTTTGCGCTAACGCGCTTCCCAAACGCATGTTTGCGTTTAAGAGTTTTTTTTTTTTTTTTTTTTTTTTTTTTTTTTTTTTTTTTTTTTTTTTCAGCAAATGAACAGTAAAAGTACTATTCATACACTGTGCGGGAGACAAATTTTACTGTTTATACACTGTTTGTGCACTGTTCATGGGACCCACAATCACTTTATTCAGAAAAAAATATTAAAAATGGGTCCCACGGTACTATTTACACATTTAAAAATTATTTTGCTACAGTGTTTTTCAGTTTTCAGTTTTCAGTTGTATCCAAACGGACCCTTAGTGTTTTACATGCTGGTGAGTCGCTGCTCAATTGTACGGCCGCAAAGATTCCTTCTCGAAGTGCAGGAGTTACTTGTTGAAATCAAAACTTATGGGCTAAATATTGATACTCATATTAAAGTCCAACTGTGACAGTTGGGAGATTCAGGCATTTTATCCTTAATTTTTTTAAAAAATTGGCAATATGCTCCTGTTTACAAACTATATAGGAGTGTGCTCCTGTTTCGATACTCGATTATCTTAAAATCGAGTTCAATTAAATACTCGATTTGCAGAAAATCGAGTTCTGCCCAATCAAACTTAAAAAAATATTTTAAAAAAAAAATTTTCCTAGAACTCGAGTTTCAGGAGATCGAGTTCCATGCAAAAAAAAAATTTTACAAGTGTCATTGCCCCAAATTTAGGATCCCTATAGTGGCGTTTTTAAGTCCTATAGTGACGTTTTAAAGTCCTATAGCGGCGTTTTCCTGCAAATTTTTATAAGTGATGGCCCATATTCAAGGTTCCCTATAGTGGCGTTTTTAATCTCTATAGTGACGTTTTAAGGCCCTATAGCAGCGTTTTCCTGCAAAAAAAATTTTTAGTGTAAAAGCCTTGTTCTGGGTGCCCTATAGTGGCATTTTTAGGCCCTATAGTGACGTTTTAGATTCCTATAGCGGCGTTTTCCTGAAAAAATTTTATAAGCCCCATACCAGGTTCAAGGGGCTCTATAGTGGCATTTTTTAAGCCCTATAGTGACGTTTTAAATCCCTATAGCGGCGTTTTTGAACTCGACTTCCCTAAAATCGAGTTCCTTGATTTTTTTTTTTTTTTTTTTTTTTTTTTCGGCATAACTTGATTTTCTACGATTCGAGTATTTCATTGAAACTCAATTTTTAGGTAATCGAGTATCAAAACAGGGGCATATCCCTATATAGTTTCGAAATAGGGGCATATTGCGAAATTTTTTAAAAATTCCAAAGGCAGCTAACTACTGTCTCTGACAGGTGCTAACATTCAAGTAGGCCCAGAACATTCAAGAACCAATTGAAGCTGGTGAGGCTTAATCAAAACGTGATACATATACTTCTTAGAAATGCAACGCATAATGAGACAACAACGTGATACTTCTTTTTCATGCTGAAGGCGATTTTTCGTATTTATTGTCCTCCAAGGGGCAACTCAATTGACAAAGTACAGAGCTAGTCCACAAACATGTTTATCTTTATGTAAATGTTGGGAGTCTTGTCCACAACTTTATAAGGGCTTTATCACTGAGCAATTACAAAATTTTCAGGAGTTGTATGATGCACAATTTTATTGGCAAGACATCTTTTTCGTGACATTGATATACACCAATATGATCCAACTTGTCCCGAAGAGGTTACAAATCCACATTATTCTAAAATTTGTGCAAAAAACTATAACAATTTAACACACTATTGTAATCAACAACTTAAATGAATTATAAATTATAGACTTTTTTTGGCCACCATATGAATGTGAAAAAAAAAAGTAAAAAATGCACTCAAGAAATTATACATCAAATTTCGAAGGTATAATTCTTTATGTAATTAGCCTGCAATTAAGAAATTAAAGAATCTTTCGGCGTTTGCAAAGTTAACTGTTTTTCTTTTTCCCTAGTTCCTTGCTCGAACAAGTGGTGATTGGGCTAAAGGGGAGTGAGGTGACATTAAGCACTGTGGCATCATGATGTCATCCATTCTTCTTGATTTGAAGCTGAGTCTTAGGTTGTTTTGTGGCTTTTTCCAACACTGTCTCTTCATAGGCACTGTGGTACGGGTCTCATTGTTTTGAACCGCAAAGCTTTCAATTCTTGTTAAAGCTACATCCATAGTCTGGTCATCCATGTTGGCAAAGCAAACCCTGAACCACCCTGGTGCTGAGCAATGAAAAGAAGAACCAGGAGAAACATTGAGCTTAACTTCATCTATTATCACTTTCCATAGTGCCATCTCTGCTTCAAATGTCTGTTCTTTGAGGAGGTGATGCAAATCCATCCACACAAAGAGGCCAGCATTGCTTTGCAAACAACTAATGCCTACTTTAGCAAGACCTGTAGTGAACACCTTATGCCTTGTTGCCAACCTATTAGCACTCATTGCAATAAATTTATTGACAAACTCATCATCCGATAGCATTGATGCAATTAGATGTTGAGTTTGTGAGGAAACTAGTCCAAAACTTGACATTTTTCGACAACAGCTCACTACTGCATCATTGTAGGAATAGACAATGCCGACCCTAAAGCCAGGGAATCCCAAGTCTTTTGACAGACTATAAACAATGTGGATTAGATCATGATTGCATTCGATTTCTTTCTCCTGTATTATCTCAGCTATGCTAATGAAACCAGGCTGAGTAAAGACAGTGGCAGCATATATTTCATCACAGACTAAGTGGATGCTCTTTTCATTTATGAAGCTCACTACCATTCTTAGTGTCTCTCTGTCTAAGATAGTGCCTAGCGGGTTTGATGGATTGGTAATGAGCAACCCCTTTACTCTAATGTTGGCCTCTTGAGCACTCTTATAGGCAGCTTCCAATGCTTCTCTTGTCACCTTGAAATCGTTAGAGCGTTCACATACAACTGGAACAAGTTGTGCTCCTGTTCTCCATCTCAAATCTCTATCAAAACTGCAATGAAAAGAAAAGATTGTGAGATAATGTTTTGAATATTGCTAAAGGTCTTGCAAAAAAATCTATGAAAAAATACAAATACTTCTCATCATTTTAAGGCCATGGGAATCATATAATTAATTGGGTTCCACCTCCTTTATGATGTAATAAACTATGTAACCATCAGAGCATAATTAATTGCTTTCCTAAATGATTTGACAGTAACATTCATATATTAATATAGAATTTGAAAAAAAAGAAGGAAAATAAAAAATAAAAAATTCTTAACCTTCTGACCTCAAGCCAGAGGGCAGTCAACTGCGTGTTCTTATCTTGGACTGATGGAAAATTGGTAATTGACTCACAATTGGGAACAAGGGCTGGTCTTTGAGGAAGATGGGCCTCATTTTCCTAGACTATTTTTTCCAATTTTGTCAAGATTCAAAATATGGACTCAAGTTTTTTATATTAAAGAATCCTTTTACTTGAAAACTTCTTTCTTCCACGTGTAATAAATTGGTTTGTATTAACTTATGCCCCCACCAATAATTTTGTTAGTAGGTACTTGAGGTTATGATGTTGAAAACTTGGAATTAAGAGCTTGGGATGTTGACATTAGAGGAATCATTCTCAGCACTCAAGCAGTGTCGTGGACTAAATCAATCTTTTTTAAAGTAAATTCTCCATAATAGTATATCATGATCAAAGTAGATTTAATAGTCAATCTCTCTCTCTCTCTCTCTCTCTCAAGAATCATTATGTATATGAGTAAAAAAACAGCTAAAAGGCCAAGTCAAATAGCCACCCCAATATGCCTCTAAGGTCTAACCTACATTATTACATCATTTTTTAACTTAATTTTCATCAAAATAGAAATTTATGAAGCATAAAGAAGTAGAAAATTGAAATGGAAGAAGAGGTATCGATTATATTACCCTGGATAATAAGGAGTAGGTACTAGAAATGCATCCCCAGGGTCAGCCAAACAAAAGACAGTCATCTCATGAGCTCCGGTTGCTCCTCCACTCATAACAATGCGGTCTGGGTCGAATCTCACTCTGTTTCCTCTTACTTTCTCCATAAAATTGGCCACAGCCTGTGGAATATACATAAGAAACTTCATTAATTAATCTTTTATGTGTGTGAGAGAGATGAAATGGATAATAGAGTATGAGGAGCTATATATATATATATATATATATATGAGATTAGTATGTTACATTTCTGAACTTTGTCAAGCCATGATAATCCTGAAAGATAGCTATGTCCCGGAAGTCATTTACTCCTCCAGGTGTGCAAATGGAGGCTTCTGGGTTTTTCATTAGCCACTCTTCTACCAAATCAAAAGAAAGCTGCAAATTGAACAAGACAATAAAAACCATGAATACAGATAATGCAACTAAACTCTCTGACTCCTTTGAGTGCACTTCAAATTAATAAAATGCACATTAAGAAAGTTATAAATTTAGTTACCTGATTTTCTGCTAGGCCCATTTGGATAACCCCATGAGGATTATCAGTAGGATGAAATGGATTATCCTCAAAAGCCTTCCATCCATCAAAGTATGGAGAATTTTCGCCATGACCATTGCCAGTTGCCATCTTTGACAACAAGTTCTGTTGATTTTTGTTCATCATTTCCCTTTTCTTTTTTGAAATGCAGCTAGCTAATTGATATATGATAATATGTATGAAGAAGATGGGAACAGCTTTAAAGTTTTGTAGGAACAAATCAAATGGGTCCTTAGGCAGTCGTAATTGCTTGCGGCGTTAGAACTTATTGGAGTTGGGACAGGGCTGAATAAAGGTTGAGTCGTTGAGAAAGTGTAACTTCCAGGTCTTTAATAGGCAGTCGATGAATTCGTGAAGGTTCATACGAAGGATCAAGCCGCGTGCGATTTGGAATTTACTTTTTTTTTTTTTTTTTTTTTTTTTTAACACACAAACATATAATAACACGTCAACTCTAAAATTATTAATGACAGTTAAATTCGCGGAGTTACTGATATGAGATTAAGAGTGCGTTTGGATTAGGCGTTTTCTGCCCAATCCTGCGTTTGCGTTTTTTTTTTTTCTTTTTTTTCTTTTTTTTTTTCACGCGTTTTGGGTGTTGCGGCTACTGTTCAATGAACAGTAGCCGCCACACTTTGACTTTTTCAAATTTTATTTGGACCAATCACAGCACATCGTGTTACTGTTCGCGACCCACAAATTTTCACTTTTCGCAACTTTTTTTCATTAAAAATGGGTCCCACGATACTATTCACACATTTAAAAATTATTTCGCTACAGTGTTTTTCAGTTTTCAGTTTCAGTTTTCAGTTTTCAGCTGTATCCAAACGGACCCTAAATTGGGTCAGGAGCTGGCGTAAAAGTTTTACGCCAGCCAATCCTGACCCGACACGTCAGCAAAATAAAATAAAAAACTAATTTCGCTCTTCCTCTCTCATCTTCCCATCCTCTTCAGTTTTCCAGAAACATGGTAGGCCTGAAGCAACGTTGTTTTTCTGAACACTATACTCTCTCTCTCTCTCACACGGTGAATTTTCTTTCTTTTTTTTTCTTTTTCTCATCTTTCTTCACTGGTCAAGTTTTCTTCTTTTGCTCCTTTCTTCATCGGAAAACTCCATTAATATACCAGAAAACTCCATAAACAAGCCAAAAAACTTCACTTCAACACAAACCCATGTCAATCTAAGTCCATTTGGGTTAGATCTAGCGATGGCAGCAAGGCAGATGCGGCGGCGGCAGCAAGGCAGATCCGGTGGCAGCAACGGCGGCAAATTTGACTGATTTCCATTGGGTTTTTCATGTGGGTTTATGTTGGATTTTTCATATGGGTTTTCCGTTGAATTTAGTTTATCTCTCACGCCTCTCATCACAGCACCCAGTTCTTCTTCGTCTTTTTTCTTAGGTCCTTTTTTTTTTCTTCTATCTTTTTTTTTTTTAATTAATTTTTTATCTTTATTCAAATACGCATTTGAAGGTTTTATGTTGCAAGGCCTGTGAAGTGAAATTACTTTATATCGTGGTTTTGAGTTTTTTTTAGTAATATTGTTGTCTATATTGTTCTTTGTGGCTTGGGTATTGCAAGATTGAAGTAAAATTGCTAGTTGAAACTGCTGGGTTGATTTTTTTTTTTTTTTTTGGGTGGATCTGAGTTTGTGGAATGGGTTTCTCACTGTATTTTGTTGTGAGTTCCATTGATGGTTGGTTTGGGTGTGTGAACAGCCCCTTGCTAAGGAAGATATCCTGGTAAAATTGTGCACTTCTTTCAGATGGAACTTGCACAAAGGAAGGAAGATATGAAAAAAAAAAAAAGAGAGAGATTGTGGCTCCTTCAACGTTGCTTCAGGCCTCTGGAAAAGTGTGGGGGATGGGAAGAGGAAGAGAGAAAGGTTTTTTTTTTTTTTTTTGCTGATGTGTTGGGTCAGGATTGGCTGGCATAAAATACACCTTTTACGCCAGCTCCTGACCCAATTTAATCTCTATTGATATACGCATGCACACCAAACAAACCATGCGATGTTGGACAAAGCCCACACACAGGTTTTTTGAAATTTACTATTTGATTTGGGTTGAAGTAAACTAACATAGCTCTTTCAGCAGGCAAAGAGGCAAAATTATTAACTGGCTTACATAAGGTCAAAAAGTTTATTAGGTACCCTATGACCTATCAAATGTAGCCACCGATACGTAAGCTGCCTGGGTCCCCATATGAAACACTAAAGAGCAGTGACATCCGCCTTATATCATATTTTGGCAATCTTGACACCACAGGAATCAAACGTTTTATATAAAGAATTACAAATACACCGCATATATTTCTTACGAAAACTTTACCGTGTTTTTTTGTAACAGCTCATTTTACTTGTTAAAATAAACTTGTTCCTTAAAAAATAAAAAATAAAATGCTTTAAATA